>NC_056744.1:75954388-76268425 GCF_019279795.1 Protopterus annectens | reverse complement strand
ACTAAAGAAGGCCTATGCTGGGTCAGGAAGCCTCTGCAAAACATCTTCCACCACATTCAACACAGGAGGTATAGCTAAGGGCCTATGCTGGGGTAAAACAAAATTCCCTAAGCCTCTTCCTGGAATCAGAGAAATCTTGGCCTTCCCATTTAAAATGCTCCCTCATGGAATGCAGAGTCTCTGAAAATGAAAAATCCTCAGGAGGAGAAGCTGAAGGAGTGGAATCATCCACATCAGAATCAGAATAATGAGGAAACTCCTGCAAGTCTTCAGCGAAGACTCATAAGCCTCTGAACACTGTTCAAAACTCTCAAACTCAGGCTCCACCCTAGGCCTCTTATCAGGAGGGGGCATAGAACCTCTAATCATAGTAATCAAATCCTCTGCCATTTTAAGCATATGTTTCTTAGGCACAGAACCTGAAGTGCTAGGAGAAGCCCCCACTGAGGCTAAACTTGGCCTACCTCTCAAAGAAGTCTTGGAAACAGAAGGAGAGGCTCTAACTACCGTAGGAAGAGAGGGAAGAACAGATACCTGAGAAGCCCCCTCAGCCTGGCCTACCTCCTGAGAGGGCACATCCTGTAACAGTAAAGTCTCTGCCTGAGACTCCACAGAAACTCCTGGCAAAACTTCTGGCTCCACTGAGCCTTCTAAAGAACCGACGTCCGGGACTGCCGGTTCTTCAACCCTAGGCTTTGCCGCTTTGTCCTTGCGCTTTTTGGATTTAAGCGGGCGTCGGAGCATCCGACGGCATTTTATAATTACAATGCTTCCCAAACACTAACCTGGCACAGTCTAACCTCCTCTTAATAGTGCGTTTGTTAAATCTAGCACAAGAGCGGCATCCAACAACGTCGTGCTCAGGCCCTAAACAAGGTATACACAAAGTATGGTAATCCCTACGAGGTATCTGTTTCCCACAAGAAATACAGTTATTCACTTTTTCTGACATCCGGTTAAATACTGAGGCAAGAAAAAACCAAAATGTTCCCCAACGGGGTACTTAGCCAACTTTGATTCGGTCTGAAACTCCGACTTCAGAAAATTTCAGAACGCCAACCTGCACTCTGAAAACTGCTTCTGCATCGGACCATGCGGCAAAAAAGACTGAGGATATGACGTCGGTCATGCGCATTAGTACCCTCACGTCCTGACATCAGTCTAATGCGCCTTGACCGACGTCAGCCATATACTTTGGTATTCGGGCCGACTGGACAGCGGACTACCCAATGGTTAGGACTGCAGCAATGTGGAATGAAGAACATCCTGGACTGCAGCTGTATGAGCACTCTAACATCTACATTTATGGTAGGTACAAAACTGTACTATGTTCATCGTGCAGACAGCTGCAGTCATAACAGATGGGTAGAATCCCAAAGCTAAGTAAGGGTGGTAGGCACCAAGTGGAACTAGGAGGGGCTAGGATGCCCTGCAGGACTGCTGTGACAAAGCCCGCTCTAGATTTTGAGTATAGTGGGAGGTGATGGTGCTTGGAGAAAGTGTGCACTGAACTCCAGGTGGCTACTTCCAAAATGTCCTTGGTAGGGACCCCCCTGAGGAAGGCTGCAGAGGTAGCTGTGGCTCTGGTGGAGTGGGATCTGATGCATGCAGGCACAGTTTTTCCATGAAATGAGCAACAAAAGCGTATGAAGTGGGCTATCCATTTTGAAATTGTCTGTTTGGAAATAGCCCTTCCTTGAGCACCTGCAGCATAGGACACAAAAGAGTTGCTCAGATTTCCTGAATGGCTTTGTCCTGTCCAAATAGTAACGAAGTTGTCTGTGAATGTCCAAGGAATGTAGTAGTCTTTCCCCTTTGTTTTGTGGATTAGGATAAAAGGTAGGTAAGTGGATAGTCTGATTCAAAGCTACACTGGATACTACCTTTGGCATAAAGGTAGGGTTGGTTTGTAAGGAAACTCTGTCCTGATGGAAAATGATGAATGGTTGCATAGCCATGAGGGCCTGTAGCTCCGAAACCCTGCGTGCTGAGGTGATAGCCAGAAGAAAGGCAGTTTTCCATGACAAGTACTGTAATTCTGTTGAAGAAGCTGGCTCAAAGGGAGGTAGGGTCAGCTTTTCCAATACGAAGTTGAGGTCCCAAGCAGGGACCGGTGGTTTCCTTGGGGGTTTTATATTCTTTGCCCTTCTGAGGAACTGCCTTAAGAGAGGATGAGAGAATAAAGGAGGATCTGTGTTGTATTGTGCAGAAATGGCTGAAGCATGGATCTTTATGGAGGAGAAGGAAAGTCCATTGTTTAACATCTCAGCTAGGTACTGTAAAATTTGAGGTATATTTATTACCCAAGGATTCTGTCCCTTTTCTTGATTCCAGGCACAAAATTGTTTCCATTTGGCAGAGTAGGCCTTTCTAGTAGAAGGTCTTCTGGCCTCCAAGATGACATCCTGCACCTCCTTGGAGAGGAGAAACTGTTGGGAAATCAAGGAATTCTCCATGCAGCTAGATTTAGAGTTTTGAGATGGCTGTGAAGGGTTCTGTAGTTGTGCTGGGACAACAGAAGAGGGACTAGAGGTAGGATCCATGGTGGGGAATGTGTCAGGCTCTTCAGGAGCAGATACCAGTGTTGTCTTGGCCAGTCTGGAGCAATGAGAATCATTTTTGGCCTCTCTGCTCTGGCTTTTAATAGAACTTTGGGCAGCAGAGGAAGAGGCGGGAAGGCATAGACGGTCAATGTTGCCCAATTGAAGGAAAGTGCGTCCACTTTCCAGGCCTGTGGATGATAGGTCCTTGAACGAAATTTTTTCAACTGGCAATTTCTGTGGGTAGCAAAGAGATGTCTGGCTGTCCCCATGCCAGAGTTATCTTTGTGAAAACTTGAGGATGCAACTTCCATTCGTGTGGATCTGTCATATTTCTGCTTAGGTTGTCTGCCAGTGCGTTTTCCTTCCCTGGCAGGAATTGTGCCTGTAGTTGAATTCGCAATTCCAGTGCTGTGTTCCATAGGGTCATGGCTTGTCTGCACAGGGGGTATGAATGAGTTCCCCCCTGTTTATGTACCACATCACTGTGGTGTTGTCTGTCCTTATCAATAGCTGGCCTGGATGCAGTAGATCTTTGAAGGTCATAATAGCCTTTTGCACGGCTAGCATTTCCTTTTGGTTGATGTGAAGGTGTTTCTCTTTTTGGGTCCATTTTCCCTGGATGCACTGATCTGTCATGTGTGCTCCTCAGACGTAGTCTGAGGCGTCTGTTGTGATTATTTGAGTTGCTTGAAGTACACAGAAAGGAAGACCTGTGTTTCTTTGGCAAGTAAGCACTCTCGTACTAAGTAAGCACTACATCCCCCTACCACCCCTGGGAATATCCACTTCCCTTAAAGGCACAGCACTCCTTTATACTGTTCTAGCATGTCGAGAGGTAGAGTACTGGCGTCCTCTCCAGTTCAGCTGGTTAATCTGGGTATCTTGAGACAATGCTACAAAGTACAGTTTTGTACCTACCATAAATGTAGATGTCCGAACTGGATAGCATCTGCAGTCATAACAAGTGGGTTGTCCTGTCGTCAGGCAGCCCTGCAGTCGGCCGGATTCCAAAGTCCGGGTCCGGCTTCGGCTGATGTCGCACTCCACCCGACGTCATCTCTGTTGGTCTTCGGGTATATAAGCATCAGCCGACGCCATTTTCCTCAGTGTTTCTTGCCCCAGATGCCAGTAGCCCTCTTGCAGGCTAAAATTTGGATAGATGCCAATGTTTCCAAATAGATAGAGGTAAACACAACAATAAGCATATATGTACATATATACAAACAAATACACCATAAAGACTCCCCAACAGCTAGCTATTAGGAGGGTAAACACCCTAGGAGTACCACAGAGGGAAGGAGGAGGGTAATCCTGACTGCAGATGCTATCCAGTTCGGACATCTACATTTATGGTAGGTACAAAACTGTACTATGTCCTTCATGGATGCATCTGCAGTCATAACAATGGGTAGAATACCATAGCCAACTAGGGAGGAGGAAAAAGTAGATTATGGTGTGTTTAGGATCCCTTGCAGTACAGCAGTGGCAAACCCTGCTCGGGATCTGGAATATAGAGGCAAATTATAATGCTTGGCAAATGTATGCACGGAGGTCCAAGTAGCCGCCTCAATAATGTCTTTGGTTGCCACTCCTCGTAAGAAGGCTGTGGTAGTGGCTGTTGCCCTTGTAGAATGAGGTCTTATGTTCTGTGGAATTGGTTTTCCATGGAAGGAGTAACAGTATCGTATGCAATTTCCTATCCATTTGGAGATTGTCTGTTTGGAAATAGCTTTTCCTTCCCTTCCTGTTGCATAGGCTACAAAAAGTTGGTCAGTCTTTCTGCTATTTTTGTTCTGTCCAAGTAGTAGCGTAGCTGTCTATGTACATCCAAGGTATGCAGTATTCTTTCCCTCTGTTTTGTGGGTTGGGAAAGAAGGTAGGTAGGTGGATTGCCTGGTTTAAAGATACTCTGGATACCACCTTGGGCATAAATGTAGGATTAGTCCTCATGGACACTCTATCTTGGTGGAAGATTAGGAAGGGTTGCACTGCCATTAAGGCCTGTAGTTCTGAAACCCTCCTTGCTGAAGTAATTGCCAGTAGGAAAGCAGTTTTCCATGACAGGTGTTGTAGGTCTGCTGTTGCTGCTGGTTCAAAGGGTGATAGTGTCAACTTTTCTAGCACAAAGTTTAAATCCCAAGCTGGTAATGGTGGTTTCCTTGGAGGTTTTACATTCTTGATTCCTCTGAGGAACTGCCTGAGCAAAGGGTGCGAAAAACAGGTGGATCAAAGCTGTATTCTGCTGAAATAGCTGATGCATGTATCTTGATGGAGGAGTAGGACAGGCCTGAATGAAGAAGTTCGCCAGATACTCCAGAATGTTAGGCATATCTATGTTTGACACATCTTTTCCTCTTTCCGTACTCCAAATGACAAACCTTTTCCATTTTCCAGCATAGTTCCTTCTTGTTGAAGGTCTCGTGCTTCAAGAATAATGTCTTTAACTCTTTGGGAAAGTTCTGGATTAGCTGCTGCTATGTGATGTTCCATGCAGTTAGTTGCAGCGTTTTTAGGTTTGGATGTATGATGCTGTAGTTGTTCTGAGTTAACATCAAAGGCATCAGGGGTATTGGCCACATATTGTTCCGAGACATGCTCTTCAGTAGTGGGTACCAGTGTTGTCTTGGCCAGTTTGGAGCTATCAGGATTATCCTTGGACGTTCTTCCTTGATTTTTAGTAGTACCTTGTGTATCAAAGGAAGTGGTGGGAATGCATATGCTGTTAGGCCTTTCCAGTTGAAGGAGAGTGAGTCCACTTTCCATGCTAGTGGGTGGAATGTCCTTGTGCAGAATTTTTGAGCTGGTGATTGAGAGGTGATGCTAATAGGTCTATCTGTGGCATTCCCCATTTCTTTGAGATGGTCTTGAAGATGTCCGGTGCAGCTTCCATTCGTGGGCATCCAAAGTGGTTCTGCTTAATATGTCTGCTAGAGTATTGTCTTTCCCGGTACAAATATTGCCTGTAACTGAATGTTGTAGCTGAGTGCCAGGGTCCACAGCTCCAAGGTCATTCTGCATAGGGGTATGAATGAGTGCCTCCTGTTTGTTGATGTACCACATGACTGTGGTGTCGTCCGTCCTTATCATCCACTGGCCCTCTTTGAGGAATGGTTTGAACTTTTGGATTGCCAGTTTTACTGCCAGCATTTCTTTTAGATTGATGTGCAGGTGAAGTTGATCCTGTCCACAATCCTTGACGCATTTGTCCAGCATGTGGGCCCCCATCCTAGGTCTGAAGCGCCTGTTGTGATGGTCTGGCTTGGTTGACATCTGCGAAAGGGTAGGCCTGGGTTTGACTGGCATGCCTGAGCCCACCATAGGAACTCCTGTTTTAAGCATGGAATTAGTGGGATTTCTGTTTCTAGACTGTGTCTGTGTTGGGACCATAAATTCTTTAGGTACCACTGTAGTTTCCTCATGTGTAGTCTGGCAAATGGGACCAAGATTATGCATGATGCCATGAAGCCCAAGGCCTGCAGAACTTTTCTTGCTGTTAACTTGTTCAGTTTTGTTAGTGCCAAGAAGTACAGAGGAAGTTCTTTTTGTTTTTCTGTAGTCAGGAATGCCATTTGTTGTACTGTGTCCAATTGCGCGCCCAAGAATGTCCTTGTTTGGGATGGTATCAGCCTTGACTTTTGTAAATTGACTGTGTATCCCAGTCCTTGTAGCAAGTAAAGGACCCTTTGTAAATCTGTTGTCAGCTTGCTTTTGTTGTCCCCTTGTAGCAGGCAGTCGTCCAGGTATGGGTAAATTTGAATTCCCTGTAGTCTGCAATGGGCGATTACTGATGCCAGGCATTTTGTGAATACTCTGGGCGCAGTAGATAAGCCAAAGGGCAATGCTGAGAATTGATAGTGCTCTGATCCTGCAAGAAATCTGAAGTATCTTCTGCAGATTGGTCGAATGGGGACGTGCAGGTATGCCTCCTTGAGATCTAGAGTTACCAGCCAAGACTCCTTGCCCAGCATGGGAAGAAGTTGCTGTAGGGTCAGCATTTTGAATTTTGGGACAATGATGTATGTATTTAAGGTGGACAGGTCGAGAATTGGTCTCCAACTTTTTTCCTTTCTTGGAACTAGGAATAGTCTGGAATAGAACCCCTTTCCTTGTTCTGTTGTTGGCACTCTTTCCACAGCTCTCATGTTTGCTAACTCCATTATCTGGCGTAGAGCCTCTGTTTTTTGATTTGGAGGTAGATTTGGCATTCCTCTTTTGACTGGTAAAGTGTGGAAGTGAAACCGGTAACCTTGATCTATGGTTTGTAAAATCCACTTGTCTTTTGTTATGTAGTGCCAGTTCTTTGAAAATAAGGTTAACTTTCCGCCTAGAGGAGCTGCTATTTGTTCCCTGGTAGGCGGAGTTAGGATTAAGTCACTGTGGTTGTGCTGGTGTAGTGGCAGTGGCTGTGCCTCTGTTGTTACCTTGCCACTGTCGTCCTCTGTAGGCACCTCCTCTGGATTGGTTTCTGCCTCTGGAACGTCTATTCCTGCCCCTTTGAAATTTTGTGGAGTCAGGAAAGGACCAATTTTTGGCAGGCCAGTTCCTGCTAAACCTTGGGGGTTGAACCTGCAAGAAATCTTTAACAGTTTGAACAGATTTTGCCTTTTCTTCCATTTTCTTCATCACCTGCTGGGCAGGTGTACCAAACAAACTTGTCTTGTCCATAGGAGCATCTAGCAACTTAGCTTTAACATGATCCGTAAAGCTTGTTCCTTTAGCCATGCATGCCTTCTTATCACTGTGCCTGTCATGGCTGATCTAAATGAAGCCTCCAGTGCATCATAGCCACATTTTAAGGAATGGTTGCTAACCTGTTGTATGTTATTTACCATCTCTAATACATATTTCTTATCAAGAGATTCATCAGTGGTTAGTTTTTTAGTTAACTCATCAAGCATAAACTCTTGGTATTGTATCATGTGAAACTGACAGTTTAAAGCTCTAGCTGAGAGAGTAGCTGAAGTGTAGACCTTTTTACCCCATCTGTCTAATGACCTTGCTTCCCTTTCAGAAGGAATAGGGTTTTAGCTGTGGTCGCTGCTACTGCCTTGGGACCCTGGGATATAGTTTCTGGGTCTGCAAGTGGGGCCTTGTAAAGGTGGTGATGAGTATCTGGCACCCTGTAAAATCTGTCTGGTTTGGCAGGGGCTGGGGGTAAAGAATCTGGAGCGGAGCAAACATCATTGAAAGCATCATCCACCACAGAGAACAGGAGGTATAGCTAAGGGCCTGTGCTGTGGGAGGTGCAGAAAGGTCCTAAGTCTTTTTCTGGAGTCTGAAAAATCCTGTTGCTGCCATTGGAACTGTTCTCGCATGGCATGCAAGGTTTCCCCAAAGGAGAATTCTTCTGGTGGGGAAGCAGCTGGAATGGATTCTTCAGCATCAGAATCTTCAAAATTGGAGAAGGGAGCCTCTGGCTGGTCAGTTATGTCTGATTCATCAGCAGAGTCATCAGAGGACACTGGCTCAGGGGGGCTCTGCCCTAGGTCTCTTCTCTGGGGGCTGAGAGGCCCTGTCTGGGTGAGATTGAGATCCTCTAATTAAAGAAATTAAATCTTCTGCCAAAGTAAGCATTTGAGAACTAGAAGAGGGCCTGGATGTGGGGGGTTTAACAGGCACTGTTTTAGTAGTCTTGGCTGCTTTAGCCCTGGCGAAGGCCTTAATGGACATGGCTGCTGGAGGCCTAGCAGCACCACGTGCTGGGGTAGAGACATCCAAGGGATGGTGTCTGATAAGTCAACCACCGTAGTGGGTAAAATTTCTGAGGTCGATTCAAGAGTTGTAGCAGGGGCCTCAGTTGTAGGAATAGGTTCAGCTGTACTTTGATCAGTTTTCTCGGTTTCGGCGAAACAGAGACACTCGGTTTGCTTAACCATGGTTTCGGCGAAACCGCGGACCGCGAGTGTCGGTCTTTATCTTTCGTTTTGGTAGATTGGGTAGTCGGAGGATCCGGCGGCATAATGTACGCAAAATCAGAACCGAAAAACTGTTCTGCAAACTCCGACCGGCGCCTAAGCGTTGTCGGTTGAAAGAAGCACAGGCCGAACAGGCTGCTACGTCGTGGGCTGGGCCTAAACAAGGCAGACAGTAAGAGTGGAAATCTTTATGAGGTATTTGTTTCCCACAGGTTAAACAATTGTTAACTTTTCTGACATCGGCTGAGGCAAGAAAGAGTCCCCAACGGGTACTTAGCTTTAGAAGTCTTGATAGTATTCGTAGAAGTAATCTCTGGATCCGACCGACCGGCACTTGCGAACAGCTTCTGCTTGGCCACGCGGCAAGAAAGACTGAGGAAAATGGCGTCGGCTGATGCTTTTATACCCGAAGACCAACAGAGATGACGTCGGGTGGAGTGCGACATCAGCGAAGCGGACCGGACTTTGGAATCCGGCCGACTGAAGGGCTGCCTGACGACAGGACAACCCACTTGTTATGACTGCAGATGCATCCATGAAGGACATCAACAAAAAATACACTGAACCCACAGATATTGCCAACATTCTGGCTGACAGGTTCAGTGCAAATTTCTCCCTCCTCACCCAAAAGAAGAAATACTTATCCCAGCTGAATGCAATCTCCCTGTCATCTCAGATGTCCAAGTGAGAACCGCCCTCAACAAAGCTAAAAACACAGCATCAATGGGACCTGATGGTATCCCGGGTTGCGTGCTACGTGAACTCCAAGAGGAGCTAAACCCGCACATAAAAATGCTATTTAACCTTAGCCTTACTACAGGATATGTACCTGAACACTGGCGTACAGCAACAGTGGTCTCACTCCACAAAAGGGGTACCTTTACAGACCCTGGGAACTACCGCCCCATAAGCTTAACCAGCCTGGTCTGCAAAGCTATGGAAAGAATCATTATGGAACTTATAAACAGAGACATATGGGACCTACAGACACTTGACCCCACCCAGTTCGGCTTTGTAAAGGGCAGATCCTGCATTTTGAACCTGGTTGACTTTCGAAACAGTCACTAGAGCCATTGATGAGGGCAAAGCAGTCCATACAGCCTACCTGGGACTTGGCTAAGGCCTTTGACAATACCCCACTCAGACATCATAGATAAGCTCACCAGCTTAAACGTAAACCCTTATGTCACTAGATGGGTTGCAAACTGGCTAAAGGACAGAACCCATAAAGTTAAATCGCTGGAGAAATGTCAGACTCCAAGCCAGTCACAAGTGGTGTCCCACAGGGATCTGTCCTGGGACTCCTCTTGTTCGGCATTTATTTCTCAGATGTTAAAGCAAACATGGGAGGGTTGTGGCTGACAAAGTTCGCAGATGACTGCAAACTAGGCGCCATAGTTGATACACCAGCGGACATATACATCCTACAAAAAGGCCTCACAGAAGTGGACAACTGGTGCCGGAGTCACAGCCTTAAACTAAATGCCAAAAAATGTATAGTCATCCCCTTTGGGAAAAACAAAGTACCCACAAATTATCACAGACAGCAACACACTGAGTACGGAAAAAGTAATCAGAGACCTAGGGACCCAAGTAGACAGCGACCTTTCATTTGACACCCACGTTGCCAAAGTGGTTAGAAAAACATTCTACCTTGCACACCTAATCATGAAGGGATTCACATCCAAGATCCAAGGATGTCATTGTACCCCTATACTCCTCCCTCATCAGACCCATGATTGAGTACAATGCCCCATTTAGTATGTACCTCACCCGGCATTTGCAACAGCTGGAGAGACCACAGAAGTACCTCACCAAGAGGATCAAGGGTCTCCAACATATGTCTTATTCTGCCAGACATAAGAAACTCCAGCTCTATTCAGTGGCATACCGCCTGCTCAGAGGTGATCTCTGCCTGACGTACAAGGCAATGTTCAATCAGGATCTGATGGACATGCTCCAAATCCATCAGGACCACGAGAGCTAAAGACTTAAACCTCGGCACAAGTATGAATAGGACATGCTGGAGGGATAGATTCATAACCCAGAGGCTTCCCATGCTTTGGAACAAGATCCCAGTTCAGGTTAGGCAGAGCCCCTCACCGACTCTTTTCAAGAGAAATCTTGATGAGTGGATGGGAGATCGTACGTTTACCCCAGGGGTCACATCTGTGTCACTGCTAGACAGGGGCACAGTAAACTAATTCTATTATATAAGGGGGCCTTCACTGTGTCACTACTAGACAGAGGCACAGTATTCTAAATCTATTCTGTGCATTTTTGTACCATTTCATGGGGTGGCGAAAGCCACATCACTATGGCTAGGCTTACAAATGCCCCAGGGCAGATAGCCTAGTACTAAACTATGAAACTATGAAGCTTGAGCCCACCACAAATTCCTTTTGAAGGCATGGAATGAGTGGTATAATTGCTTCCAAGCTGTGGCTGTGTTGAGACCATAAATTTTTAGGTATCATTGAAGTTTCCTCATATGCAGCTTTGCACATGGGATTAGTAGGATGCAAGATGCCATGAATCCCAGAGCCTGCAGGACTTTCCTTGCAGTTAGCCTGGTGTAAGTTGCCATTTTTCTGAAGTATTGAGACAGTTGCCCTTGCTAGTCTGGCGTGAGGTAGGCCATCTGGGTGGTTGTATCCAAGCTGAACCCAGGAAAATTATTTGTTGAGAGGATATTAGCTTCCATTTCTTTTTGGTGGCTGTGTATCCCAGGAAGTTCAACAGTTTTATTACAAACGCCAGGTGCTGCAGTAGTATGTCCTTGCTGTCTGCTTGGATCAGGCAGTCGTCCAGATATGGGTAGATTTGTATCCCTTGTAGTCTGCAGAAGGCGATTACTGATGCCAGGCATTTCGTAAACACTCTGGGCGCAGTAGATAAGCCAAAGGGCAATGCAGAGAATTGGTAATGGGTTGAACCTGCAAGAAATCTGAGGCATCTTCTGCAATCTTGTCTAATAGGGACATGCAGGTATGCCTCCTTGAGGTCCAATGTTACCAACCAAGACTCCTTGCCCAGCATGGGAAGAAGCTGCTGTAATGTGAGCATCTTGAATTTTGGCACCTGTAGATATGTGTTTAGGATGGATAGGTCTAAGATAGGTCTCCAATCTTTGTCTTTCCTTGGTACCAGGAATAGTCTGGAATAAAACCCTTGACCTTGTTCTTTTGCAGGTACCTCTTGAATTGCTTTCATGTCCATGAGAGCTGAAATTTGTTTTTGTGCCTCTGCCCTTTGATTTTGTGGCAGATTTGGCATGCCTCTCATTTTTGGAAGGGTGTGAAAGTGGAACCTGTAGCCTCTGTCTATAATGTCCAGAATCCATTTGTCTTTTGTAACAATATGCCAATTTGAGAATAATGTCAGTTTTCTGCCCAAAGGTGCTGCCATTAAAGCTTTGCTTGGCAGGTGGAGGGGAAGTCATTGTGTCTTTTCTAAAAGACTGATCTATCTTCTCCACCTCTTGGGGTTGGTGCTTGCCACTGTCTGGCTCTGAAAGATCCTTGAGGTTGCCCTCTACCCCTTGGATGCCTGTATCTGCCCCTTTGAGGTCTGTCCGTGGCTGGAAAGGACCAATTTTTTGAAGGCCAGTTTCTGCTGAAACGTGGAGGCTGTACCTACAGGAAATCTTTCACCGTTTGCATTGATTTTGCTTTTTCCTCCATTTTCTTTAGCACCTCCTCAGCTTTAACATCAAACAATACATCTTTTTGAAGAGGTGCATCTAATAATTTAGCTTTGACATGATCTGGTAAGGTTTGCTCTGAGCCAAGCATGCCTACGTATAACAGACCCCGTAACAGCAGCTCTACATGAGGCCTCTAAAGCATCAAAACCACACTGCAAGGTAAGTTTACCCACTTGCTCTGCACCATGCAACAAATCCTGCAACTCTTAAATCTGGTTGTTCTGGATGTGTCATCTTGCTTTTCAACTGAGATATCAAAAACTGTTGATACTTTAACATATGGAACTGACAGTTTAATGCCCTCATGGTTAAAGTGGCCGAGGTGTACACCTTTTCCCCCCACCTTTCTAAAGCTCTGGAATCTCTCTCTGAAGGTAATGGGTTTTTAGCAGTAGAGGCCTTTATTCCCTTGGGACCCTGTGAAATAGTTTCTGGGTCAGCAGTATGACTTTTATATAGGAACTGGTGAGAATCAGGAACCCGGTAATACCTGTCTGGTTTAACAGGAGCTGGAGGCAAAGAATCTGGATTAAGGCTGGCTTCTGTGTACACATCATCCAATATATCCAAAACAGGAGGGATAGCCAGAGGCCTATGCTGGGGGAGCAGAAATTCCCTGAGCCTTTTCTTGGAATCTGAGTAATCTTGGCCTTCCCAGTGAAAGTGTTCCCTCAATTTATGCAGGGTTTCCCCAAAAGAGAAGTCCTCTGGGGGAGACCGAGGGAATAGACTCCTCTGCATCAGAATCTTCGAATGGAGAATAGGCATAATCCTGGTCCTCAGATAGTTCTGAGGTAATAGAAGCTTGATCTGAGGAAGGGTAGTCTTCCTCTAATCTGGGCCTTTTGTCAGAGGGGGGGTTGAGAACCCCTGATAAGAGTAATCAAATCCTCAGCCATTTTAAGCATGTGTTTTTTAGGCATGGTGCCTTGAGAGGGGGTCTGAGGAACCTGTTCTTTGGTTTTCATGGCTGCTTTAGATTTAGTGAAGGCTTTAATAGAGAAGGAGGAAGGCCTGAAGACCCCTTGAGAAATGGCAGGCCTGTCTAAATTCTGAGTTTCCCCACCAGGAGTGGCATCGGTAACTGTAGTAGGAATGGGGGCTGAGGAGCCTGCGACCTCGGGTACTGAAGACACCGGTAATGCATCGTCATCGGTACGCAGGGGCTGCGTAGGCGCCTTGCTGAGTACCGGAAGTCTGCCTTAGCGTGGTTTCAGTAGGTGGTGCGGACCTCGTATGTCGGTCCTTATCTTTGCTTTTTTGCTCAAAACTGGAGTCGGAGTATCCGACGACATAATATAATTAAATTTTTTGCCAAAAAAGTGAAGGGCGAACTCCGCTCGACGCTTAATAGTGCGCTTGTTGAATCTAGCACAAAAACGGCAGGCTGAGATGTCGTGGTCTGGGCCTAAATAAGGTATACAGAAAGAGTGGAAATCCTTATGCAGTATTTGCTTCCCCACATGAAATGCAATTATTAACTTTGTCTGACATCGGTCTGAGGCAAGAAAAGTTTCCCCAACGGGGTACTTGGCTTTCAAGAAGACTTCGGCTGAAATACTTTTGTAAATCTCAGGGGCTGGCCGACCGGCACTTGCGAACTGCTTCTGCTTCGGGCACCGTACGGCAAGAAAGACTGGGGAAAATGGTGTCGGCTGCCTCTTTTATACCCCTGCTGCACTGACGTTAGGGAAGAAGCGACGACAACCGACGCCGGACCTAGACTTTGGAATTTGGCCGACTGAGGACCCGCCTGACGGCAGGATAACCCATCTGTTATGACTGCAGCTGTATGCACGATGAACATCTGCCTCTTTGTGGTCTGTCTGACACTGGAAAGGACCAATTGTTAGAGGGCCAGTTCCTGCTAAATCTGGGTGGCTGTACCTGTAAGAAATCCTTTACTGTCTGCATAGATTTTGCCTTATCCTCCATTTTCTTCAACACCTCTCCTGCCTTAACACCGAACAAAGTATCATGCTGCAATGGAGCATCCAATAATTTTGCTTTAACATGATCAGGCAGATTCTGTTCCTTTAACCAAGCACGCCTTCTAATAACAGAACCTGCAACACCGGCCCTGCACAAGGCCTCCAGTGAATCATAGCCACATTGCAAAGTATGTTTTCCCACTTGTTCAGCTGCATGCAATAAATCCTGCAAATCTTTGTTCTCAGAGCATTCAGAATTTGTCAACATTTTTTGTTTTAACAAAGACATTAAGAATTGCTGATATTTGAGCATATGAAATTGACCATTTAAAGCCCTTACAGCCAAGGTAACAGAATGTAACCCCCCCCCCCCCGATCTGTCCAAAGCCAGAGAATCTCTATCTGAGGGGACAGGGTTTTTGGCAGAAGCAGCCTTGACTCCTTTGGGACCCTGTGAGATGGTTTCTGCAGCAGGGTTTTTGTAAAGAAATTTATGGGAGTCTGGGACCCTGTAGTATCTGTCCGGCTTAACAGGGGCAGGAGGTAAAGAGTCTGGAGACAGGCCGGACTCTGAAAACACATCTATGTCTAGAACCGGAGGAATTGCAAGAGGTCTGTGCTGAGAAAGTAAAAGAAAGTCTCCAAGTCTTTTCTTAGAATTGGAGTAATCTTGGCTCTCCCAATAGAAATGCTCCCTCATGGTATGCAGGGTTTCCCCAAATGAATAGTCCTCAGGAGGAGAAGCTGAAGGAATAGAATCTTCAGCATCAGAATCCTCATAGGGAGGAACAGAATATCCCTAATCAGAAGAGGAATCAGAGGAAATGGAAACCTGATCAGAGGAATCATTCAGTGTCTTGCCTAGGCCTCTTTTCAGGAGGGGGATGGGAAACCCCGATCAATGTAATTGGGTCTTCGGCCATTTTGAGCATCTGTTTCTTGGGCATAAAAGTCTGCCCTGGAGAATGCTGTACTGGTTTCCTTGTCTTTAAAACTGTTTTAGACTTTGTCTTGGATACTGAAGTAGGCTTTATATAAAGTTGTGTAGGTCTGAAGACACCCTCAGAAGCAGATGCCTGCTCAGCGGCTCCGGACCCATCTGAGGGATTAATTTCCAAAGGGCCAATACCTTGAGTATCCAGAGGCCTAGCTGTCTCCATGTGGGAGTCGGCCTATGGCTCTGAGGTAGCGGGAGTCAGAGGCTGCGAAAGCACCTCGCCGAGCACCGGCGAACCGGCAACTGGCCTAGAAGAGGCTTAGTCTGTTTTGGACCTCGGATGCTTGTCTTTATCCTTGCGTTTTTTTAATGAATTCCAGTTGTCAGTTGTTCCGACGGCATTATGTAGTTAAACCTTCTGCCAAAATAATGAAAAGCAAAATCGTTCCGACGCTTTAGTGCATTGGTTAAATCTAGCACAAAACCGACAACTAGCAACGTCGTGGTCTGGGCCTAGGCAAGGAATACAGTAAGAGTGGAAATCCTTATGAGGTATTTGCTTCCCACAAGAAACACAATTGTTAACTTTTTCTGACATCGGTCTGGAGCAAGAAAAAAAAGTTTCCCCAACGGGGTACTTAGCTTTATTGAAGACTTCAGATCTGAAATTCTATTTTGAAAATCTCAGGAGTCTGCCGACCAGCACTTGAACTGCTTTTGCTTCGAGCACCGCACGGCAAGAAAGACTGAAGAAAATTGTGTCGGATGCATCTTTTATACCCCTGGCGCACTGACATCAGGGAAGAGGCGAAAGCAACTGACGCCGGACCAGGACTTTGAAATTCAGGCCGATTGCGGGTAGCCTGCCAGCAGGATAACCCAAGTGTAATGACTGCAACAGTGAAACACGAACATCCTGTTTACTGAGGTTGTCGGATTGGTTCAGGGTTAGGGAATAAGCCAAGCTGCCAAATTGAGTGTCTGCAATTTGGGATGCAAGAACTCCCCTTCCCTATGGGTCAGGAGGTTTGGAATCAGAGGAAAATGCCATGGGGGTAGTGAGGACAGGCTGCACAGCAAGGTGTACCAGTGCTGGTGGGGCCAGTCTGGAGCTACAAGAATGGTCCTTGGTTTTTCCTCCCCTATTTTGAGCAGTACCCTGGGGAAGAGAGGTAGGGGAGGAAAAGCATAGACAAATAGATTAACCCAGGGGAAGGAGAAAGCATCCACTTTCCAAGCCATGCAGTGATGCTCCCTGGTACAGAATTTGAGCTCATGGTTGGTGTGAGGCAAAGAGGTTGACCTTCGGGGTTCCCCATTTCTGAGTTATTAGGATGAAGGTACTTCTATTGAGTTGCCACTCATGTGGGTCCAGAAGATTTCTGCTTAATTGGTTTGCCAGAGAGCCAAGACAGCTTGACAGAAATTGTGCAAACACGTGCAGTTGCATGGCAGAGGCAGTGTCCAGCCTGCAGAGGGTAGGAGCGAGTCCCTCCCTGCTTGTTGATGTACCACATCACAGTGGTGCTGTCTGTTTTGATCAGGAGAGCCCCTGGAGAGAAGGGGCTTGAAAGCTATCAAGGCATACTGCACAGCCATCATCTTTTTGATTGATGTGCAGAGTGATTTGCTGTGGGCTCCATTGGCTCTGGTCTGGGTGGCAGGGGGTGGGGAGAAAGGTATTCCCTTGTGGGAGCATGCTGTTGCCCACCAAAGAAAATCTTTTGAGGCAAGGAATTACAGGTAGAAGAGTTTCCACAGTTAGAGTGTGTTGGCACCAAGGGTTCTTTAGGTACCACTGAAGTTTCCTCAAATGCAGTCTGGCATATGGAATGAATAGCACGCAATATGCAATGAACCCCAGAGCTTGCAGGATCTTCCTTGCAGTTAGCTGGGGCCTGGTGGCTAGTGGAGAGAAGTAGGCTGTCAGGAAAATTCGTTTCTCGGGAGTAAGGTGTGCCATCTGGGAAGCTGTGTCCAGACTTGGGGGGGGGGGGGGCTCCCAGGAAGAGCATCCTTTGGAGGGGGACACCTCTTTGTATTTCTTTTCATTGATTGTGTACCCTAGGGAGAGTAGTAGGGTCTTTACAAAAGCCAGGTGCTTCAGCAGCTTCTCCTGGCAGTCTGCCTGAATAAGGTAGTCATCCAAAGTATGGGTAAATCTGAATATTTGTCTGCAAAAGGCAATGGCCGGAGCCAGACATTTTGTGAAAAAACTCTGGGAGCAGTAGATAGGCCAAAGGGAAGCACAGAGAACTGAAAGGGTTAAGGATCCTGCCCTGAAGCGGAGATGTTTCCTGCATGATTTCCCTGACTGGAATGTGGAGGTAGGCCTCTTAGATCTAGGGTGGCTAGATAAGCATCCTTTGAGAACATGGGTAGCAGCTGTTGGAGGGTGAGCATTTTGAATTTTGGGATCACGAAGAAGGTGTTGAGAATGGATAGAGAATGGGGTGCCAGGTGCCCTCTTCTGGGCACCAGAAGAGTCTGGAGTAGAAACATTGGCCTATCTGTTCTGCAGAACGTGCTCTACTGCACTCAGCGAGCAGGGAAAGGATTTGTTTTGAGCCTCTGACTACCGATTTGGTGGTAGAGCTGGGTACCCTTTAGGGGTGGAAGGAAAATTTGCATCCTGAGACACAATGTTGAGAACCCAGTGGTCCTTGGTAATGTTGGCCCAGGTGCTCGAGTGAAAGGAGAGTTTTCCTCCTAGGGGTAAGTGAAGGTGGTTAGAGGAAGGGGTGGAGGGGATGAGTCTGAGTTTTTACCATAAGGGGGTGGCTTAAAACTCCCAGGTTTTGAAGTGGAGGTAGTCCACTGCTTAGATCTCTGCATTCCCTGGGGCTGCTGTCTGGGGATCTGCTTCCACAGGGCCTAGGTTGGGCTGGTTAACTGAGCAGGAAAGGACCAGTGTTTGGAGGGACAATGCCTGCTGAACCTAGGGGGCTCGACCTGCAAGAAATACTTGTGTTTGCATAGATTTTGCTTTTTCTTCCATTTTCTTTTTCTCCCCCCAAGACCTCTTCTGTCTTCGTGCCAAATAAGTTACCTTTGTGCAAGGGGGCATCTAACAATTTAGATTAGCCATGATCTGGCAGGGACGGTTCCTTAAGCCATGCATGCCTTCTAATGATAGATCCAGTGACTGCATCAAAACCACAGTGCAAGGTGTGCTTTGTTACTTGACTTGCAGAATGCATCAACTTCTGACCAAACAGGTGAAGACATTTTTTAAGAGTTCCAAGGTATGTTGCTGAAACTTTAGCATATGGAACTGACAATTTAGTGCCCTGATAGCAAGAGTAGCTGCGGTGTATACTTTCTTACCCAATCTGTCCAAAGCTCGGGAATCCCTGTCTGAGGGGCGGGATTCTTAATAGAGGTTGCTTTAATTCCTTTTGGCCCTTGAGAAATGACCTCCGGGTCAGGTGTAGGATTTTTAAAAAGACATTTGTGAGAGTCAGGGTCTCTATAGTACCAGTCTGGTTTTCTGGGAGCAGGAAGAAGGGTGTTAAGGAGTCTAGCTGGATTCGAAGAAAATATCCTCCACATCCAGGACTGGGGAGATGGCCAAAGGTCTGTGTTGTGGAAGATCCAGGAATTCTGAGCATCTTTTTAGACTCTGGGTAGTCCAGACTCTCCCATTGGAAATGCTCCCTTAGAGTATGCAGGGTTTCCCAAAAGGAAAACTCCTCTGGGGAAGAGGCTGAAGGAATGGAATCCTCTGCATCAGAATCCTCATAAGTGGAGAGGGGTTGCAAGTCTTCATATTCAGATGCATCAGATTCATCGGTCTCTTCCTTTTGGAGGGGGTAGCTTTGCTTCCCCTGATCAGCATGACATGGTCTTCCACCATTTTAAGCATTTCAGACTGAGGCAAGGCAGTAGGTGCCTGAGAGTGTGTAGTCGGCTTCTTGGGTGTGGTTCGTACTCTGGGCCTAAAACTCGGTAGTTTTAGAAAGAACAACAGTAGTCACAAAAGACTACGTCTGTATCAAGATTCGGTAGCGAGAAGGACTTCCTCGGAAGCCGGTGCCTGCTCAGCAGCTCCAAACCCATCCAAGGTTGAGATGACTGCAGGATCCTTGGTCGAAGAGGTTTGCGGCATACTGGACTCCAAAAGGAGTCTCTGTAGCGGCCTGCAAAACAGAAGCTAGCATCAGGAGCCATGAAAGCCCCTCACTTGAGGGCTGGAGAATTGATAACTAGCTTAACTTTTAGTTATGTACTCACCATAACTTTAGATGTTTGGGATCCATCTCGCCTACATTCTGTACTGATGGGCTCGGAGCCAATCGGCTCCGACTCGGCACGCTATGCTATAGAGCGAAGCCTCTTATCGGCGGAGCTATTTTCTATCCCAGGATGCACCACCACTAATCCCCCAGATCTTGTTTGTCCGCATTCATGCGCACACACATAACTTGTTTATATAACATTGCCAGATGTTTCAAGATGAAACAATAGAATTCGGACAGTCCGATCTCTTCTGATCTCCAAGGAAGGAGGAAGGAGGGTGGGTATTGGGAATGTAGGCGAGATGGATCCCAAACATCTAAAGTTATGGTGAGTACATAACTAAAAGATGTTATGTGATCCTATCTCGCCTACATTCTGTACTGATGGGACAGCGTCCCTAGCACCTAAATCCTGGGTGGCTCACTGGAAAACACTCCTGAGCACTGTGGAACCAAATGAAGCTCGCCCCAGAGATGCCACATCCAATTTGTAGTGGGAAATGAAAGTGTGCGGGGAAGACCACGTAGCCGCAGCACAAATGTCACCAATGGCAAGCTTAGAATGGAACGCTATTGAAGTAGCCATAGCTCTTGTAGAGTGAGCTTTGACAGAGGTCGTAAGCTATTTATTAGAAGAAGAATAAGCTTGACTAATATCGTCCCTGATCCATTTGGCAATAGTGACCTTTGTGACGGCTTTGCCCAATTTATTATCCGAAAAGGACACAAACAATTGATCTGTTTTCCTTGTTTGTTGGGTCCTGTCTAAATAAAAACGCAATTGCCTGTGAACATCCAATGTATGGAAGATGTATTCCGCTTTGAGTACTTTGGAAAGAAAACTGGAAGTTCTGACTGTTGCAGGCAAAAACTGGAAAACTTTAGGGACAAAGGATGGATTAGGCCTGAGGGATACTCTATCTTTGTGAAAAAACAGGTACGGTGGTTTTACAGATAGAGCTTGAAGCTCTGAAACCCTTCTGGCAGAAGTAATCGCAACCAGAAAGGCAGTTTTCCAAGATAGAAATTTCAAATCACATGTTGCTGCCGGTTCGAAGGGGGAGGAGGTTAAGGCACGTAATACCACGTCGAGATCCCACGGAGGAGCAGGATGAGAAATCGGAGGTCGAAAACGCAGCACCTTTCATGAAGGTTTTACACAATCTGTTGCTCATTAAAGATGGGTTTATAGATTCATGAAAATTGGAAATAGCTGCCAATTGAACCTTGATGGTAGAGACTGAAGAACCTTGATTGAATAGGGAAGTTAGAAATTTCAGGACTTCCGATACAGGAATAGTGATGGGATCCAGACCCCGGAGTTGAGCCCAAATAGCAAATCTCTTCCATTTGCTAGTATACAATTTCTTAGTGGCAGACTTGTGGGCCGATAAGATATGTATGACTTCCGGGTCTAAGGTATGATTCCTGACTATAGTCGGAAGAGGAGGAGCCAAGCTGTTAGCTTCAAAGTGTGAAGGGACTGGTGAAGTTGTCCCGACTGATGAATTAATAGGTCTGGGATCTGATCCAGGAACCATGGACCGTCCAGTGCATATTTCCGAAGATAGGGGAACCATACCTGACGAGGCCAGTAAGGGGCAACTAAGATCATTTTGCTCCCCAAGTGAGACGCCTTTTGGATCACTCTGGGAAGTAGTGGAACTGGGGGGAAGGCGTATAGCAAGCCGGTGGGCCAAGGATGGGCTAATGCGTCCATCGGACTCTCCCCCGGAGCTGGAGTGGGGGAGAACAACTTTCTGCACTTCGCGTTCAGCGGTGTTGCGAAGAGGTCGCAACAAGGAGTTCCCCATCTGCTGAAGATCTGAGTTGTCACTGCATCGTTCAGAGACCACTCGTGAGGAGAGAGGATAGTTCTGCTCAGTCTGTCAGCTATCACGTTGGATTTGCCAGGGATATGAGTTGCTATCAGAAAACGTTTGTTAGCCACTGCCCATTCCCAAACTCTCATGGCCTCTCTGCAAAGAGGGTAGGATCTGGTCCCTCCCTGCTTGTTCAGATACCATACCACTGACATGTTGTCGGAGTGGATGGCAATTACGCCCTGAGGGAGGTAATCGTGGAGGGCTTGTAGAGACAGAAGCACCGCCCTCATTTCCAAAATGTTGATATGAAGAAGACTCTCTTCTGAATGCCATTTGCCTTGGACTGACCTGCCCAGGGAATGACCCCCCACCCCATCTGGGAGGCAACCGTAGTCAAAGTGGCCATCGGAGGAGGTGGAACAAAGGGTCGTCCCTGATCCAGATTGGAGGGCACCAGCCACCAGCGAAGGTCCCGTTTGCATGTTTCCGTGATCCGTATGAGGTGATTGAGAGGGAGATCCTGAAAGGGCCACTGTGTCGAAAGAAGCCACTGGAGAATTCTCATATGCAATCTTGCTAGGGGGACTAGAAGAACAGTGGCCGACATAGATCCCAATAGCTGCAGGACCATCCTGGCTGGAGCTTTGGATCTGAGAAGCAAGGCTCGGACTTGAACCTGTATAGTTTGTATCCTTTCTGTAGGAAGATAGACTCGCATTCGGTTTGAGTCTATTTCTACTCCGATGAATCTTATGCGCTGAGATGGCAGCAACACAGACTTTGGCCAATTGAAGGTGATTCCAAGGGAAGTGCCTAGTGATATTGTGGCTTGTAGGTTCTGCAATAGTAGATGCCTGGAGGTGGCAGTTAGGAGCCAGTCGTCCAGATACGGAAACACCTGGAATCCTAGACTCCTCAGGTGAGCAGTCACGACCGCCAAACATTTGGTGAACACCCTGGGGGCTGTTGTGAGACCAAAGGGCAGCGCGCGGAACTGAAAATGACAGTCTCCCAGGCTGAAGCGCAAATGTCTCCTGGACGCCCAATCTACCAGGATGTGGTAATAGGCGTCCTTGAGATCTATGAAGCACATCCAAACCCCTTTCTCCAGCAGTGGGAGAATGGATTGTAAGGTGACCATCCGGAACTTGGACTTTTTGACTGAACGATTTAGAATGCTGAGATCCAAAATGGGCCTCAAGTCCCCGGTCTTTTTTGGCACCAAAAAGAATCTTGAGTAAGTCCCTAATCCGATTTGGTCTGCGGGGACCGGTTGGATGACTCCTTTTTGAAGCAGCTTTGAGACTTCTAAGGCTGCAATTTCCCGTTGACTGGGTGGCGGGTCCGGGATTTTCTTGGACGGAGATGGAGAGAGTGAGAAAAGGGGATGGCGTAACCTCCGGCGATAATTCGAAGCACCCATCGGTCCTGAGTGATACCTTCGCAGGCTTTTAGGTGCCTCGAAAAACGACCCCCGACTGGCTCCGGAGCTGCACAGTCGGGCAATCCTTCAGGGATTGTGGAAGGCTGAAGAGCCACGAAAGGACTCGCGGTCTCCAGTGTTGTGGGGGCCTCTGCCGCCTCTGGGACGGCATCTTCTAGAAAAATTTCCCCCTCCTCTGCCTCTAGAAGGGGGATCGTCCTGCTGTGGGGGATAAGGCTTCTGGGATTTGCGGAACCACATTTTCCCTCCTCTTTTAGCCTTGGGATAAGGCCGAAAGGGAGTGGAAAATCGTGCCCCTACGGCAGTCAAAGTCTTTCCCTCTTGCTCACAGCAGGTCAGTGCGTCTTTTACCTTGGGTCCAAACAAAGAGGACCCATCAAAGGGGGCGTCTGCAAAAGAAGACTTAAAGGCCTCCGCGAAATGACACAGACGGAGCCAGGCTTGCCTCCGTAGGGCAACACCCGTACCTGCCGCTCTACTCGCCCCCTCGGCTGCATACGAAATGAACCTCATGGACGAGGTTTGATATTGATGACAGGGTCGACAACTGAGAGCTAACCGTCTGGGCCAGCTGCTCAGGTAGGTTACCCGAGAGGGAATCTGAGAGCTCCTTGACCAGATCCCTCTGCAGTCTGGTGAAGTGTGCCAAATAGTTCAGGGACCTTAAAGTAAAGTAAAGTAAAGGCAGCTGAACTAAGGGTGCGCTTCCCATACCGGTCCAAGCTCCTAGACTCCTTATTAGGAGGATGGACGGACGTCGAAGCCTCTGCCACATCTTGTTGGGTAGCAGATGCCACCACCAGGGCATCTACAACCACACCTTTAGTCAGAAATTCCTTCTCCGGGGGTGCAGACAAGAATTTGTTCGGGCGAGCAGGCACTGGTTCCACAGAGTCTGGGTGTTCCCACGCCCTTCGACAAATCAAATCTAGGAGCTCGAAGGGCGGAGGGCTGAGCCCCGAAGGCCTTGAGGAACACCGACTCGTCAGCGGAAGGGGGTTTGGAATTCCAGCCGCCTCGTTGCTTGAGGACTTCCAGGATGTCTGCAAAGGAGACATCATCCGAGGACGACTTGGGGGACCCCTCCGCATCATCAAGATCAGTGTCCGACGTGATAGACTCATCGGGGGAATCTACGTGCTTCCTCTTGCACGATCTCTTCCTTGGGGGTTCCTCCGAAGACGCTTCAGAGGGACCCCCAGGAGGAGGGGAAACCCCACTGGGGGTGACCTCAGGCCCCAGGGCTCCGCTGTCTAGCGACAGGGGAACTACAAAAGACCCAGTCTCCGCGCCTAGGGAAGGTGCCGGTGAGACCGTGGAGGTAGCCAAAGATGATTTGGCCAACGCACTCCTCATAGCTCTGAAGGCCGGACCGCCAGAGTCCTGGGAAGGTCCAACCCCCGGAGCCACAACAGTAGACGGAACCCCCGCAGCAGATGCACCGAGAGGGAGGCTCGGAACCGAAAACATCGGTCCCGAAATGCCCCCCCGGGCCCGACCGAAGAGGTCCGTGTACTGAACTCCGACCCAAGGGCCGGGGTTGGAGTGAGGGTCGGAGCTGACCCGAAAATCTCCATCGGCTCCACTAGCACCAGCTCCAACGGTGCCAAAGCTGTTGGAGGAGGAATCACAACTACAGAGTGGGCCATCGGCTCCGAAGCAGACTGGGCTGGAGCCAAAACTAATTTCTGAAAGACTGGGGACTGGAACAGTCTTTGAAGCACCCTGTCGATGTCCGCATCCGACATCTTGGAAGAACTGGAGGAGACCGAACGGGTCCGAGTAGACTTCTCCATCGGCTCCGAAGGGCTAGGGGACCGGCGCCGAATTGATTCGATCACTATCGGCGCCGAGGGAGACCCCAAACTAAATTTCCCTCGGTGCCGAAGAGGACTTCGGCGCCAACGGGGAAGAGTCTGAGCGGGCAACCCTTATCGGCTCCAAAATCAGTGGAGCCGATGAAGGTGACCCGCCTCTCGAAGCCCCAGCCATCGGCTCCGAAACCAGAGGAGTCGAGGCTGGAGGCATCGAGGCAGACCATTCCGCCCTCGGCTCCGAAGTCCGTGGAGCCGATGGAGAAGCCTGCCTAGATTTCTTAGTGGTCGGTTCCGATGGGCTGGTCGGAGCCGACTACTTCTTTTTCTTAGCCGGAGAAGGAGAAGAAGATAAGGCCTCTTCAAAAGAGGGTTTGATAAGCCCTTTTAATATTAATTTATTCTTCCTCTCTTGGAGGACCCGAGATGAGAAGGAGTGACACACGCTGCAAGACTCCTGAAGGTGTTTGGCACCCAAACAATAAACGCATAAGGAGTGATCATCAGTAATAGACATATTATAGTTGCAGCGTGTGTACTTCTTAAACCCTGAGGGTTTATGTTCTTTAGACATGATGCCAATGGTATGCAATAGTACAATGACAACGTATTAGCCTAGAGCTACTACAGAAAAAATTCCTAACAGAGCAAGAACTTTTTTTTTTTTTTTTAAACAAGAAGGGCAGTCAAAGCCCAAGAAACAGTTAGAAGACTAAGATACCAAGGAGGGCCAAGAACCCTCTAACTAAAACGAGTGCTTGACCTACCAAAAGCAAAAAACAGTCACACACAACAGTACTCAACAACGCACGAGGGGAAGGCCCCTCTAACTGAAACGGGAACCTTTCCCTGTGAAAACACAAACTTTTACCACAAAAATTTAACAAATAAAGTAGCTAAATACAGCGATAGCCAACAGCTTTTGGTTAATTTTAAAGAAATTTTCTGACAGAAAAATTCTCTCAAAAAGACACTTAGCTCAGCCAAGTTCGAGACACGTCCTAGCTTGTAAGCGGAGATCTGGGGGATTAGTGGTGGTGCATCCTGGGATAGAAAATAGCTCAGCCAATAAGAGGCTTCGCTCTATAGCATAGCGTGCCGAGCCCATCAGTACAGAATGTAGGCGAGATAGGATCACATAACATCGGAAGCATCATCAGTAGGTTTGGACCTGTGCGGTCTGTCTTTATCTTTAAGTATTTTCAGAAGATATGCTGTCTGATAGCTTACCGAAGCCATATCGGAATTAGAGGACTAAGCAAAAATGTGGCTAGAATAAGGGCCCGACGACGGATAGTTCTGGCTTTGAACAAAGCACAGAAGCAATGAGGGATGCCGTGGTCTGGGCCTAAACAAGTGACGCAGTAAGAGTTGAAGTCTCTAGTCTCGGTGTAGTATTAGTTTTCCACAGGCGAGACAATTAGCTTTTTCTGACATCAGTTAGTGCAAGAAAAAAAAAAAAAAAAGGCTCCCCAACGGGGTACTTAGCTTTAGTAGACCAACCAATTCAGTAGACAAAACTCTTGGTAGCGGCAGACCGGCACTTATGCGGACTGCTTCCGCTTCGGGCTCCAGAGTAAGAAAGACTGATATAAAGAAAAGCAGCACATGCCATTACACTACTGACTACCTGACGTCAGTACTCAAGCGACAGCAACCGATGCAGAAATACCAAGTCTCTGGTATTTGGGCCTGCCAAGGGCTACCCTGGCAGGGATAAAGTACAGTTGTGTACACTTACCATAAATGTAGATGTTGAGTGTGTATTCACTGTTGCAGTCATTACATTTGGGTTATCTGCCTGCAGGTAGCTCTCAGCCGGCCTGAATACCAGAGTCTTCAGATTTCTGCGTCGGATGCTGTCGCTTCTTCCACGACATCAGGGGTATAAAACATGCAGCAAGATGCCATTACATCAGTTTTTCTTGCCCCAGATGTCAAGTGCCCCCACAATAGGAATTATATGGTATGGTATACCCCCAGCAAAAAGCAAATACACATAAAATAATATCTGCCAAACAAAAAGGAAAGGTAGAGCCAAGAGAAGTCAGGGGGCTGGAGGGAGGGTAGCCAGAACTGCAACAGTGAATACACTCTAACATCTACATTTATGGCAAGTATGGCAAGTGTTCACAGCTGTACTATGTTTTGCGCGTTTCACTGTTGCAGTCATTACATTTGGGTAGATTCCCAAAGCTATGGTTGGGAGGAGGAATTTGGATAGCATTAGGGCCAGCTATAAGACCCAGCAAGACTGCAGTGGCAAAGCCAGCTCTGGATTTAGAGAAAATTGGCAAATGATAATGCTTGGTGAAAGTATGTACAGAGCTCCAGGTAGCAGCTTCCAGGATGTCCCTGGTAGGGACTCCTCTGAGAAACGCCGTAGAGGTAGATACAGTCCAGGTGGAATGTGATCTTATCCCCTGTGGGGCAGCGTTTCCATGGTGCTTGCAGCAGAAATGGATCCATTTGAAAATGGTTTGCTTTAAAATGGCCCTCCCCTCTGCCCCTGCAGCAAAGCTAACTAGCAAGCTGGTCAGATTTTGAGAGGCTTAGTTCTGTCCAAATAGAATCTAAACGGTCTGTGCACGTCCAGAGAATGCAGTATCCTTTCCCCCTTATTTTGAGGATTAGGGAAAAAAAGTAGGCAAATGCATGGACTGGTTTACAGCCACACTAGACACCACCTTGGGCATAAAGGATGGATTAGTTATGAGGGAAACCCTGTCCGCATGGAAGATAAATGAATGGTTCCACTGTCATGAGGGCCTGCAGTTCAGGCAGTCTTCTTGCAGAAGTATGGCCAGAAGTAAGGCCGTCTTCCAAGAAAGGAATTTCAACTCTGCTGTAGCATCTGGTTCAAAAGGGGGAAGACTGAGTTTTTCCCATACAAAGTTAAGGTCCCAAGCTGGAGTGGGAGCTCTCCGGGGGGGGGGGGGGGACTGTAAGGAATTTTTGGCCCCTGTAAGGAATTGTTTTAGCAAAGGATGAGAGAAGAGGGGTGGCTTAGTATTATAATGTGCTGGAATGGCAGAGGCATGAATCTTAACAGAAGAGAAAGAAACCCTTGGAACATTTCTGTTATCTAGACTATGTGATAAGCTGGGCACTGCTGTGCCCATCCCCTGAGCCTGGCTCCAGGAACAGTATCTTTTCCACTTTTCTGAAAAAATTTCCTAGTACGAGGCAAGCCCCAAGAATGACAGAGGAGAGCTCAGGGAATTAGCCAGGCTGCAAGGTTCAGGGTTTGACACGGAGGGTGGAGAATCTGGCCCGCCTGCAGGGACAGCAGGGAAGGGGTCTGAGGCAGGTGCCATGGTTGCAGTACTGACTGCGTAAAAGGGGGTACCAGTGCTGGTGTGGCCAGTATGGGACAATCAGGATTGTCCTTGGCTTGTCCTGTTTGATCTTTAGTAGAACCTTAGAGAGGAGAGGCAGAGGGGGAAGGCATTAATTCAGAGGCTTTCCCAGGTAAAGGACAGGGCATCCACTTTCCAAGCTTGACTGTGGGGAGTTCTGGTGCAGAATTTGTTCAATTGGTAGTTCTGAGGGGAGGCAAACAGGTCTGCCTCTGGTGTCCCTCATTTGTTCAAGAGCTTGGATATTTTGGGTTCCCGCCCTGAAACATAGGTATGGTCTGCAGGATTCCCTTACTGGGATGTGCAGGTAAGCTTCTTTTAAGTCCTGGGTTGCCAGCCAGGCATCCTTGGCTAGCATAGTAAGAAGCCGTTGAAAAGTTAGCATTTTGAATTTTGGAACCACCAGAAAGGTGATGGGAATAGAGACAGGATGCCAGGAGTTCTTTTCTGGGAACCAAAAACAGTCTTGAATAAAAAAGTATAGTTTTGTACCTACCATAAATGTAGATGTCCGATAGATATGCAACTGCAGTCCTGACATATGGGTTGTCCTGCCTCAGGCAGCCCCTCGGTCGGCCGGATTCCAAAGTCTGGGTCCGGCGTCGGCTGTTGTCGCTTCTTCCCCGATGTCAGAGCGGCTGGGGTATAAAATCATCAGCCAACGCCATCTTCTTCAGTGTTTCTTGCCCCAGATGCCAGGTGCCCTCCAAGGAAGGCTAAATTTAGAGAATGCATAAAATTCCAGACATGCATAATAGTAATAAACAGATGCACCATAAAAACTATCCCTAGCTAAGTTGGAAAAGGGGTAGTGGACCCAAAAAGGTAAATTACTGAGGGGTAGGAGGGAGGGTAAACCTGACTGCAGTTGCATATCTATCGGACATCTACATTTATGGTAGGTACAAAACTGTACTATGTCCTTCAAGAATGCAACTGCAGTCCTGACATATGGGTAGAATACCATAGCCAAGCTGGGGGTGGGTAGGATCTAAGAAAAAGATGGTGTAGCTAAAATACCCTGCAGGACTGCCGAAGCAAAGCCTGCTCGGGATCTGGAGTATAAAGGCAGGTTGTAGTGCTTGGAAAATGTATGCACGGAGCTCCATGTAGCAGCTTCTAGAATGTCCTTTGTAGCCACCCCTCTTAGAAGGGCTGTGGAGGTGGCTATAGCTCTGGTGGAGTGTGGCCTGATATTGGCTGGCACACCTTTTCCATGGAAAGAATAACAGAATCTGATGCAGTGTCCAATCCATTTTGAAATTTTTTGTTTGGAAATTGCCTTTCCTTGCACTCCAGCAGCGTAAGCTACAAATAGTTGGTCAGACTTTGTTGGCCTTTGTTCTGTCCAAGTAGTAGCGTAATTGTCTGTGTATGTCCAAAGTGTGCAGCAGCTTTTCTCCTTTATTTTGAGGATTGGGAAAGAAAGTACGCAGGTGAATTGCTCGATTTAGAGACACCCTGGATATCACTTTTGGCATGAATGAAGGATTGGTTCTTAAAGAAACTCTGCCCTGATGAAAAATGAGGAATGGAGGTACTGCCATGAGGGCCTGTATCTCCGAGACTCTTCTTGCTGAGGTAATTGCTGAGGTAATTGCCAACAGGAAAACTGTTTTCCAGGAGAGAAATTGCATCTCTGAAGATGCTGCTGGCTCAAAAGGAGGAAGAGTTAATTTTTCCAAGACGAAGCTGAGGTCCCATGCAAGCACTGGTGGTTTCCTGGGAAGTTTGATATTCTTTTTCCCCCTTAGAAACTGTCTTAGCAAAGGATGTGAAAACACAGGTGGATCACAGTTGGATTTTGCTGAGATTGCTGAAGCATGTATTTTTATAGAAGAATATGAAAGGCCACTATGAAGCATTTCTGCCAAGTATTCTAGTATCTGTGGCATGTTTATTACTGATACATCTTAACCCTTGTTGGCATTCTAGGTGATGAATCTCTTCCATTTGGCTGAATACGTTTTTCTGGTGGAAGGTCTGCGTGCTTCTAGTAGGATCTCTTGAACTTTTTGTAGAGAGAGATATGGGTAGAAGTCATGGAACCCTCCAAGCTGTCAGCTGCAATGTTTGCAGGTTGGGATGAACAGTCCTCTAATTGTGCTGAGTTAGAAGCAGAGGCCATCGAGGCAGGGGCCATGGCTTGGTGCGAGATATGCTCCTTAGCAATGGATACCAGTGCTGCCTTGGCCAGACTGGAGCTATCAAAATACCTTTCGGTTGCTCTGCTTTGATCTTCAGTAACACCTTGGTCATTAATGGTAGAGGTGGGAATGCGTAGATTGTCAGAGAATTCCAGCTGAAGGAGAGAGCATCCATTCTCCAGGCTTGAGGATGGCGTGTCCTCGAACAGAACTTCTTCAGATGATGATTGAGGGGAGAGGCAAAGAGATCTATGTCCGGCCTTCCCCACGCACGAGTTATTTGCGAAAAAATGTCTGGATGCAGCATCCATTCGTGCGGGTCCAAAATGTTTCTGCTTAGACTGTCCGCCAGAACATTGTCCTTGCCTGGAACAAACTGGGATTGCAACTGTAAGTTCAGTTTCAGGGCCTTTTCCCAAAGAGTCATTGTTAGTCTGCAGAGGGGGTAAGAATGAGTGCCTCCCTGTTTATGTACCACATGACAGTGGTGTTGTCTGTCTATTAGCAGATGACCTTGCGGAAGAAATATTCTGAAGGCCTCGATTGCATGAATCACTGCCAACATCTCTTTGATTTATGTGCAGATGCATATCCCGGGGAGCCCATTCCCCTTGCATGCATCTGCCTTCCATGTGCACCCCCCCCATCCATGATCCGAGGCGTCTGTTGTAATGGTTTGACTTGCTTGAGGTTTGTTGAAAGACATGCCTTTGTTTAATTGACTAGCTTGTGCCCACCACAAAAATTCCGTTTGAAGACATGGAATGAGTGGTATAATTTCTTCTAAGTTGTGGCTGTGTGGAGACCATAAACTTTTTAGGTACCATTGTAGTTCTCATGTGTAGTCTTGCCAGTGGAATCAGAAGAATGCAAGATGCCATGAAACCCAGGGCCTGCAGGATTTTCCTTGCAGTCATCTGGGTGAGCTTTGCTAGGCTTTTGAAGTAATCTGGTAATTGTTCTTGTTTTTCTTCCGTGAGGAAAGCCATTTGTGAGTTTGTGCCCAGTTTGGCTCCCAGAAGAATTTATTTGTTGGGATGGCAGTAGTCTTGATTTTTGAATGTTGACTGTGTATCCCAAAGCCTGTAGCAAGTGTATGACATAGTCCAAGTTTCTTATCAAGGCTTGTTTGCTGTCCGCTTGTATAAGGCAGTCGTCCAGGTAAGGGTAAATTTGTATCCCCTGGAGTCTGCAATGTGCAATTACTGATGCCAGGCATTTCGTGAATACTCTGGGCGCAGTAGATAAGCCAAATGACAATGCTGAGAATTGATAATGCTCTGACCCTGCAAGAAATCTGAGGTATCTTCTGCAACTGTGTCTGATTGGGACATGCAGGTATGCCTCCTTGAGGTCCAGAGTAACCAGCCAAGACCCCTTGCCCAGCATGGGAAGAAGTTGCTGTAACGTCAGCATTTTGAATTCTAGCACAATGAGAAAGGTGTTTAGAGCGGACAAATCCAGTATAGGTCTCCATTGCTTTTCTTTTCTTGGAACAAGGAACAGTCTTGAGTAGAATCCCTGGCCTTGTTCCTGAGGAGGAACCTTTTCTATTGCTTTGATTTGTAGCAGCTTTGAAACTTGTACGAGTGCCTCTGCCCTTTGATTGTGTGGCAGGTTTGGCATGCCTTGTCTTGTTGGTAAGGTATGGAAGTGGAACCTGTAAAGTACAGTTTTGTACCTACCATAAATGTAGATGTTCGAAGATCCACATTGCTGCAGTCCTTACACTTGGGTAGTCCGCTGTCCTCGGTCGGCCCGAATATCAAAGTATAAGGCTGACGCCGGTCAAGGCGCATTAGACTGACATCAGGACGTCAGGGTACAAATGCGCATGACCGACGTCATATCCTCAGTCTTTTCTTGCCCCAGATGTCAGAAGACCCTACAAAGAAAGGTCAAAACCAAAAGACAGCAAACAACCAACCAACCACCCTTGCACTAATAATATGTACAATATATACAATATACACAATATTTACAACCCAACCCACACAACCGCCTCTAACTACAGAGGGAAGGAGGGAGGTAAATTGGACTGCAGCAATGTGGATCTTCGAACATCTACATTTATGGTAGGTACAAAACTGTACTATGTTCTTCATCTCACATTGCTGCAGTCCTTACACTTGGGTAGAATCCCAAAGCAGAGATAAGGGAGGATGGCAAAACTATAAAGAAGCAGGAGCTGCCAAAATGCCCTGTAAAACAGCAGTGGCAAAACCAGCCCTAGATTTAGAGTAAAGTGGAAGGTGATAATGCTCTGAGAAAGTATGCACTGAACTCCAAGTACCTGCCTCCAAAATATCTTTAGTTGCCACCCCCCTCAAAAAGGCTGTCGAAGTGGCAGTAGCCCTAGTGGAATGGGCCTAATCCCAGCTGGAATCTCCTTGCCATGATGGGAATAACAGAAAGCAATGCAAAACCCAATCCACTTAGAAATAGTTTGTTTTGACACAGGCTTGCCCTGAGAACTCAAAGCAAAAGAAACGAATAACTGCTGAGACTGCCTGAACTCTTTAGTTCTGCTCAAATAATATCGCAACTGCCTGTGTACATCTAAAGTGTGCAAAATCTTTTCCCCTTTATTTTGGGGATTTGCATAAAAAGTAGGCAAATGAATAGTTTGGTTTAAAGCCACACTAGAAACCACTTTAGGCATAAAGGAAGGATTAGTATGCAAAGATACCCTATCCTTATGGAAAATTAAGAAAGGCTCAACCGCCATAAGGACCTGCAATTCAGAAACCCTTCTTGCAGAGGTAATGGCCAACAAAAAAGCAGTCTTCCATGACAAATATTTCAACTCAGTAGTAGCTGCAGGCTCAAAAGGTTGTAGAGTGAGTTTCTCCAACACAAAATTGAGATCCCAAGCAGGAGTAGGAGCTCTCGTGGGGTCTTATATTCTTTGCCCCTCTAAGAAATTGCTTGAACAAAGGATGAGAAAACAATGGTGGGTCACAGTCATAGTGAGCGAAATTGCTGCAGCATGAACCTTAATAGAAGAGAAGGACAATCCTTTGTCCAGTAACTCAGTAAGATATTGAAGAGCCACACTTAAATTAGGCTCAGAAACATCAAAATCCTTTGCTGCACTCCAAAATAAAAATCTCTTCCATTTATCTGCGTACACTTTCCTTGTACTAGGCCTTCTAGCTTCCAAAATAACATTCAAAACTTGCTGTGGAAGCTGAGACCCTTTATGGTTCAAAACAGAATATGCCAGGCTGTTGGGTGAAGAGAGTGAAGTTTGACATTGAGTAAATGACTGTCCTCCTGAGACAACAGGTGTGGAATCGAAGGCAAAGGCCATGGAGGCTCCCGTACCAGACTTCTCAGTAATGGGTACCAGTGCTGTCGAGGCCAATCTGGAGCTATTAAAATCATCCTTGGCTTGTCCTGTCTGACCTTTAGGAGTACCTTTGGGAGGAGAGGCAGAGGTGGAAAGGCATACACATGAAGATTGCTCCAATTGAAAGAAAGAGCATCCACTTTCCAAGCTGTGGGATGAAACCTTTTCGTGCAAAACTTTGGCAACTGGTGGTTTAGTGGAGAAGCGAACAGATCTATGTCTGGAGTTCCCCATGACACTGTCAATTTCTGAAATACATGAGGATCCAATTTCCACTCGTGGGGATCCATAATCCGTCTGCTCAACACATCTGCTAAGGAGTTCTGTGCTCCCGGCAGAAACCTTGCCTGAAGATTTAGCTGTAAACTGAGAGCAGTCTCCCACAAAATCATTGCTTGCCTGCATAGAGGATAAGAATGTGTTCCCCCTTGCTTGTTGATGTACCACATGACAGTTGTGTTGTCTGTTAGAATCAACACCTGCCCTGGAAGAAGTAACTCCTTGAAAGCTATTAATGCAAACTGGACTGCTAACATCTCCTTCAGGTTGATATGTAGATGTTGCAGTCTGGCAGGCGACTTGTCTTGTATCCACTTTCCATTTAGATGAGCTCCCCAAGCTTTGTCTGAGGCATCTGTCGTTAGAATCTGGCTCGCCTCTGGCCGGGTCACAGAGAGTCCCTTGTTTAGGTGACATTCCTGAGCCCACCACAAAAATTCCTTTTGAATGCAAGGTATTATTTGAATGACAGTGTCCAGATCCTGGCAGTGCTGTGTCCATACATTTTTGAGATACCATTGTAGCTTCCTCATATGCAGTTTGGCATTGGGAAGCACCAGAATACAAGATGCCATGAACCCCAAGGCTTGAAGGACTGTCCTTGCAGTCAGCCTGGACTGATGAGACAATTGATGAAAGTAAAGGGAAAGATTCTTTTGTTTGTCCGGGGTCAAAAAGGCCATCTGGGATGCTGTATTCAGTCTTACACCCAGAAAGCACATGTCCTGAGAGGGTACTAGACTGGACTTTATTTCGTTCACAGAATACCCCAGGCATCTTAGCACTGCTATCACATATTCCAAATGAAGAAGAAGCTCGTCCCTTCCTTGAGCCAGAATCAGGCAATCGTCCAAATAGGGATAGATCTGTATTCCTCTTAGCCTGAAGAAAGCTATCACTGGAGCCAGAACTTTCGTGAACACTCTGGGCGCAGTAGATAAGCCAAAGGGCAATGCAGAGAACTGATAATGAGAAGTCCCAGCTCGAAAACGCAGATACTTCCTGCAACACAGTCCGATAGGAACATGAAGGTAAGCCTCCTTGAGATCCAAAGTTACCATCCAATGATCTTTGCCCAGCAGGGGTAAAAGCTGTTGTAACGTCAACATTTTGAACTTGGGAATGTCCAGATAAGTGTTGAGGATAGATAAATCCAAAATTGGTCTCCACGTGTTCCCCTTCTTTGGTACTAGGAACAGGCGAGAATAAAATCCTAGGCCCACTTCTGGCATAGGGACTGGCTGAATGGCCCCTATTTGAAGTAACAGAGAAATTTGTTTGTGAGCTTCTATTCTTTGCTGAGGAGGAACGTCCGGCATGCCTTTGAAAGGAGGCAAGGTATGGAAATAATACCTGTAACCTTGGTGTATGATATCCAATACCCATCTGTCTTGGGTAATTAAACTCCAATTTTCCTTGAAAAGTGTCAACCTTCCTCCCAAAGGTGCTGCCAGACGAGAAGGCTCTGGCAGCTGAAATGGTAGGTCATTGGGTCTGTTTACGAAAGGACTGACCCCTGCCCTCACCCGAAGACTGTGCAGGTGAACTCCCTGTTCTAGGCCTGAAAGAGCCCTGAGCTCTGCCCCTACCACGTCTAGATCTACCCCTAGACTGGGAATCATAAGAAGGATACGTCCACCCCTTGGCAGGGCAATTTCTACTAAACTTCAGAGGCTGAACCTGCAAAAAATCCTTAACAGTCTGCATAGACTTAGCCTTGTCTTCCATTTTCTTTAAGACTGCCTCAACAGGCGAACCAAACACATCAGATTGTAAAGGAGCATCTAAAATCCTTGTCTTAACATGGTCAGATAAATTCTGATCCCTCAGCCAGGCGTGCCTGCGAAGAACTGACCCAGTGGCAGCCACCCTAGAGGAGGCCTGTACAGCATCAAAACCACATTGCAAGGAATGCTTACCCACCTGTTCAGAAACATGTACTAAATCTTGTAACTCTTCACACTCAATACCTTCCGCCAGAGCATCTACCTTAGACTTCAATTGAGAAAGTAGATAGTTTTGGTATTTCAACATGTGAAACTGGCAATTCAAAGCCCTCATAGCAAGGGTGGAAGAAGTATAGACTTTCTTTCCCCATCTATCCAAAGCCCTGGCCTCTTTATCTGGAGGAACCGGATTTTTAACAGAAGCCTTAACACCCTTAGGCCCCTGACTAACAGTTTCTGGGTCCACCCTAGGACTCTTAAAAAGATACTTATGAGCTTCAGGCACCCTGTAATACCTATCCGGTTTAACAGGAGCAGGAGGCAAAGAATCAGGATTAAGAGAAGCCTCTGCAAACACATCTTCCACAACATCCAGAACAGGAGGTATAGCCAAAGGCCTATGCTGGGGTAAAAACAAAAATTCCCTAAGCCTTTTCCTGGAATCAGAGAAGTCCTGACCTTCCCACTTAAAATGCTCCCTCATGGAATGAAGAGTCTCTGAAAAAGAAAAATCCTCAGGAGGAGAAGCAGAAGGAGTAGAATCATCCACATCAGAATCAGAATAAGGAGAATACTCCTGCAAGTCTTCAGCCGAAGACTCTGAAACATCCGAAGCCTGCTCAAAACTCCAACTCAGGTTCCACCCTAGGCCTCTTATCAGGAGGGGGCAAAGAACCTCTAATCAAAGTAATCAAATCTTCCGCCATTTTAAGCATATGCTTCTTGGGCACAGATCCTGAAGAACTAGGAGTGACACCAACTGAAGCTAAACCTGGCCTGCCTCTGGGAGAAGCCTTGGAAACAGAAGGAGAAGGCCTAACCACCCTAGGAAGGGAGGGGAGTACAGAAACCTGAGAGGCCCCTTCAGCCTGACCTGCCTCCTGAGAGGCCACATCCTGCAATAACAAAGTCTCCCCTTGGGACTCCAGAGAAACCTCCGGTGGAACCCCCGGCTCCACCGACACCTCTAAAGAACCGGCGTCCGGTACGGACGGCTCTTCTTGCCTGGGCTTAGCTGCTTTGTCCTTGCGCTTCTTCAAAGAAGCAGGCGTCGGAGCATCCGACGGCATATTATAATTGCACCGCTTCCCGAAGACTAACCTGGCACAATCTAACCTTCTCTTAATAGTGCGCTTATTGAATCTAGCACAAAAGCGACACCCTACAACGTCGTGCTCAGGCCCTAAACAAGGAATACACAGAGTATGATAATCTCTATGCGGTATCTGTTTCCCACAAGAAATACAGTTATTCACTTTTTCTGACATCCGGTAAACCACTGAGGCAAGAAAAAACTAAAATATTCCCCAACGGGGTACTTAGCCAACTTTGACTCGGTCTGAAACTCCGAATTCGAAAAATTTCAGAACGCCGAACGGCACTTGCAACGCTGCTTCTGCATCGGACCATGCGGCAAAAAAGACTGAGGATATGACGTCGGTCATGCGCATTTGTACCCTGACGTCCTGATGTCAGTCTAATGCGCCTTGACCGACGTCAGCCTTATACTTTGATATTCGGGCCGACCGAGGACAGCGGACTACCCAAGTGTAAGGACTGCAGCAATGTGAGATGAAGAACATCCTTTGTCTATTAAGTTCAAAATCTATCTGTCCTTTGTAAAAACGTGCCAATTTTTTGAAAATAAGGATAACTTTCCGCCTAAAGGAGCTTCTCTGAGCCTTGGTCGGCGGTGTCAAAGTAAAGTCATTGTGATTGTCCCTGCGGAGCAGTGGGAGTCCCTGCGCCACTTCTCTGATTAGTTGGTTGCCATTGGCGGCCCCTGTAGGAGCCTCGGTATTGCCCTCTACCATGCCTGCTTTTTCCCCTTTGAAACTTGTCAGTGTCTGGAAAGGACCAATTCTTTGAAGGCCAATTCCTGCTGAACCTTGGTGGCTGAACCTGGAGGAAATCTTTGACTGTTTGTACTGATTTAGCCCTTTCCTCAATTGATTTCAACACACCCTGTGCATTAGCACCAAATAGCTTGTCTTTTTCCAGAGGTGCATCTAGAAGCTTTACTTTAACATGATCTGGCAATGACTGTTCTTTCAACCAAGCATGTCTACGTATGACGCCCCTGTCATAGCTGCCCTACATGAAGCTTCCAATGCATCATAACCACACTGAAGAAAATGATTGCTAACCTGCTGAGTATTATGAACCAAATCCTGCAAAGCCTTTCTATCTAAAGGCTCAGGAGAGGCTAACTTTTTCTGCAAATCATCCATCAGAAAATCTTGATACTGAAACATATGAAAAAGACAGTTAAGAGCCCTCATGGCAAGGGTGGTAGAGGTATAAACTTTCTTACCCCACCTCTCTAGGGACCTAGATTCCCTGTCTGCGGGCAAAGGATTCTTGGTCGTGGAAGTGACCACTCCTTTGGGCCCCTGAGAAATAGTTTCTAGATCAACAGAGTGGGCCTTAAAGAGATGTTTATGAGTTTCAGGAACCCTGTAATATCTGTCTGGCTTGACAGGAGCAGGAGGGAGAGAATCAGGAGAAGTACTGGAGTCTGAGAACACATCATCCAATACATCTAACACTGGGGGAAATAGCTAAAGGCCTGTGCTGGGGTAACTTAAGGAAGGTCCGAAGCCTTTTCCTGGAGTCGGAGAAATCCCTGGCCCTGCCACTGAAAATGCTCTCTCATGGAGTGGAGAATTTCCCCGAAAGAGATCCTCAGGAGGAGAGGCAGAGGGAATGGATTCATCTGTATCAGAATCCTCGTAGGCCGGGAAGGGTTCTTCCTGGGAATCTGAAAGGCCTGACTCACCAGAGGCTTCATCTGAGGAAAGGGTATCTGTCTGCTCAACCCTAGGCCTTTTGTCTGAAGGCGGCTGAGAACCTCTGTCTGGATGAGCCTGAGAGCCCCTGATTAAAGAAATTAGATCTGCAGCTAAAGTCATGATCTGTTTATCCGAAGTGAGAGTCTGTGAAAAAGATTTAGGAGGGTCAGACTTAGCCTGGCTGGCAGCCTTAGCACGTGTGTAGGCCTTGATGGACAGGCACAGGAGGCCTAGCTGTCCCACGTGCTGGAGTAACTGTCCACCGGTATGGTGTCAAGCAAATCTTGGGCTTCAGTTTCAGGAGGAAAAACAACAAACGGCACAGAGGAAGCCTCCGGGACCGTAGTGTGCGGTAAAACCGTGTCATCGACCTGGAGCGGTTGAATTACCGCCTCCGAAGAGACAGATACACTCGCGGTAGGCTTAGGCGTGGTGTCGGTGGAAGTCGCGGGCCACGAAGGTCGGTCCCGGTCCTTTCGATTTTTGGAAACGTGTGCTGTCGGAAGCTCCGACGGCATGACATAGGAGTAATTTCCCCCAAAAAAGTCTTCAGCAAATTCTGCCCGGCGCCTAAGTGTGCGCTTACTGAAGCAAGCACAGGCAGCGCAGGCCGATACATCGTGGTCTGGGCCCAGGCAGGGAAGGCAGTAAGAATGGAAGTCCTTATGAGGTATTTGTTTACCACAAGACAAACAATTATTAACTTTTGCAGTTTTATCTGACATCGGCTGAGGCAAGAAAAGGTTCCCCAATGGGGTACTTAGCTTTTTGATTACTTCGGTAACTGAAAACACAGGAGCTGGCCGACCAGCACTTGCGAACTGCTTCTGCTTCGGGCACTGCGCGGCAAGAAAGACTGCAGAAGATGGCGTCGGCTGATGGATTTTATACCCCAGCCGCTCTGACGTCAGGGAAAAAGCGACAACAGCCGACGCCGGACCCAGACTTTGGAATCCGGCCAACCGAGGGGCTGCCTGAGGCAGGACAACCCATATGTCAGGACTGCAGTTGCATTCTTGAAGGACATCCTTGTTCCCCTTTGTTCTGCTGGGACAGATTGAATAGCCCCAATACGGAGGAGAGATGGCATTTGTTTTTGGGCCTCCGCCCACTGATTTGGGGGGAGGTCTGGCCATCTACGTGGGATTGGGAGTGAGTGGAAGTGGAATCTGTATCCTAGGGAAACAGTTTAAAACCCATTTGCCCTGGGTAATGAGTTCCCAGTTTTTTGCATGCAGGGCGAGCTTTCCTCCCAAGGGAGCAAGTAGCTGAGCAGGGCTTGGAAGAGTTAAGGATAAGTCATTGTGCCATTTTTCTATAGGGGGGAGACTTGCTACTCCCTGCTTTGGAAGTGGGAGCCCCCCCCCCCACTGCTTAGATCTGTGCATAGCCTGAGACTGAAGTCTTGGTGGTCTGCTGCTCCTGGGTTTGGACTCAGAACTGGAAAAGACCAGTTCTTTGAAGGCCAATGCCTACTGAATCTAGGAGGCTGTACTTGTAAGAAATCCAACAACCTGCATAGATTTAGCTTTTTCCTAAATCCTTCTGAGGACTTCTGCTTTGTTGCAGAAAAGGCATTCTTGGTTTAAGGGTACATCCAGTAATTTAGCTAACATGATCTGGCAAATTTTGTTCCTTAAGCCAAGCTTGCCTTCTAAGTACAGACCCCTTTCTAGAGCATCAAAACTACATTGCAAAGTATGTTTACCAACCTGCGCAGCAGAATGCATCAACTCTTGCAAATCTGTGTTCAGCACAGTCAGGAATCAACATAATTTTCTGTTTAAAGTAGTCCCATAATATGCAGCTGATACTTTAACATATGAAACTGGCAAAGTAGCAGAAGTGTACACCTTTCTTACCCAATCTGTCTAAAGCTCTAGAGTCCCTATCACAAGGGGTAGGATTTTTGGCAGTGGTAGCCTTAATGCCTTTTGGTCCTTGGGAAATTATGTCTGGATCCGCAGTATGATTCTTGGAGGAATTTGAGAAAGTCAGGTACTCTGTAGTACCTGTCCGGTTTCCTGGGAGCTGGAGGCCAAGTGTCTAGGGTAAGGCTGGATTCCAAGAAAACCTCATCTACAATCTCCAAAACAGGAGGGATAGCTAGAGGCCTGTGTTGAGGCAGGAGTAAAAATTCCCCAAGTCTCTATTGGGACGCAGAATACGTCTGGCTTTCGACACAATACTCCTGGCTTTCCCAGCGGAAATGTTCCCTAAGTGTATGCAAGGTTTCACCAAAAGAAAAATCTTCTGGAGGGGAAGCAGAGGTAATGGAATCCTCTGCATCAGAATCCTCATAAGTAGGAGAGGGTAAATCCTGGTAGTCAGAAGGAACAGAGATATCAGATTCCTTATCAGAAGAATCAGAAAGGAAACCAGTTCTAGGTCTCTTAGAGGGGGAAGGCTGGCTTCCCCTAATAAAGGTAATAAGGTCTTCTGCCATTCTAATCATTTGTTTTTTTGAGGCATATGGGCCCGAGAATGCGGTTTGGTCTGTTTTTTAGGCATAGTGCGAGTTAAGCCTAAGGGATTCAGTATTCTTAGCTTGAAACAGTCTGTTTAATATGAAAATCGGTAGGCCTGAATACACTCAGAAGCCGGTGCCTGCACAGCAGCTCCGATCCATCCAAGGTAGAGACATCCGCAGGTTCCATAGTCGAAGAAGCATCTCACAGCATACCAGACTCTAAATGGGTCTCAGTAGAGGCCTGCGAATCCATAGTAGCTGTATCACGGGCTGCGAAAGTGCCAGAGTACCGGCTGACCGGCGACTAGCTTAACGGAAGTGTCGTCAGCAGTTTTAGACAGACACATCGCATAGGTCCAATTTAAGTTTTTTCGAAAGACTGGTAGTCGGATGGCTTAAAGCCATTTTGGAGTACGGAGATAGAGAACGAAAGTATTTGGCTACAAAAATAGCCCTATGACTAATAGTTCGGGAGTTCAACAAGGCACAAAACCGACAGAGGGACACTGTGGTCTGGGCCTAAACAGGTGACGCAGTAAGAATGAAAATCTCCGAGGTATTTGCTTTCCACAGGCAAGACAATTGTTGATTTTTTTCTGACATCGGTTAGAGCAAGAAAAAAAAAAAAAAGAATCCCCAATGGGGGACTTCTCTTTTTGAAGACTTCAGGTCTAACTCGAAAACGAAGATTTCAGGAGTTGGCCGACTGGCACTTGCCAACTGCATCTGCTTCGGGCACCGCAGACTGATGTAATGGCGTCGGCTGCATGTTCTATACCCGTGACGACATGGAAGAAGTGACAGCAGACGCCGAAATCCAACAACTCTGGCATTCAGGCCGGCTGAGGGCTACCTGCAAGCAGATAACCCAAATGCGAGGACTGCAACAGTGAAACACGAAGAACATCCCTAATGTGATGACTAACAGTGAAACACTAAGAACATTCCATGTTGCAAGTAAAATCTGGAAGCATTCTTAGATTCACAGCAAACAAACTCCAGCATAATCAGGAAAGAACCCTTGCTGAAAATTCAAGTTCTGTGCTAAGACTAATTCCATTCCTCAAGCAGACAGAAATTGAAAGACCAACCAAGGGAGGAGCTGTGTTAATGTTAAATCTTTGGATTTGCTATTGAATGCAACACAAGGGAACATTCTACACAAGTGTGAGGGAGGAGGAAAAACCTTCCACCACCAGACAAAATGAAACATTTGCAGAGGTCAAGTTAGCACACTTTTTATCCCCCACAAGAGATGAGTGGATTCTGAAATGTGTACAATCGTTATGCCCATTCACAACACATGCAATGCTGAATGAAACTTTATTAATAGAGTACCCAGCTATAGCACTGGCTGAAGAAACTCAGTTCTTTTAGCATACATCATGTCAAATCAAGCACTTGTGTGGCAAGTAGGGAAGGGGTTTCATAAAACATCAACTAATCACACCACTTAACCTAGATACAATACACAAGTCTATTAATGAGCTTGAAAGCTACAAAGGTTCAGAACTGCAGCAAGTTCTCAGGAGCTTGCTACTTTCAATAGAAACCACTGAAAAAACACAGTATTGTATGAAAAGGAAAAAAAAAAAAAACAATTCACAGCCGTGTCTTTAATACAGTCCCCATTAATTTGTAGCAAGCTAAACAAAGTTCTTATGGCACACAAAGGTCACTGCCTGAAGATGATGAAGTCTTGAGTGCAAAACAAACCTGCATTAAATGCAGCCCCCATCTGGACACCTTTGGGGACAGGCATGCTGCCTAGATAAAATATAAAGGCATGCTCCATTGTTTCTGCACAGTAATGTCAAGTAAAACTGCAGCTAAACAGTCATTTCTGCAATAGTGAACAGTCTTCATAAACTTCCTTCCCAAAAGGCTGCAAACTGATCGGCCAGCCACAATTTCTGCTACCATCCATCATTTCATTACAAAAGTACAGACAAGTCAAAATAGATTCCAAGAAATTCAGTCATACGGAACAGATGAAGTTACTTTATGCAACGATACATACTGCATTACCAGCTTTTGGTAATCTGCACTGGTAAATGCATACAGTGACCAGTGCACCTGCAACAAGACTCCTCCCTTAGGAGCCATATATTCTACACAGGCAAAACACACAGGCTGGGATTTAGAGGGGTAGCCAAATGTAGAAAGTGCAGGAAGAGGCCAAGTGCATAGTATGGGAAAGTCAAAGGCACTAACTGCACAGGATCTTTTGGGAGTGTGTGCCAAGATGCGCACTACATGCAGGAGTGCATGTGTTTTTCTGCATGGTTTCTCATTTGCAACACTTGGCATAAAAATGCAGAAAGCCAATATTGGACAGAATCAGACGTGTAAAGTGGCAGTGCTGTACACCCGTTGTCCACCTATTTTGAATGCCATGACTTACAACACATGACAAAATCCACATTAAGGCATGGCAAAAGCATGTTTTGGTAGCCACCACAGTTAGTACTGTCAATGCTGTGCATCATAGGTACACACCAACAGCAAAGCTGACAGATCAGCAGATAAATTACTTCCAACTACAGAGCAATATATTATGCAGCCTAGTCAAACTGCATCACCCACACAGGGGATGACTCCTTTTGTGCTCAAAGAAGTGCAGTACAGGTCATCCTAGCTACACAGACCCTCCAGTGACATGCAAGGCAGGTCATGCGTTGGTCTCATGAGCACAATTCTTAATGCTAAAAAAGGAAATGCCTTGAGGACAGACTAGAACCACACCAACACCATGCATTCATTCTACTAGGACTTCAAGCTTCAGGATTCCAGGCATCACTGATGGAACCCATACTGTTAAGGTCCCACCTGATCCATGCACAAACAAGAAAGGCTACCATTCTAAACTGTCATCTAGTATGCAATACCAAGGACATTAGGAGTATTTCTCACTCTGGCATTGCACACAGTTAATGCATATCTGAACTATACCAATGGTTCCAGAGATGGGACTTCCAACTGGGTCAGCTGATTAACTGCATACATTGCAGTCAAAAGGACAATACAGACCACTTCTATTAACAGGAGCAGGCCACATGTCTTACATGTTGCAGGTGATACTAGCAAAGCCCCTAAAAGCAACCATCACCCCCCCCCCCATTCACAATGCTGGATATGCCCCTTAAAACACTTACTCGCTTACAATCCACACGTCATAGACAAAATGACAGGACATACAGAAGTCAGAAACACTGGAATTTAAATTTGGACTTCTGAAGAGTAAGCCACTGCTTTGATAGCTATGATGAATTACAGTATGGTCCGAGGTGTGCAGCAAAAATGCAGCATGCAACATTCCACATGATGCAATAAAAATACAACACAGCTAGATAAATACTAGGATATGCCATACACAATATAGCAGTAGCACTAGCAGAACAGGGAAGAAATAGAGGAGAACAAATGAAAGTCAGAGTCAAGACAGCAGTGGACAAATTACACTGCAAAGTGGCTGCATCTGGCCACAACTACAAAGTGACACTAGTGTGACAGCAGGTATTCTCTGCCAAAGACATGCAGAGCATGGTCTGGCCACACTGCAGACATTAGTATAGCCACAGAGGTTAAGGGTGGGCAGGGCAAAAAAAAATCACCACTTGAACACTGGGGAGAGATGGTGAGAGTGCAACACTACAATGTGGGATAGTGTGATGGGAAATGAAGTCTGCAGTCAAGTCTGGATGGTTACTGCACATCAGGCATCACAGAAACCCAAAAGATTTGGAGAAATTAGAGAATACCATGATGGGAATGGACCCCATTCCCAAGTCAAAGAAAGATTAAAGTTAATGAAATTAGTACAGTTTCAATTTGTCAGCCAAAAGTGCTCTTCTCAGCACCTGCAATGTGCCCAGTAAAGATGACTCCTGCAATTCGTATTGAATTGCATGTATGTATTGGTTAAGACAGTTATTCCTCCTGGAACATTCTGGATATCTTTCTTCCACATTACTCTCATTTCTGCCTGCAAATCGATATTTTATGACAGTCTCTGTATGCAAGACACCGTAGTCACCAGGTGTAGTGATTTCAATGATCAATGCTACTTTGTCTTTTCATGAACCACTATCTGGTTTTCTGGCATCTATCTTTTGAACTGCTGGTAAGGGGGGATCCCATGTAATGTAGACTTAATTTTGTATGATGCTGTGTGGTTAGTGTTTCCATTGTTTTTCAGCCACTTCAGTACCATAATGTTTACACAATCTCCAGTGCAACAGTCTTGCCACATTATTGCATCTTTCAGTATACAATCCTTCTGTCATTAGTATGTCACAACCAGCAACAAGGTGTGTAACTGTTTCCAATTGTTTTACAAAACCTTCATGTCCGTTTCTCCCACATGTTCAATGGACTTTGTAAACCAACATGTACGTAGACCACCATCTTGGGCAGCCAATCTTAACCTTTCATCTTTTGGCTTTAATTCGCCTCTCAACCATTCATGCATTCAATCCTGAACATGAGGTTCTTTCGTAAGTTTATGCTTATAACTATAATTTATGCATTTTCCACATTTCTTGCCTTCTCATCCCGATCCTTCACCTTGTAATTATAGGTATCACATTCTCCAGTGAGTGGGTTAGAATGTCACTATACACCCTTCCAGTTTTTACTGCATTAGATGTCAAGGATAACCTCTTCCAGTGAGAAGATGGAGCCACTATGTGGCCAATGCCAGCAACTGTACCAGCTGCCACAAATCACATCGCCCAGCAACAGGGCTGGGGTGGCACTGACATGCAAGCATCCATGTGTTAGCCAGCAATGCTGGGACTGTGTCCCATAGCATAGACAGAGTGGCACTACAGGACCTTGGAGTATCCAGAAGAGGCATCCCATGGGTACAGCCTGACACTTGCCAGAAAAGTGTCACGCTACATGCCAGCATGCAACACTGACTATGCATCTGGCAGCAGGCCAAGTTGTATGACCTGGGATGCACACACCCCTAATGGACTCCAGAGACACCTCCCCCAACAATTTTTAGTGAAACCAAATTTTTTTGCAGTCGCATGCATCTCAGACCAAGGAAAACTCAACAGTCTCAGTTTAAATCATTAGGTCGATTTTGTCCTTACAATATGGTTCTAGAAGTGCCCATGGCAGAAACCTGCTTGTACTTTTAAGACAAAATTTCCTTGCCTTGGAATCCAAACCCACCCATTAAGCTCAACTTCTCACATACTTTGCAGAGGAGTTGGTCTCCACCTGCATAACATACTAGTTTGCCCTTTTAGTACTGCCTGAATCTTCAATAGGTAGACAGCCCTGCTGATGTAAAGGGCCTAGTAGCTTCTATAGAGAAGTTATGAAACTGGTTTTCCAATACGTCTTTAGTGGACAGCAGAACAGAGACTGTACCAATGCACCTAGTGGATAGGATCGCTACCTATCTATAGACTTGATTTGATTAATTCGGTCCTGGAGGACACAATCATTTTGACTCACCAAGCTTGCAGACAACTTGATACCATCAAACTCCCCAGAAGGGGCACCAAAAGCCTCCAAGAGGGCCTCTCAGTTGGTGTCAAGACCACAGAAACTAAAAATACAAGGAAATGCACTGCATAGCTGCATCCTTTGGCAAGCATGACTCCCTATAACCACACTAACATACCCCTGAAACCCTGAAACTTGATCCCATAGTCTGGTATCTGTGAACCCATGTCAAACTGTCCTTCCATCACCATGTACTCATTACACAATTCCTTTTTCATTATGTAGCAGCTATCTAAACGTATGGCATCCATGTTCAGGATCACTCTACTCTGCTCAGACCACTGAAGATAAAAACCCCCATTCAGTATATATCTGTCCAAACACTTGCCCCACTCACTAAAAATTAAGGGCTTAACTCAAACTATCAAAACATAAAGCTGGTCCCTTTTTGGAATCAGACTTAACAGATTACGTCTGCCTTGTGTACTCTGCCTCAAATCCTACCCTGTCATACCAATTACACATCTGCAAGTCCAATGATACTGTGAACACCAGCCCAAGGGACCTCTTTTGGGACACAAGTGGAACACTTGGGAGGGAGAAGAGTCTCACTCCAGAGTGATCTTACTCTGTTCAAGAGTCCCAAAAAGACAAACCCCCATTTCTCGGTCACCCACGTCCCCCGGAATCTCTTTTAAAGTTTTTTTGTCTATTCCTTCTAGCATGTCGAGGGATCAGTTGCTAGTGTCCTCTCCTGCTCAGCTGGTGAACCTGGGAATATTGAGGCAATGTTACAATTGCCTCATGTACACAGACAACCCTCTCCTCCTCCCACAAAACACAAATACATGCGAGAGATGCAACTATACGGCCAAACTGGAGGCTGAGCTCTCTCAACATAGGACTGGCAAGACCAGTCAGGAGGAGAAGGTTACCACACACACTATAGACCCAGTCTCACATAGTACCATCACAACCTCAAATCATACACAAACACACAAAGACATACTCGGAGGCTCTGATCAAAAATCTACCAAAACAGCAGAGGCCACCAAAGCAGACACCCAAACAACCACCACCTCAGAACACAACACCTGCAACACAGACCTCACAGTCAGAGTGTCAAACAGTCACAGCCCTTAAGGCCAAACAATGCCAGACACACTAGTCATTGGTGACTCCATAGTCAGACACACTGACGTCCTGCTCACCAGACTAAGGAGAAGGTTACAGTAAGCTGCCTGTCGGGCGCTAGAATCCGCCACATAACGCAAGCACTCAGGTCTCTCAACAGCAGGTACAAATACGACTCAGTCATTGTCTATGCTGGTGTAAATGACCTGAGACGTACCTCCTTGGACTACAGGAAAAGAGACATTGAGGAGCTCTCGGATTATGTAGCCCAGGCAGGTATGACCCTGACCTTGAGCAGTATCCTACCTTCACCAAGAATGATGCCACAATACAGAGATAAGATGATCAGCTTTAACAACTGGCTTAAACTCTGGTGTCATTCAAAGGGGATCCAATGTCTGTCTGCCTGGGATGACATGCTGGACAAGCCACGCTGCTTCGCAAGGGACGGCTTGCACCCGTCACCCCTGGGATTCCGGATATTGGCAAAGGCTCTTGCCACCCCCATAGTGCCTTTTTTAGGCAAGGCTCAAATTCTAAACCTACCACCCTAGAACACAAAAAAGGAAAAAAACTAAGGGTAATGCTGCTCAATGCCAGAAGTCTAAATCTCAAAATGCACGCACTCAAGGCCCTTCTCAGTATGGAGAACATCGATGTCTGTGCTGTGACAGAAACCTGGTTCAAGGCTCCTGAGAGCACCCCAGCACTATCAGGTTTTACCTCATATCATGCGTTCCGGCCCCAAAACCCGGACAATACCAAGAAAGGAGGGGGGGTATCCATATTCATCAAGGACACCCACACCTCAAGACTGGTGGCAACGCATGATGCATCGGAGACCATCCAGGTGCAATTAACCATAGGCAAGACTGCTCTGCAAATTTTAGCATGTTACAGGCCACCCTCACAAACTCAGGAACCTCACATGGCCTTCCTGAAAACACTAGAGGGGATAAATGCATCACCAAACACCATCATACTAGGTGACTTCAATTACCCTAATATAGACTGGGAACACTACTCAAGCCCAAACACCCTAGCCCAAAAGTTCCTGGAATTCATAAACTCAAATGCCATGGAACAACTAGTCACCATCCCTACAAGAAGAGAAAACATACTTGATCTCATCATCACGAACATGGGAGCACAATGTTCAACACCGGATGTATACCCCTCACTGGTGAGATCAGATCACAAACTAATCTCGCTGGAGGTCCTCATCCCACCCCCACCTGAAATAAAAAAGACCACAGTAAAGAACTTCTCGAAAGCAGACTTCACACTTCTAAAGACTAGTGTGGTCTCCTTTAAGGCCCCAGAGCCGGCGGAAAACAGTACTCAAGCCGCTGAATTACTTACAAATGCCTTCTACCAGCACCTGCAGGACTGCATGGATAAGGCAATCCCAAGCAAAACAAAGACTTTTTGTACCAAAGGCAAGCGTCCAGTCTGGTGGACCCCAGCGATAAACAAACTCTACAACAAAAGGAGGAAGCTACTACAAGATAGAGCAAAATCCTTAAGACACCCTTGATCACTATAAGTAAAAAACTAAGAGCTCTCATAAAATCATCCAAAGCAAATTTTGAGAGAAAAATAGCTAAAAACTCAAAAGACAATCATAAGGCCTTCTTTAGCTATGTTAGAAACCTGGGAGGAAACTCCCAGATATGTTCAGAACTAGTTCAAAATGATGTGAAGATTACTGATCCTACAGACATTGCCAACATACTGGCTGACAGGTTCAGTGCAAACTTCTCCCCTCCCCCAAAAGGAGATATCTCTATACCAAGCGATTGCAGGCCCCGAAACATCTTCAACGCCCAAGTGAGAACTGCTCTCTCCAAAGCAAAAAACACAGCATCCATGGGACCTGATGGTGTCCCCGGCTGTGTGCTCCACGAACTCAACGAGGAATTAAACCCACAGCTAGGACAGCTGTTTAATCATAGTCTTACCTCTGGATACGTACCCAGGGAGTGGCGCACTGCAACTGTGGTCCCACTTCACAAAGGCGGTGCCTCCACAGACCCTGGAAATTACCGGCCCATTAGCTTGACAAGCCTTATCTGCAAAGCCATGGAGAGGATCATAATGGACCTCATAAATAAAGACATAAGGAATTTGCAGACTTTGGATCCATCCCAGTTTGGCTTTGTCAAAGGCAGATCATGCCTTCTAAACTTGGTTGAAGTCTTCGAAACAGTCACCAAAGCCATTGATGAGGGAAAGGCAGTCCATACAGCCTACCTCGATCTGGCGAAGGCCTTCGATACAATACCCCACTTGGGTATCATTGAAAAACTCATCAGCTTAAATGTTAACCCATACATCACAAGATGGGTTGCAAACTGGCTGAGTGACAGAACCCACAGGGTCAGAGTTGCTGGCGCCATGTCAGACTCAAAGCCTGTCACAAGTGGTGTACCACAGGGCTCAGTCCTGGGCCCACTCTTGTTTGGCATCTACTTTTCCGAAGTACAAGCAAACACAGGAGGGTTATGGCTGACAAAGTTTGCAGATGACTGCAAACTGGGCGCCATAGTAGAAAACACATCTGACACAGATATTCTTCAGAAGGGTCTCACAGAAACGGATAACTGGTGCCAGAGCCATGGCCTAAAGTTAAATGCCAAAAAATGCATAGTCATACCCTTCGGGAAAAACAAGGTTACCCCTAGCTACCAAATAGGTGGCAATCCACTGAGCACAGAAGTAGTTATCAGGGACCTGGGGACCCAGGTTGATAGTAGTCTGTCATTCGACACCCATGTAGCTAAAGTAGTTAGGAAGACCTTCTACATTGCCCACCTTATCATGAAGGGATTCTCATCTAGATCAAGGGAGGTCATAGTCTCCCTATACTCACCACTCATCAGACCAATGATAGAGTACAATGCCCCATTCGGAATGTATCTGACCCGACACTTGCAGCAGCTGGAGGCGCCACAAAAGTTCCTCACCAAAAGGATAAAGGGTCTCAAACATCTGTCCTATGCTGCCCGACTGAAAGAACTCCAGCTCTATTCAGTCGCCATCGCTTGCTCAGAGGTGACCTTTGCCTAACATACAAGGCCATGTCAAACCCAGATTTGATGAATATGCTTCACCTCAAAAAATCTAGATCAGTCAGAGCCACAAGGGCGGGAGACTTAAACCTCGACACTGCTATCAATAGGACGTGCTGGAGGGATAGATTCATCACCCAAAGACTCCCTATGCTGTGGAACAAAATCCCGGTATATGTGAGGCAGAGCACCTCGCTGGCCTTGTTCAAGAGAAATCTTGACCAATGGATGGGAGATCGCAGATAAACCCCAGGGATTACCTCAGTGTCACTGCTTGACAGAGGCACAGCAAAATAATGGGTATAGTTCCCCATACTAAAGGGTGGCGTAAGCCACAAAACTATGGGCTAGGCTTGTAAATGCCCTCGGGCAGATAGCCTAGTATGAACTTTGGATGAATGCACAGTAAAAAAATTTAAACCCTATCCGTTTAGGACAGGTCCCTTATAGATATGGGCAACAGTGTCCCCAAACTCTCCCTTTTCTGCTCCCCTCTTGATTATTCACATGCAAATTAGAGATAAAAATATTCCAGAATGCAGTTAGGCTTCTTAAGATCCTCAAAGACAAATAGATTAGTAATTGCCTAGGAGCCTGCATCATTCTGGCTTGTGAACTTATAGGTGTTGCCTTCTACAGATAGCCATAACAGCATCTGTACACCTGCACATGTTTCAGTAGAGGTTGGGTCACACCACAGTTGCTGACCACAGCCAGAACACCCCCCCCCCTCCCCGACTGTAGCAAACTTAATCACTTGTAATTTACAGTACCATACAATGGGGGGGGGGGGGGCACTGTAAATCAGAGGTATGCTGGGCCATGGCAATCTTGCATTTTGTATATCCCATGCAGTTTCCTGTAAGCTGCATCCCTCCATAAGCATATACAAGTGTGCCCTACATGCAACACTGGTTTCAATGCAGTGGCACTCAGGTGCCTGCATCTTTAAGTGTGTGTATCCTATGAACCACCAGTGAGCACCATTGTCAGGACTATACAAAGCTGTTCACCTAAATCACCAGAACTGAAGACTGAATTTATAGGAGTGCATTTTGAGGCCCTCTCCCTAAATAAAACTGTAATAAAAGAATTCATTAGACAAATGGTATATTTGACAGGTCGTCATGAGCTACGAAGGGCAAATTTTGAATTTTAAGTCTGGACAATTGACATGACCATAAGGATTAAAGATAGAAGAATTTTATTTAGTAGCAGCAGCTCATTTGATAAATTTAAAACTGCCAATGTTGTACAAACTCCCTAAAGTATTACCTACTTGAAACTGTCTTAACAGCTGTCCAAAACGTGTCACAGTTGCTACAACTGTTTGGTGGTGCACTGAAATAGTAGATTCAGAGTCAAGTCCTCTCTAATATGCACTGTATGCAGTTTACAGGGACATTTGCCAACCGAGGCTTTAGTGTGTTATCCATAAGGACATCACCAAGCTGATAAAGCTGTTATTTGTGGTACTGTTACCAAGCAATAGACGAGGACATCCAATGTGAACCTAATATTAGCACACATTAATAGAGCAGTATCCTGAATTAACAGTGAACAGCTTTTTTCTTTAAATAAACTGAAAAATGAATGAAAACAACAATACTACTATTTATTTTATTTGCTTTTGTTGGTCAGGAAAGTCCACTGGGCTTAAATGAGCCCATTTTCAGAGGTGGCCCAGGGAGAAAAGCTCCATAACTCAGTACAAGACAATAGAAATATATGAAACAAGAGTATCTAAAATATAGCTGATTTGCAAAATTGTATCAAACCAGAGAAGATCTTGGAACAATGTACAATTTGATGGCTATTAGTTCAAAAGGTAGAGAGTTTACGTATAATACAGAAATTGTATACATATACAATACAGTGCATTTTAAACAGATACACTGTTCAGAGTACTTTATATAGTATGCATAAACAAGTGAAGGTAACTACAGTAATTTTCATATGCCAATTGAGGCAAAATTGGACAGATTTCCAAGGGTGACATATTAAGACGGGAGAAAAGAGATGAGTAATGGGTTTGAAGGAGTTAGTAATGAAATCAGGTTGAGGAGTTGGATATGGTACATGTGCAGAGCCATTGAGAAGAGAGGTATTGATGTAAAGACTTCTTGAATAAAGGGGCACTATTTATAGTATGGAGAAGAGATGGAAAAGCATTCCACGGTGTGGCTACTGTGAAAGTAGAGATACTGACCTGCAGGGAGTTTTGGTCCATTTACTTGGATGAGAGATCAGAGACGCCAGTTTGGTTGATAGAGTTAGAAGGGGGTGAGGGCTGAGCATTCCAGAGGTTTGTATACAAGTTTGCGTTGTAGATAGCTGTATATATGAAAGGTGTTGTGGTAGCTCTAGCCAGTTCTCAAGGACTGTAAAGAGTGGCAGTGACGGAAGAATATTTTGCATAGGTGACAAACAGCAATTTTGTTGCAACAGCTGTCCATCTTGTTTTTTTAAAGACTGTAGGTTTGTGAGAATGGGGGCATCACAGAGGAGAGAGGGTAGGAGAAAAGTAAGGGAAAGTGTTTTACTAGCCGGGTAGTTTTAAAAAGTGTTTATGGCTGTAGAGGGTATCAAGTTTTTGGGGTGTATTACTGTGGATGTGTTGGTTGAAGGATAAGTTATTATCCACAGTAACACCAAGTAACTTGGTATGGGGGGTTTGTTAAAGGAGTAAATTATAAAATCTGATTAGTTAAGAGTGGTGTTTTTTTTTTGGGGGGGGGGGGTGTAAAGATCAGTTTTGTTGAGATTAAGAGCATAGTTATTGGTCATCCAATTTTCCGTAATGGAGAAAGCATTTTGGGTCAAGGTCAGAAGTTCAGTTTCTGAGGTTCCGGAGCAGATAAGTGGAATCTGCATATTGTACTACAGATCCAAGAGTGAGAGCTGAAAGTGGTTACTGAAGAAGCCCCAGGACAGATCCTTGGGGAACTCCAGTAGTAGTGAGAAAAGGTGAGAGGGAGTTTAGCCTTTTGGTAGACTGCTGTCCGTTTGCGAGATGGTTTGTAAACCAGTCAAGAGCAGAACTGGACATACCTAGGTGTAAGAGCTTAGAAAGGAGGAGAGAATGGGAGATGGTGTCAAAGGCCTTAGAGAGATAGAGGAAGAGTGCAGAGATGAGTTTATCATCATCATTACGATTGAGGTTGACAGTATTCAAAAAGAATAGGAAAGCGGTTAGTGCTGTCACCAGGTCGAAAGCCATGCTGAGTGGTGGCTAGCAGTTGATTTTGGAAGTTCATAAGTTGAGTTTGAATCCATTCTTCCATTTTAGAGACAAGGATTGTAGATTGTGGAGATTGTATGGCAATAGGACGGAAATTTGAGATCTGTGTTGTCACCTTTATGTAAAGGTATGATATAGGCTTTTTTCCAGATGGAGGGTACATAGGATTCTGAACAGATCTGTTTATGAGAATATTGTTGAGGTAGCGGATTGATATGGCCGACGGGGGGTGGGGGGTCAAATTATCTGGGGCAGTACTACTGGGCTTCAGTTACTGACAGATGCAAACAAATTTAGAACATTGCTGGGAGGTGGATGCATGACAGCAATGAGCAGAGAAACAAGGGGGAAATAAGATTTGTTCCTTTTCTCAAAGCTTGGAAACTCATCTTAGGGCAAGAACTGTTTGGATGAAAACTGACAGGAAAGTGGCAGTGGTTGCCTGAAACTCTGACAAGAAGCACCATTGCTCATTTCAATGTCAGTCATCTTTCCAGCATTCTCTAACTGAATGGATACTGTCTGGCTTTCTTGTTAGGTTTCTAAAGATTTGGCTTGGAGCAGTATTAGACAGTGGCATTGCCATAAGCCAGCCATGTAAAATCCTGGAGATTATGGTAAAAACATAATTGTTTCAGGTCCTATTTTTTTAAAATGGTTGACCAAGTTCATAAAACATTCTGTATTGAAATTAAAAGTATTACAAACGCAATATACACAGGATGCCCAAGTAATGAGAGATTTGCAGCACTACACTGTCTAACTGTGGTGTATTAGGCATGTTTGCTGGATGTTGGTAAAGGATTTTGAGGATGCTGGATGAAAGCCACTGGTAACAGTGCACATAATATACAGGGAGTCTAGTACTACAGCATGTATTAAGAATACTTAACGGGATTACACCTTTATGGATAGGCAAGATAAGCTAAAGGATGGTATTGTTTCTACTATCCTGCAGTCATCCATTTGTTCTAGCAGTTGTGTGATCAAGTAAACATACTTGAATCTATTACCGTCAATTAATACCCATGAGGAGAAATTCTATACCAGTTTCAAACAAATAGGCAATAGGATTTTTTTAAAACCACACAAAATCTACAACTGCCAAATTGCAAAAAAGTGCTTTAGTGTTACAAGGCATTTACTCAGAGGGGTATTGCATTATTTAGAGTAAAATATTAAAAGGCTTTATACTTTAAAAACAAATACAAATGGAGAAAAGGTATGGTAGCATTACTTCTTTCCAAACATTTGTTTGTATGACAAACCCCAAAGATGCAACTCACTATCACTATAGCAGTGCACAACAAAGTTAGAACCCCAAGAAAAGGTAAGTACTGCAAGGAAGATTTCCTGTTACAGTTGTGCCAAAAATCTATCCTTCCCACAGGTTGAGAATGTGTTTTGTGAATACACTGACAGTAGCCAAGGCCATCATTGCAAACAAATCCTGTGTGGCCCAAAAATATGCTACAGAAGTCCCAACTCTTTAAGGAGATCTCTCGGGAGCCGAGTAAAGTGACATAGATAGTTCAGAGACCGAAGTGTGAAGGTCGCTGAAGAGAGGGTACGCTTCCCGTACCGATCCATTCTCCTGGACTCCTTGTTAGGAGGATGGACGGAGGAAGAAGACTCTTGCTACTTCCTGAGTGGCCGCCGCCACCACCATGGCATCCACAGAAACCCCTTTGGACAGGAACTCTTCCCCAGGGGGAGCAGACAGAAATTTATTAGGGCGTCTTGGTACAGGTTCCACCGAGTCAGGAGTCTCCCACGCCCTTCGACAGATCAAATCCAGGAGCTCATCGAAGGGTGGAGACACCCAAGAGGCGGAGGGCTGAACCCCAAAGGCCTTGAGGAATACAGACTCCTCCTCAGAGGGGGTTTTGGACGACCAGCCGCCTCTCTGCCTCAAAATCTTCAGGATGTTGGAGAAAGACTTCATCGGAGGATGACGTGGGGGACCCCTCTGATTCCACGAGGTCGGTATCAGAGGTGAGGGACTCATCCTGGGAGTCTATGTGCTTCCTCTTGCACAATTTCTTTCTTGGGGGCTCCTCAGGCACAGACTGAGGGGCCCTCAAAGTTGGGGACCGCTCATGGGGGTATCCCCAGACTTTGGGGATCCGCCGTCAAGCAATAGGGGGACATCAGAGGCTCTCGCCAGTGTGGAAGGGGATGGAATGACCGATCTGGGTGATGCGACTGAGGATCTGGCCAGTGCTCTCCTCATGGCCTCGAATGCGGGTCCCCCCGAATCAGAGGCTCGACCAACCTCCAATGCCAAGATCGGAAACGAAGTTCCCCGAGCCGAAGCGCTGAGAGGGAGGCTCGGAACCGACAAAAGTCCCAACGTATCCCCCTCAGGCCCGACAGAGGAAGCCCTGTTTCCGAAACCAGAGGACGGAGCCGACATGGTAGGAGCAGACGTCGGCACCAATAAGGCCTTAAGAGGTATCGGAGCCGGCAGAACATCACCCGAAGCAGAACACTCTGGCTCCAAAGACAAGGAGGTGCTCGGAGGAGGAGGAAACATGGGTGCACTCATTGGGACTGGCTCCGGAAACAACTGGGTCGGAGCCGAAAATTTCACCAAAACCAGTGACTGCAGGAGCCTCTGGACCACCCTATCCACATCCAAATCAGAGAGTCTGGAGGATTTGGAGGAGATAGAAAGTGACTGATCTATCTGGAGATCCTTCACTGACACTAGGAGACCGGCTCCGAATGGGCTCTAACAGGACAGGAGCAAAGGCAGATTCAAGAATCACAGCTACCTCCTGCGGCCCAGAGGACAAGGGAGCAGAGGAGGTAGAGTCCAATTTGGTAGTCTTCTCCAGTGGCTCAGATGAAACAGATGGAGCAGATCTTTTCTTAGCCTTAGAAGTCTTGGTTTTAGACTGTGAACCAGAGGAACAGTAAAAGGGCTCCTCAAAGGAAGGCTTAAGAAGACCCTTCAGTACAAGTTTATTTTTTCTCTCCTGTAGCACCCTGTGGCTAAAAGCGTGACAAACTACAGGACTCTTGTAAATACATCGCCCCCAGGCAGTATACACAAACAGCATGTCCATCTGTTATGGACATCTTGTAGCTACATTTTGAACACTTCTTAAACCTGGAGGGTGTTCTTTTTGATCCTTAGACATAACAGCCAAACCCCAGTACACAACAGCACAGAAACAGGACTGTATGCCACAACGGATAAGGCTTGAAACTACTGCTAACAGAAGACAGAATCTCTAAGTTAAACGATTCTGACACAACAAGACACACACTGAAGCAAGGGACAAACGCTTTCCTCAGACAAACCACACAACGGAGGGAGGACTAGGTCCTCTAACAAACGGTTCTAGCCCGTAGGAACGGAGGGATACCACAAACAAAACACTCACCACAAAAACAACGATAATAACAAGCAAACAGCTATTAAAATAGCTTTTGTGAAGAAAAGAACAATTTTCAGTGAGAAAAAGAAGTTTTAAAGCTACTTAGCCACAGCCAAGCGAGACCACGTCCTAGCTCCACGAGCGGCAAACGAAATCTGGCATTGTGGAGTGCTGCAACATGGGATACCAAGTTAGCCCAGCCAATTAGAGACTTCGTGCTAGAAAAATATAAGTTGGCCAAGTCAGAGCAGATATTCGGCTCTGAACCCGTGAGTAAGAATGTAGGCGAGATTGGACCACATATCGGCAAACGAAATCTGGCATTGTGGAGTGGTGCAACATGGGATACCAAGTTAGCCCAGCCAATTAGAGACTTCGTGCTAGAAAAATATAAGTTGGCCAAGTCAGAGCCGATATTCGGCTCTGAACCCATGAGTAAGAATGTAGGCGAGATTGGACCACATATCATTAGTTTCCCTGAAACAACTACTGCCAGGAAAAGATTTTGAAAAAAAAGCAACTCCAAATACACAGAATCCAATGGCTTAAAATGGAAGTAAACACAAAATAGAGTCTCAAGCTTTGGGGCATAAAGGCTAGGTCTGTCTGGAGGACTTAGATCCTTTAAGAAAAGGATAAAAGATTAGTAGATGTCTAAAAAGAAAATACAAGCCAATACTCCACAATCGCATACTTAGAAAGCTTGATTTTCAAAGAGATCTTTGAGAGAGACCAAGACAAGTCTAATCTCTGTGCCACCATCTGCACATCTTTTCAAACTAAAAGCTCTGCAAGGAATTAGAGTCCTCTTCGCCAAGTTAAAATTTACTTTGTGCTTCCACATTAATGCATCACAGCCCGAGGTCAGTTACATAGCTACATAAAAACAACTTAACCTGACCAATCTGAATATGCTTTGTAGTACAAGAAAACAAGGGACTGGCTCGACCTCATCAAAAGCTGTGTGTGCATTTCAACTTATAATTATAGTTGTAAGGTACAATGAATGAAGCAAAGTCAAAAAGTGCTGCAAAAAACACATGAAAAGGAGCCATGTGAACATCAACAGATGTGAGCCATGAAAAACAGCCACAAGGTCACTTGTGCAATCAAAATATGTAGATAAGCACGAGGGAAAGCCCTATCCAGAATCTGTGCTACCAAAAGGACAGGTGTTAGCAAGTCGAACAGAAATATGGAATAGGGAAAATGAGAACAGTGCACACACGTCTGATCATGCATACGTGCTGAAAGTCAGACTGTTGAAAGAAATGCTAATTAGGCAAAACCTTAACCCGTTTTGATGAAATATTTTGAAATAAATTTATAAATATTTTGAATAGGTGTTCGAAGCATTTTACAGCATAAAACTGCAAAACAGCGGCACAGAAGGCACGAAACCAAGACAAAAAACAGAATAATCCAATAAAATTCAAACAAATTTAATTAAGCTTTTTTCGTTATAACCAATGTTACAACTTTTTCAGATCAAAATAAATATAACCATCCACATTTAAATACATTTAAAACCACCATGTGACGGAAATACACCAACCAACTAGTTGCGCATTCAACCGCAATTCCCAATTAAAGCAACAATGTATGTACATTTTAAAAGATTTTTAGTAACATACTATTCTTTATATATAAACAACTTTGTTAATAAATATGAAAACAAATAATCAAACACTAATTTACCTGTTTAAACTCTTCAGTTTTAACAGGCATAAAATATTACAAGATTCATTTAATCCTGGATTAAACGCATTTAATGTGACCAGCCAGAATAATATTACAAGATTCATTTAATCCTGGATTAAACGCATTTAATGTGACCAGCCAGAATAATTCTAATTCTTCTAAGAGTAACAGTGTGCGGCTACCTCTTATGTCAATTTGTATTTAGTCAATGGCTTTAAAAATAAATGTATGGCCACCAGTTGCCTGGGAATGCCTTGCCAGTTTTATTATTTTCTATGGCATACACATGCTCAGATTCTGTCATGCAGTCTACGTTCGGTTTTGCCCACCTAGAATGCTGTGCTGAATCTACACCTAGCCAAATATACCACAAACCTGGAGTTACAAGTCATCCTAAATGTAAGTTGAAATTTCTTATCATTGATAGTAAATGTCCTTCCAGTTTCAAATCCGGCTACAAAATCTACATGCGCAACATACTGACATGCCAGCTCTATTAATCGCACCATTGAATTGTTTACTATTTAACAGATCCTTGAGGTTACATCCTCTTTTAAACACTGTTAGGAACAAACCTAACTTCCCCAACAAAAATGTATTGTTACTGATTAATTCCCAATTCTTGATTACTATACGAGAAATAGCCGGACTGTCCAAATTAAAAGTAGTAATAAAACTACACTTATAATTTGATAATGAACTTTCTTGTAACGTAATTGTATTACACACAGATTGTGTGTTTACTGTATTAAATTTGCCATGGAATAACATTACCCTCCCCTCACTATGGAGAACAGGAAGAATCATCCCATTTTTTCTTTTATGTTGGACTTCAGCAACCACCTCAATTATTAAATCACTGAGAAATGTACATTCAGCAATAAACTCAGACTTGAGATACCATTCTCGCTGCTCTTATCAACTGTCCTTTAACAACAGAGCGCTTCTGTGAAAACAGGTGAGCACTAGAAAAATACTAGAAAAATGCAAGAACAAATTGCAATATGTCTTTCCTGAAAATTTTAGAAACCAGTCTGGAATAGTCTATATCTTTTGACAGTTTAATGTCTAGGTAATCTATTGAAGTAGTAATATATTAAAGGTGAACTCAAGGAATTCTGTTGTACTATTCAAGTAATTGACAAAAGTACTAGCTTCCCTTAGATCTCCTCGGAAGATAAAAATATCATCCAAAAAATGGGTGTAAAAAGCTATGTTCACCATGTGTGAAGGTCTTTTAAAGATGCTCTCGCTCCCAGAAAGCTAAAACTAAACTAGCTAAACTGGCCCCATATGGCGACCCCAATAGCTACCCCAGTCCTTTGAAGGAAGATGATCTGGTCAAACAAGAAATTATTAGTAAGAATAATGTCAAGTTCTTCCACTAATTGTATTTCTAAGATCAGTTGCCTTCAATTTCAACATTAAACTCACCCATTCTATACCATCTTCATGTGGAATGGAGGTATAGAGATCCTTAACATCAATAGTTAAAAAGATATTATTACTATTATATGCCAGACTATTAATGTTGTTGTTGTGTCTTTCGGCTTTTCCCAGTTAGGGGTCACCACAGCGGAACTCCGGTCCGCTAATGATTGGTAGTTGATTTTTACGTGCCAAGTTACCAGCCCTGACACACAACCTTCAACAAAAAGGTACACCCATTCACGCACGTCTCCACACAGAAGACGCTAGCCGAGAATCGAACTGGACAGCATCTTACTGTGAGGCGACAACGCTACTGCACCACCACCACTGCGGATGCCAGACTATTAATATTGTCTTAAAAAAAGTCCAGGAATCTTTACAAACTTGTGGCTCAGACAAAGATATTTCTGTAGTATGTTGTCAACAACTTTTGCACAAGGCTAAGTTAAAGACCCCCTACTATCTATAAAAGGTCTCATTGGTGGATTTTCCATATTTTTATGGACCTTGGTATTCCGAACACTGCTATCTTTGGTTAGGGAACCATTATATGTATTAATATCTGTTTAAGCCTCAATAAATAAATCATTGAGGTAACCTTTAACCCGATTTTGAGCTATATTTAGTTCATTAAGAGGCACTAATACAAGTGTCACTATCAAGCAGCGTTTTCATCCTGTTGTGGCAAAAGTGTGCAGCCAGGGACCCATCAGAGTTTGGTACTGCTGAAATAAGTCAGTCTTGGGCATTCCCTTTGGTTAACTTAAGAGGTTAGCGACAAGCAATCTCCTGTGTTATCTGAAATTTGCTACCGGCTACTGTAAAACACTTACTTTACTTGCACTTCTTGCATTATATTTTACTGTGTGCTCTTATTTTTCAACTGTATTTTGCTGTATTTTTGCAATTTCCTGCACTTTTAGCCTAGCACAGACTTGGTTCATATTTGCTGGACCCAGTCTTGCTTTTAGTTTGAGCACTAATCCAGCTTTCCTCCACAAGAGGCCCTCCCCTTGCACCCTAGTGAGACTAGAGTGTAGCTAAAGGACCATGCGAGTGGTAATTGTTGGCCCAGGGCCCAGTCTATGTGCTATTGGTTAAGAGTGTTTGAAATCAGTTTATTTCATTGCTACTTGTTGCCTGCTTGGTTTGAGTGGTGTGCACCACCCGTATAACTGCACATTACTGCACAGTGGAAGATGCCATTGGTTACAAACTCAGATAATTTTCCCTTTGTCACTGGCTTGTGCTCCACTGGAGGTTTCTCGCTGCTGTACTTGATGCTCAGCTGTGTGTACCAGGCAGTGGAGGTTCTTCCACAAGTCTTAACCATTAAGCCCCTCACAGTTTAGAGCTTTCTCTTATCTTAGCCATACCTGGTCTTCTAGTCCCCTCCCAGTTACTGACCACAGTACTTCCACCTAGCACCACAAATGGACAATTTCTCAACATTTCTCCAACAACCCGAGACATGGGCACCCTGAGGAAATTTAGCAATTGCCTCATGTACACCAACAACCTTCTTCTAGTTCACACAAATACAATATGGGAGATTCATCTACATTAATCTAGACTCTCATACTTACAAAATCAGTGCTTCAGATACCAAGCAGATTGTCATCTTACACACCCCCTACTGCGCCATCCACACGTACAACACCTAAACCTACATATACAGGGGTCCTCACAGGTAGGTCTCCGATCCTCCAGTAGGCTTCTAAACATACACACTTTGCTTAAGGCATTCCCAGCAGGTCACAGTATACATACAAAATGCACAGAGTGTTGCAAACATGTCCCTAGGGTAAAACAATCAAATGTTTTAGTCAGCTGACTCACCAGGTTAAATAAGGAAGAGGTCACGGTCAGCTGTCTGTTGGGTGCCAAGATGTGACAGTCAACAGGCACGGAGAGGAGCGTCATATGACATGCTGGTGTGAACGACTTGAGATGTACTTCACTGGACTATATGAAGACATGACTGAGCTCTGTGTCCCAGGCAGGTATGTCCCTAGCTTTAAGCAGCACTGTACCTACACCTAGGATGATGCCTCAATACAGACAAAAGTGATAGAATGAAATAAGAAACTAAGACAGTTGAAGTCTAAGTGGATCCACTACCTGTCAGCTTGGAATGACATTGTCGATAGACCACAATGTTTGCCAGAGATTACTCCACCTGTCACCTGTGAGATTTCAGCTACTGGCTATGGCTCTTGCCTCCCCATAGTGTCTTTAGGCGGTCACAAAAACAAAATTTCAGCCAAAAATATTTTCAAAAAAAACAACCTTAAGGTTATGCGGCTATTTGCTAGGAAACAATCTGAAACTGTACTCGCTAGAAGCACTCCTCACCTTGGAAGATGCATATATCTGTGCAGTCAGAGACCTGGCTCAAGGGCACAAAGCATAGTGGCCATACTAGGATACAATGCCTTCCACACATTCATAGCACAAAATAAACGTGTGAAAACTAGAGTGGTATCAATAGTCAAAAGAAATGCAGCTCCAAACTGGTTAAATAGAATGATTCCCTAGTATCACTCCATGTGCAAAGAACTAAAGGAAATGCCCCTCTACAAGTTATCACCAGTTACAGATCCCCTCCATGAACCATGACATCCACATTGCCTAGCTGGATATACTGGAGTCACTCAAAATACAGCCAAATACCTTGGTTATGGGTAACTACCCATCCACAGATTGGGCAAATTATACGTGTATAAACACTTGCCCAAAAGGTTCTTGGGCTTCATTAACTCCCTTGGAGCAGACAGTTGGCACTCCCACAACAGGCTCAAACATTCTAGACATGGCACTCACTAACATGGTAGAACAGTGCACCACCTCAAGTGTGCAGCCATCCCTGGTGAAGTGATCATAAATAGGGCTGATGCCAAGCTAAAATACTTCTCCAAAGCCAACTACAGCCTCTTACAAGGCAATGGCTTCAAAGCTCCTGTCCCCACTGATGGCAAACACCTATACTGGGATACACACTAATGCACTGTATAAAATATCGACTCAGTCATTCCTGAAGTAAGATCCTCAAGAAAAAAAGCATGCCTGGTTGGCACTGGCCATAAAACAGGTTGCAAGAGGAAAAAAACTGCAGTCCCAACAGCAAGGAGGAGCAATCTCAGAATTGGAAGCACACTCTTCTACAAGCAAATACATTTTGTGAAGTCCTCCAAAGCTAACTATGAATCTAGATTAGCAACCCTAGCCGAGGATAACCAAGTCGTTCTTCAGCAACATCCAAAACCGTAAAAAGGAAAGGTCCAGATTTGCACTGAACTGGTAGTGAATGGTGCCAGATATACTGAACCAGTGGAACAGCCAACCTGCTTAGTTGACAGGTTGTGAAAACTTCTCCCCCCCCCACCCATCCCCACCCTTCCCTGCCACATATGCCCCAAAATATTCCTACCACCTATTCTCCACCACTCAGTCCTCAACCTCAGAGTAGAATGAACAATCCCACCTAAAACTTAACAGTTAGTTAGTGATGACAGACCCATTAGCCTAACCAGCCAATCCTCTCTCTCAGGAAAGTGCACTATACAATATACTCGACATACTCAAATCCTACCCAGCATAAGTGAACACCGCCCAATTATTTTAATACTCTCTCTCTCTCATACAAGCCAACCACCACAAAACTAGCAATTTAATCCAGAAGAGTCAAACCCAACCATATTGCAGTATATATATTGGATTCCACTTAAGTGGAACCACCACACTGTGGCCCTATTTTCTACTATGTTTGAAAGACTACCATAAAGAAATTTAAAAATCTGGGGTGACCATTTCCTTAACGTAGTTGCATAAGAATTTATCATAATAGATGTCCTACTCACGGTCACAGTATTCTTTACTCTTGGGATATCCTGCTGAAAACAGACCAACATCTGGCCAGCATACCAAAGCTGTTAAACTTTCCAGGTGTCTTGCATCAGGACACGTTCTCCACCCAAGAAGCAAAGTAAATGTGTGACAGACAACTAATCCTCAGAACAGAAATGCCCCAGGAGAACCACAGCAACTTCAAGAGAAAGCACACATCTGGGAAGGGGAGGAGGAAGGACCCCTTGGCCAGAGTTAGGCAAAAAATAAAAGGGGTCAGCAGGGAGGGAAGAATACTGCAAAGAAAGAATCTATTACACGGTCTTGCACAAGTGTATTATGGCCTTATCACTGCTGCATTAATTCAGAGTAAAAAAAGATATGGAGGAAGGCAGAGAAGACCTCTACAAACCCATGAAGGATGGCCCTGACAAAACCTGCCTGGCTCTAGAAGTTTATCAAACTTTTACAGTGTTTTGGCAAGTATGAACAGACACTTTCAAAAGCACCAGAAGCCTACTGCACATACAAAATGAGCATGAACACTTGCCATGAAAAAAAATAAATAAAGCCTTCAAAATCCATGATGAGATAGTTTGCTTAGATGCTGCCAAACCCAATTTCCTGGCATGAAAGGAAACCAATCTGCTCAGATTTTCAGATGAGTTTTGTGCTACTTAAATATCTGAGCTGTTTATTTAAATCCAAGGTGGTAGTACCTTCTCACTGTGAAGGAAGAGGAAAGATGGATTTCAAGGACAACAACTACCTTGGCCATAAAAAGATTGGTATGAAGAGACTCAGTCCTTCGAAAAATTAAGGGGGGGGGGGGGTTGCCATGAATGCTTGGGAGTTTAGAAACCCTGTTGGCAGAAGAGTCAACAACACAGTCTTCCAAATACAATGCTACAGATAAAAGGCAGGCTCAAAAGGGGACAAAAGGTTAAGGAGGAAGAACAGGCTTTCCTGGAAGCAGGATATGAATGCCTTTTAGAAATTGTTTTGGCTTTAAAACTAAGCAGAGCTGGACTCTGGAGCAGAGAGGCAGAAATGGCTGGCAAATTAACTTTAGAGAAAAATGCCAAAGTAGCACTGAGCAATTCACACAAAGAACCAGGTGATGCTTAACTCAGAAATTCTCTTCCATTTAGACAGAATTTTTTGGCCTCCTGCAAAACCTGAAGCACATCCTCCGTTTTGATGCCTTTTATGCACCAACTGTCCATCGAAGTGTGGACAAATGAGGAAAATGAGATTCCTCGTGACAAGATCCATCTTGTGAGGTAACTTGCGACTGCCCCTGGCCAGATGAAAGGGGGAAACAGTACTGTCTGGGCCAAACAGGAGTCATCAGCATGATGTTGGGTTTGTCCCACACAATCTTCAGAAAGACCCTGGGAAGCAGAGGAAGAGTTTGGGTAGAAACATACTGTTCCAAGACTGACAGTATGCACTAAAGCCGGAGGACCTGGTACTCTGGGAAAACTAAGGAAATTATCTGTTCAGAGGTGGGGGGGGGGGGCAAAAAGATCTACCAGAGTACCTCACCAAAATAAAACGTCTAGAGTGTACCTATGAAGGATCCACTCACAAGGACTTGTCCTGGACCTGCTCAAGAGAGTCTGCTACTAGATTATACTCAGAAGAGATGTGAATCACCTGAAGAACTAGGTGATGGCAGAATCAAAAAGCCAAAGCCCAACCAGCCTGCAAAGGTGGCAAGATTTTATGCCCCATTGCTTGCTGACATACCATACAACTGTTTAAAAACCTTTAGAGGAACTAGAACCCAAAGGGAGTGAAATGCATGAATAGCTAGTAGTCCTCATCTTATATTGATGTGGTCTGACAACTGGACGAAACACCCTCAACTTCCAGGTTGGAGGAAGCATCAGTATACAGCTCCTAAGTAGGGAGAGAAACCTGAAATGGTACACCTGGATTTAGAGACATCTAATGAATCTACTAGCAGAGTTAAAGCTTGAAACAAGACAAAAGGGACCAGATACTCAAGGGTGGCAGTGCTGAAGCCAGTCTTCACAGATCACTTAAATTTCGTCATATGGAGTTCAGCAAAAGAAAAGTACAGTTGTGTACACTTAACATAAATGTAGAGGTTAGCGAGTGTATTCACTGTTGCAGTCATTACATTTGGGTTATCTGCTTGCAGGTAGCCATCAGTCGGCCTGATTAAAGTCTTGGGTCCTGCGTCGGTTGCGGTCCCTTCTTCCATGACGTCAGGTTGTCAGAGGTATAAAACATGCAGCAGACGCCATTACATCAGTTTTTCTTGCCCTAGATGTCAGGTGCCCCCCTAAAGGGAAGCAAATATAAAAGCACAAAGATATACCTCCAACAAAAAATCAAATACACTAAAAAGGCTTTTAAGCACAGTAAAGGAAAGTAGAGGTATAGCCAAAAGAAGTTAGGAGGCTGGAAGGAGGGTAACCAGGACTGCAACAGTGAATATACTCCAACATGTACATTTATGGTAAGTGTACACAGCTGTACTATGTTCTTAGTGTTTCACTGCTGCAGTCATTACATTTGGGTAGACTCCCAAAGCTATGGTTGGCAGGAGGAATTTCGATAGCATTAGGGCCAACTATAAGGCCCCTGCAAGACTGCACTGGCAAAGCCAGCTCTGGATTTAGAAAAAATTGGCAAACAATACTTAGTGAAAGTACGTACAGAACTCCAGGTAGCAGCTTCTAGGATATCCCTGGTATGGATGCCTCAGAAAGGCTGTAGAGGTAGATGCAGCCCTGGTGGAGTGAGGTCTGATCCCCTGGGGGATAGGTTTTCCATGGTGAAATAGCAGAAATGAATGCAATGGCTTATCCATTTAGAAATAGTTCGCTTTGAAATAGCCTTCCCCTCTGCCCCTGCAGCAAATGCCACCAGCAGCAGTTTTTCAGATTTCCTTTGAGGTTTAATCCTGTCCAAAGAGAATCTAAGTTGTCTGTGCACATCTAAGGAATGCAGTATCCATTCCCCTTTATTCTGTGGATTGGGAAAGAAGGTTGGCAAATGAATGGACCAATTAAGAGCCACACTGGATACCACCTTGGGCATGAAGGATGGATTGGTTCTGAGGGACACACTGTCCGTATGAAAGATTATGAAAGGCTCCACTGCCATAAGGGCCTGTAATTCAGATACCCGGATAGCTGAAGTGATTGCTAAAAGGAAAGCTGTTTTCCAAGAAATAAATTTTAAGTCTGCAGTAGCAGTTGGCTTGAAAGGAGGTAGAGTGAGTTTCTCCAAGACAAAGGTCCCAGGCTGGGGTTGGAGCTCTCCTGGGTGGTCTCATATTGTTGGCCCCTCTGACGAACTGCTTGAGCAGTGGATGAGAGAAGAGGGGAGGTTCTGTGTTATGAGCTGAAATGGCAGAGGCATTGATTTTAATGGAGGAAAAAGACAGGCCCTTGTGAAGCATCTCAGTTAAGTATTGTAAAATCTGAGGTAAACTGGGTGCTGCTGTGCTCATCCCTTGAGACTGGTTCCAGACACAGAATCTTTTCCATTTTTCAGCATAAGATTTTTCTAGTACTAGGCCTCCTTGCCCCTAAAATGATATCCATCATAGGTTTGCTGAGGGATGGTAAAGGAGAGATTAAGTAATTAGCCAGGCTGCAATGTTCAGTTAGAAGCTGATGGTGCAGTTTCTGGTTCTCCTGCTGAGACAGCAGGGAAGGAGTCGGAGGGCAGGTGCCATGGAGATAACTGACACTGCGCAGGAGGGGGTACCAGTGTTGGCACGGCCAGTCTGGAGCAATCAAAATCATCCTTGGGTTTGTCCTGTGGTTTTTAATAGTACTTTGGAGAGCAGAGGCAGACGGGGGGGGGGGGGGGCATAGACTGATAGGTTTTTCCAGCTGAAGGACAGAGCATCCACTTTCCAGGCTTGTATGTGGGAAGTCCTTGTGCAAAATTAGCTTTTTTAGGCATAGAGGCCTGAGCATGTGGCCCTGGGTGTTTTTTTAGTCATAGATAGAGATTTAGGCCCAAGTAAAGGAGTTGTCTGTTTAATTTGCAAGTCCGTAGGCCTGAATACACCCTCAGAAGCCGGTGCCTGCACAGCGGTTCCGGACCCATCCAAGGTAGAGACATCCACGGGTTCCATAGTTCCACAGCATACCGGACTCCAAATGTGTCTCAGTAGAGGCCTGCGAATCAGACGTAGTGGGTATCAGGGACTGTGAAAGCACTTGGGTACCGGCGAACTGGCGACTGGCTTAGAAACGTCGTCAGCAGTTTTGGACCTCGGCAGCCCATCTCTTGTCTTTATTCTTTGCGTTTTTTTGGAATCCCTGTAGTCTAATGGCTAACAGATGACATTTCTGGATAATTAAACAGAGAACCGAAATATTTAGAGGCAAAAATATACAGACGACTGACAGTGCGCTGATTAAAGCACAAAACAGACAGCAAGGTACGTTGTGGTCAGGGCGTAGGCAAGGAATACAGTACGAATGAAAATCTTTGAGGTATTTGCTTTCCACAAGTAATGCAATTTAACTTTTACTGACATCAGTAAGGAGCAAAAAAAAAAAAAAAAATTTCCCTAATGGGGTTTAAGACTTCGGTTCTGAAACTCGAAAACAAAGATTTCAAGAGTCTGCCGACCGGCACTTGCGAACTGATTCTGCTTCAGGCACCGCACGGTAAGAAAGACTGATGTAATGGCATCGGCTGCATGTTTTATACCCCTGACCTAACGTCATGGAAGAGACAGCAACAGACACAGGACCCAAGACTTTGTTAATCAGGCCGACTGAGGGCTACCTGCAATCAGATAACCCAAATGTAATGACTGCAACAGTGAAACACGAAGAACATCCATGGAAATGGTGGATGCCATGTGTCCACAAGCTCAGAGAAAATTTAGTTGCAGGAAGGGCTACAATAGGAACAGCAGACATGAAATAAGCAGTCAAGACTACTACCTTGGGAGGAAAAAGGCAAGCAGTCATCAAGATGGATTGAATCCTACAACCACTTGGTCCTGAGAGGGAATCCGAACAGACTTTGTACATGAGAAGTGAAGTGTTCTAATGTGAAGCATGAGATGTTCAGGGAGCTTGAAAGTACAGTTGTGTACACTTACCAAGACTGTCTTCACTGTTGCAGTCATCACAGTAGGGGTCTTCCTGCCGGCAGGCAGCCCTTGGTCGGCCAGAATCCCGAAGCCTGGGTCCGGCCTTGGCTGTTCAGTCATGCTCCCTGACGTCAGAGTACCAGGAGTATAAAGCTACCAGCCGACGCCATGTTCTCCAGTTTTTCTTGCCCCAGATGTCAGGTGCCTAAAAGTGAAGGCCAATAGTAAAACAAAAATGTAACGTACAACAAACCCCATGCCCTGTAGCAAATACACCTCAGAAGAAGGGTGAAGTAGGAAACCACACTAATAAAAGTATAAGAGGGGACAGGAGGGTGGGTAACCCAGACTGCAACAGTGAAGACACTTGAACATTTACATTTATGGTAAGTGTACACAACTGCACAATGTTCATAGTGTTTCACTGTTGCAGTCATCACTGTAGGGTTGAATCCCAAAGCTGAGATAAAGGGTGGTGGTTATAGAGTAGAAGGGGCGGCTAGAAGGCCCTGCAAGACTGCAGAAGCAAAGCCTGCCCTAGACTTAGAATAAAGAGGGAGATTATAGTGCTTAGAGAAAGTATGCACTGAACTCCAAGTTGCAGCTTCCAAAATATCTTTGGTAGGTACTCCCCTGAGAAAGGCAGCTGAAGTAGCAGCAGCTCTGGTAGAGCGAGTCCTAATTTTTCCTGGGATTTGCTTTCCATGATGAGTAACAAGATCTGATTGCATGAGCAATCCATTTAGAAATGGTCCGTTTTGAAATAGCTTTGCCTTGGGAATTTGCTGCATAAGAAAAACAATTGTTCTGTTTTCCTGATATCCTTGGTTCTGTCCAGGTAAAAACTAAGCTGCCTGTGCACGTCTAAGGAATGCAAGATCCTTTCCCCCTTATTTTATGGATTAGTGAAAAAAGTTGGCAGGTGAAGTGTTTGGTTTAAAGCCACTTTAGAAACCACTTTAGGCATGAAAGTAGGATTAGTCCTTGGAGACCCTGTCTTGATGAAAAATAATATAAGGTTCCACAGCCATGAGTGCTTGTAACTCCGAGACTCTCCTGGCTGAAGTCAAAGCCAGTAGGAAATAAGCAGTCAAGACTACTACCTTGGGAGGAAAAAGGCAAGCAGTCATCAAGATGGATTGAATCCTACAACCACTAGGTCCTGAGAGGGAATCCGAACAAACTTTAGAACACTTCACTTCTCATGCACAATGTGAAGCATGAGATGTTCAGGGAGCTTGAATTGGGTTAACCAAAATAAAGGAATTTAAATTCCCTGAAGTCTTCAAAAGGCTACCACAAGGGTTTTGAGTTGTAGAAAGCTCAAAAGGCAAAACAGAAGATAAATGAAAGGAAGAGAAGTGTAAAAACTTCTTGAAGACGTTTCAAACAGATGCCCTATGCAGCTCGACTGAAGAAACTCCAGCTGTACTCGGTTGCATACCACCTAGGTGATCTCTGCCTGACATGCAAGGCCATGTCCAACCCAGAATTGATGGACATGCTCCACCTAAAGAAAACCTTATCCCCTCAAGCCACACGCTCTAGGGATCAAAACTTCACCACAATAAATAGGATGTGCTGGAGGGATAGATTCCTGTCAGACCTTCCCATGCTTTGGAACAAGATCCCAATCTACATTAGGCAGAGCTCCTCGCTAACACTCTTCAAAAGAAACCTTGACGAGTGGAGGGGAAACAAAGTTTACCCCGGGGATCACTTCAGTGGCTCTGCTGGACAGAGGCACAGGGAATATAACGGGGTGGCAAAAGCCAACACATTCTGGCTAGGCTTATGCCTTCGGGCAGATAGCCTAGTACCTACATATGAACCTAAGAGAGGCTTAATAGAAACATTGAGGTATACATCCTTCAAATCCAGAGAAACAAAGTTTGGGGAAGCAAGAGGGAGTGAACCTCAAGAAACTTGTTGGGCAAGTACAGCTCTAGGATGGCCTAAATGACCCTTCCTTTCTGGAAATCATTCTGAATAAAAACTGTTCCCTGCCAAGACAAGGGAACATAATGGATCATTCCCAGTTTCACCAGAACCCGCAGAAACAGGCAGATGTCAGGAAAATGATTTTGGCCTCTAGAACTGAGGGTTTGTCTGGGAAAATCCCCATAGTAACCCTCTTACTACTAGCAGGTTGTCTAGGCTGCTTAAGGACAGATTTTGATAGTTTGTCCTGTACTCAGAGGAAAGTACAGTTTTGTACCTACCATAAATGTAGATGTTCGAGGATCCACATTGCTGCAGTCCTTACTATTGGGTAGTCCGCTGTCCAGTCGGCCCGAATACCAGAGTATATGGCTGACGTCGGCCAGGGCGCATTAGACTGACGTCAGTACGTCAGGGTACTAATGCGCATGACCGACGTCATATCCTCAGTCTTTTCTTGCCCCAGATGTCAGAAGACCCTAAAAAGACAAGGCCCAAAATACCTGCACCAAAATTATGTACAATATATACAAAAATATATACAAAAATATCAGCATATAACCTCACCTACACAACCACCCCTAAACAGAGAGGGGAAGGAGGGAGGGTAAATTGGACTGCAGCAATGTGGATCCTCGAACATCTACATTTATGGTAGGTACAAAACTGTACTATGTTCTTCGTTCCACATTGCTGCAGTCCTTACTATTGGGTAGAATCCCAAAGCAGAGGTAAGGGAGGCTGGCAAATCATAAAGAAGTAGGAGCTGACAACATGCCTTGCAAAACAGCTGTGGCAAAACCAGCCCTAGACTTAGAGTAGATAGGAAGGTGATAATGCTTGGAGAAAGTATGCACTGAACTCCAAGTAGCTGCCTCCAAAATATCCTTAGTTGCCACCCCCCTTAGAAATGCTGCTGAAGTGGCAGTAGCCCTAGTGGAATGAGGCCTAATCCCAGCTGGAATCTCCTTGCCATGATGGGAATAACAAAATGCAATGCAAAACCCAATCCACCTAGAAATAGTTTGTTTTGACACAGGCTTGCCCTGAGCACTCAAAGCAAAAGAAACAAACAACTGCTGAGACTGCCTAAAATCCTTAGTCCTGCTTAAATAATAACGCAATTGCCTGTGTACATCTAAAGTGTGCAAAATCTTTTCCCCTTTATTTTGGGGGTCTGCATAAAAAGTAGGCAAATGAATAGTTTGGTTTAAAGCCACACTAGAAACCACCTTAGGCATAAAGGAAGGATTAGTACGTAATGATACCCTATCCTTATGGAAAATCAAAAAGGGCTCTACTGCCATAAGGGCCTGCAACTCAGACACCCTTCTTGCAGAAGTAATAGCCAACAGAAAAGCAGTCTTCCATGACAAGTATTTCAATTCAGCAGTAGCCGCAGGCTCAAAAGGTTGTAGAGTAAGTTTTTCCAACACAAAATTGAGATCCCAAGCAGGAGTAGGAGCTCTACGTGGGGTCTTATATTCTTTGCCCCTCTAAGAAACTGCTTGAACAAAGGATGCGAAAACAATGGTGGGTCACAATCATAGTGAGCTGAAATTGCTGCAGCATGAATCTTAATGGAAGAGAAGGACAAACCTTTGTCCAATAACTCAGTAAGATATTGAAGAGCCACACTCAAATTAGGCTCAGAAATCTCCAAATTCTTTGCTGTACTCCAAAATAAAAATCTCTTCCATTTTTCTGTACACTTTCCTTGTACTAGGTCTCCTAGCTTCCATAATCACATTTAAAACTTGTTGAGGAAGTTGAGACCTGCTGTGTTTCAACACAGAATATGCCAGGCTGTTAGATGAAGAGAGTGAAGCTTGACATTGAGCAGATGACCGTCCTTCTGGGATAACAGATGAGGAATCAAAGGTAAAGGCCATGGAGGCTTCCTTACCAGACTCCTTAGTAGTGGGTACCAGTGTTGCCGAGGCCAATCTGGAGCTATCAAAATCATCCTTGGCTTGTCTTGTCTGACTTTTAATAGCACCTTTGGAAGAAGAGGCAGAGGTGGAAAGGCATACACATGAAGGTTTTTCCAACTGAAAGACAGAGCATCCACTTTCCAAGCTGTGTGATGAAACCCTTTGTGCAAAACTTTGGCAGCTGGTGGTTTAGTGGAGAAGCGAACAGATCTATGTCTGGAGTTCCCCATGACACTGTCAATTTCTGAAATACATGAAGATCCAGTTTCCACTCGTGGGGATCCATGATTTGTCTGCTTAACACATCTGCTAAGGAGTTCTGTGCTCCCGGCAGAAACCTTGCCTGAAGAGTTAGTTGCAAGCTTAGCGCAGTCTCCCATAAAATCATTGCTTGCCTGCATAGAGGATAAGAATGTGTTCCCCCTTGCTTGTTGATGTACCACATGACAGTTGTGTTGTCTGTTAGAATCAACACCTGCCCTGGAAGAAGTAACTCCTTGAAAGCCATTAATGCAAACTGGACTGCTAACATCTCCTTCATGTTGATATGTAGATGCTGTAGTCTGGCAGGCCACTTGTCTTGTATCCAAATCCTGGCAGTGCTGTGTCCATACATTTTTGAGATACCATTGTAGCTTCCTCATATGCAGTTTGGCATTGGGAAGCACCAGAATACAAGATGCCATGAACCCTAATGCTTGAAGGACTGTCCTTGCAGTCAGCACGGACTGATGAGATAGGTGATGGAAGTAAAGTGATAGACTCTTTTGTTTGTCCGGGGTTAAAAAGGCCATCTGGGCTGCTGTATTCAGTCTCACACCCAGAAAGCACATGTCTTGAGAGGGTACTAGACTGGACTTTATTTCGTTCACAGAATACCCTAGGCATCTTAGCACTGCTATAACATATTCCAGATGCTGTAGAAGGTCTTCCTTTTCTTGAGCCAGAATCAGGCAGTCGTCCAAGTAAGGATAGATTTGAATTCCTTTTAGCCTGAAGTAAGCTATCACTGGAGCCAGAACCTTTGTGAATACTCTGGGCAGTAGATAAGCCAAAGGGCAATGCAGAGAACTGATAATGAGAATTTCCAGCTCGAAAACGCAGATACTTCCTGCAACTCAGTCTTATAGGCACATGAAGGTAAGCTTCCTTGAGATCTAAAGTTACCATCCAGTGATCTTTGCCCAGCAGAGGTAAAAGCTGCTGTAACGTCAACATCTTGAACTTGGGAATGTCCAGATAAGTGTTGAGGATAGATAAATCCAAAATTGGTCTCCACGTGTTCCCCTTCTTTGGTACTAGGAACAGGCGAGAATAAAATCCTAGGCCCCTTTCTGATACAGGGACTGGCTGAATGGCCCCTATTTGGAGTAACTGTGAAATTTGCTTGTGAGCCTCTTTCCTTTGTGGAGGAGGAACGTCTGGCATGCCTTTGAAAGGGGGCAATGTATGGAAATAAAACCTGTAACCGTGGTGAATGATATCCAACACCCATCTGTCTTGAGTAATTAAATCCCAATTTTCCTTGAAAAGAGACAGTCTTCCTCCCAAAGGAGCTGCCAGACGAGAATCTACTGGCAGCTGAAAAGGCAGGTCATTGGGTCTGTTTGCGAAAGGACTGACCCCTGCCCTCACCAGAAGTCTGAGCAGGTGAACTCCCTGTTCTAGGCCTAAAAGAACCTTGAGCTCTGCCCCTACCACGTCTAGACCTACCCCTAGACTGGGAATCATAAGCAGGATATGTCCATCCCTTAGTAGGCCAATTTCTACTAAACTTCGGTGGCTGCACCTGCAAAAAATCTTTAACAGTTTGCATAGACTTAGCTTTGTCCTCCATTTTCTTTAAAACTGCTTCCACAGGCGAACCAAACAACACATCAGACTGTAAAGGAGCATCCAAAATCCTTGTCTTAACATGCTCAGCTAAATTCTGATCCCTCAACCAGGCATGCCTGCGAAGAACAGAACTAGTGGCAGCCACCCTCGAGGAGGCCTGTACAGCATCAAAACCACATTGCAAAGAATGCTTACCCACTTGTTCAGACACATGAACTAAATCCAGCAACTCTTTACACTCAATACCTTCCGCCAAAGCATCCACCTTAGATTTCAGTTGTGAAAGGAGATAATTTTGATATTTAAGCATGTGAAACTGACAATTCAACGCCCTCATGGCTAAAGTGGAAGAAGTATACACTTTCTTTCCCCATCTATCCAAAGCCCTTGCCTCTATCAGTGGGAACAGGGTTTTTAACCACAGAGGCCTTAACACCTTTAGGTCCCTGAGAAACAGTTTCCGGGTCTGCCCTAGGACTCTTAAAAAGATACTTATGAGCTTCAGGCACCCTATAGTACCTATCAGGTTTAACAGGAGCAGGAGGCAAAGAATCAGGGTTCAGGGAAGCCTCTGCAAAAACATCTTCCACCACATTCAACACAGGAGGTATAGCTAAGGGCCTATGCTGGGGCAAAAACAAGAATTCCCTAAGCCTTTTCCTGGAATCAGAGTAATCCTGGCCTTCCCATTTAAAGTGCTCCCTCATGGAATGCAGAGTCTCTGAAAATGAGAAATCCTCAGGAGGAGAAATCCTCAGGAGGAGAAGCTGTAGGAGTGGAATCATCCACATCAGAATCAGAATAAGGAGGATACTCCTGCAAATCTTCCGCAGAAGACTCAGAAGCCTCTGAACACTGTTCAAAACTATCAAACTCCGGTTCCACCCTAGGCCTCTTATCAGGAGGGGGCATAGAACCTCTAATCATAGTAATCAAATCTTCTGCCATTTTAAGCATATGTTTCTTAGGCACAGAACCTGAAATGCTAGGAGAAGCCCCCACTGAAGCTGAACTTGGCCTACCTCTCAAAGAAGTTTTGGCAACAGAAGGAGAGGCCCTAACTACCTTGGGAAGAGAGGGAAGAACAGTTACCTGAGAAGCCCCCTCAGCCTGGCCTACCTCCTGAGAAGGCACATCCTGTAACAGTAAAGTCTCTGCCTGAGACTCCAAAGAAACTCCTGGCAAAACCTCTGGCTCCACTGAGCCTTCTAAAGAACCGACGTCCGGGACTGCCGGTTCATCAACCCTAGGCTTCGCTGTTTTGTCCTTGCGCTTCTTGGACGAAGCGGGCGTCGGAGCATCCGACGGCATTCTATAATTGCAATGCTTCCCAAACACTAACCTGGCACAGTCTAACCGTCTCTTAATAGTGCGTTTGTTAAACCTAGCACAAGAGCGGCATCCAACAACGTCGTGCTCAGGCCCTAAACAAGGTATACACAAGGTATGGTAATCCCTATGAGGTATCTGTTTCCCACAAGAAATACAGTTATTCACTTTTTCTGACATCCGGTTAAATACTGAGGCAAGAAAAAAACAAAATGTTCCCAACGGAGTACTTAGCCAACTCTGATTCGGTCTGAAACTCCGGCTTCGGAAATATTTCAGAACGCCAACCTGCACTCGCAAAACTGCTTCTGCATCGGACCATGCGGCAAAAAAGACTGAGGATATGACGTCGGTCATGCGCATTAGTACCCTGACGTACTGACGTCAGTCTAATGCGCCCTGGCCGACGTCAGCCATATACTCTGGTATTCGGGCCGACTGGACAGCGGACTACCCAATAGTAAGGACTGCAGCAATGTGGAACGAAGAACATCTAAACATTTCTGGTTTTGCATAACATTGCTCTTAACCTGCAAGGTGTTAATTCTGCAGCAGTGCCAAATTTATTCTGGCCAAGGGAAAAAACTAATGCAGCCTTCAGGCAAGGTCTGAAGGCACAACCAGAATATCTCCTTATGACAGAACTACATGCAGCTGTTCTAGAAGAGGCATCAGTACTATTTAATGGATTGGGGAGCTAATGGGAGGCAGAACTCAAGAGCACTGAAGTCATGCCATCTGAATCAGTCATACCAGTCCCCCCCACCCCCAGCTGGGGGAAGAGCTAGGTCATCTCATCACACAGGTCTTAATGGTCATAAAAGCCAAACTAGCCGACGTATAAACTCCTCTCCCCAATACCTTTCCATAACATGGCAGTCCTTGTCAGGACAAAGCTTGGAAGAGGAAAGCAGTTTAGATGGCTTAAAATGTAGACATGTAAACAGCAAGATAGTTGTGTAAGAACTTAACATAGTGCCTGCCCAAGTGACCCAACCTCTGTCAATGCACAAAAAAGTCTTACTACTGTAGTGTGCAAGGAAGTGTCCAAGGAATAGGGAGTTGATACATCCAAGAACCACTGGATGGTGGGACAACACTGCAGAGAAGAGGACATGGTTATGGTAAGTTGTTACACAACTGTGTCCCCATTCATCTGCTGCAGTATTTACATGAGGGAGAGTACCAGAGCTCCTGCAGAGAGGGAGGTGGAATTAGCTGAAGAATTTTCCAGGAAGCCATGAAGGTTGTCCCTGGCAAACCCAGTCCTTATCTGGAGCTGGAATCCAGCTTGTAATGTTTAGTAAAGGTGTGGAGAGAGGTCCAGGTAGCTGCTTCTAGGATAGAGTTGGTGTCTAGTCCTTTGAGAAAGGCACCAGGAGGCCACTCCTCTGGAAGAGTGAGCTTTGACAAAGCAGGGAGGGGTTTTCCCCTTGGTATGCATAGCAGAAGGTAATCATCTTCTTTCGGCGGTTCCCGTTAGGTGTCGCCACAGCGGATCACCTGTTTTCATTTCTTCCTGTCCTCTGCATCTTGCTCTGTCACACCAACCAACTGCATGTCCTCTCTCACCACATCCATGAACCTTATCTTAGGCCTTCCTCTTGTCCTGTTACCTGGTAGCTTCATCCTTAGCATCTTTTTCCGCAATACACTCAGCATCCTTCCTCCCTACATGTCCAAACCAACGTAATCTTGCCTCTCTGGCTTTGTCTCCAAACCTTCCAACCTGGGCTGACCCTCTAATATACTAATCCTGTCCACCCTCGTCACAACCAGTGCAAATCTTAACATCTTTAACTCTGCCACATCCGGCTCAAACTCCTGCCTTTTTGTCAATGCCACTGTCTACAACCCATATAACATAGCTGGTCTTACTACCCTCTTGTAGATCTTCCATTTCACTTTTACAGGTACTCGTCTGCCACAAGTCACACCTGACACTCTTCTCCACCTACTCCATCCTGCCTGTACTCTTCACCTCTCTTCCACACTCTTCGTTACTCTGAACTATTGACCCCAAGTATTTAAACTCATCCACCTTTGCCACCTCTACTCCTTGCATCCTCACCATTCCTCTCTCCTCCCTCGCATTCACGCACATATATTCTGTCTTACTCCTGCTGACCTTCATTCCTCTTCTCTCTAGAGCATATCTCCATCTCTCCAAGGTCTCCTCCACCTGTTCCCTACTCTCACTACAGATAACAATGTCATCTGCAAACATCATAGTCCATGGGGACTCCTGTCTGATCTCGTCTGTCAACCTGTCCCATCAGCATTGCAAATAAGAAAGGGCTCAGAGCTGATCCTTGATGTAACCCCACCTCCACCTTAAACGCATCCATCACTCCCACAGCAGACCTCACTGCTGTCACACTGCCCTCGTACATATCCTGTACCACTCTTGCATACTTCTCTGGCACTCCTGACTTCCTCATACAATACCACAACTCCTCTCTAGGCACCCTGTCATATGCTTTCTCCAAGTCTACAAAAACACAATGCAACTCCTGACATTCTCTGTACTTCTCCATCAACACTCTCAGAGCAAACATTGCATCTGTAGTGCTCTTTCCCGGCAAGAAACCATACTGCTGATCACTAATCATCACGTCTCTTCTTAACCTAGCTTCCACTACTTTCTCATAACTTCATGCTGTTACTGATCAATTTAATCTCTCTGTAGTTACTACAGCTCTGCACATCACCCTTATTCTTAAAAAATCTGTACCAAAACACTTTCTCCATTCCTCAGGCATCCTCTCACTTTCCAAGATTTCACTAAACAATCTGGTTAAAAACTCCACTGCCATTTCACCTAAACACCTCCATGCTTCCACAGGTATGTCATCTGGGCCAACAGCCTTTCCATTCTTTGTCCTCTTCATAGCTATCCTTACTTCCTCCTTGCTAATCCACTGTACTTCATGATTCACTATCCTACATCATCCAACCTTCTCTCCCTCTCTTCATTCATCAACCCCTCAAAGTACTCTTTCCATCTCCTCAACACACACTCCTCGCTTGTGAGTACGTTTCCCTCATTATCCTTTATCACCTTTCCCTGCTGCACATCTTTCCTAGCTCGATCCCTTTGTCCAGCCAATCGGTACAGGTCCTTTTCTCCCTCCTTAGCGTCCAACCTTTCATACAACTCTTCATATGCCTTATCCTTGGCCACCTCTGCCATGCACCTCATCTCGTACTCCTGTCTACTTTCTTCATCGCTTTGATAATCCCACTTCGCCAACCTCTTTCTCTGTATACTCTCCTGTACTTCCTCATTCCACTATGTCTCCTTGTCATCCTTCCTCTGTCCAGATGTCATACCAAGTAATGGTTTTAGAAAATCCAGTTAGAAGTGGCCTGTTTGGACACATGTAGTCTAGCGCCCTAGGGTGGAAAGAAACAGATGGTCAGATTTCCTTGTAGATCTTTGTGAAGCTAAAATCAGTGTTATCTATGCACATCAAGTGTGTGTAAATTCTTATTTTGGGGAGAAGGGAAAAAGGTTGGTAAGTGAATAGCCTGGTTTAAGGAAAACTCTACTTTGGGCATAAAAGGTGGGGTTTGTTCATAGGTAGGTAGGGCCTATTACAAGCCTAGCCAAACAATTCCTCAGATATTTCTTCCCACAATATTTACTTCCTTGGACCCCTGTCTAGCAGGACGACGTGATCCCCAGGATGAATTTCCCATCTCCCATCCAATCAAGGTTCCTTTTGAAGAGGGCCAAGGAGGCACTATGCTTGACATGCATGGGCTGTCTATTCCGGAGGATAGGGAGTCTCTGGGTCAGGAACCCAACCCTCCAGCATGTTTTGTTCATTGTGATGACAACGTTTAGATCCTTGGAGCGTGTGGCTCTGAGGGATTGGGATTTCCTTAAGTGGAGCATGTCCAACAACTCAGGGTTTGACAGGGCCTTGTATGTTAAGCAAAGATCACCTCTGAGTAGATGATATGCCACAGCTACAGCTGTTTTTTTAGACTGTCAGCATAGGGCATCTGCTATAGTCCTGCGATTCTTTTACTGAGGCATTTCTGCAGCCTTTCCAGCTGTTGCAGAAGTCTTGTGAGGTACATACCAAACAGGGCATTTTACTCTAATGGGTCTAATGAGGGATGAGTACAGTTGGACAATGATCTTTTTTCTGGATGAAAAGCCTTTAGTGATGAAGCCTTTAGTGATGGTGTGCCACATAGGATTTCCTGACTGTTAATCCTGACTGTTATGGCGATGTGGTTATCGAAGGCAAGACCACTGTCCACCTGTGCCCCCAAGTCTCACTACACTTGCGATGTTTAGGAAAAACAATGTATCCATTAATTACCACATAGGTGGCAGTACACTAAAGGGAACAATACATTTCTTGGCATTAAGCTCGAGCCCATGGTTCTGGCACCAAGCATCTATTTCTGTAAAGCCCTTTTGTAGAATATCTCCTTTTCTGGGACTTCTTTCTAGATGGGATGCTTGCTAGAAGCACATTTACAGTTCAGGCTCCTCATCCAGTACTGTGGATCAATTTTTCATACCTATATTGTCAGACGTTTTAGCAAGAGGTTACATTTACCCCTTTCTGAAGCATTAGATTAATTTGTGCTACAAGTGGATGATGCCGTTTGACTGCTCTCCATTTATCACTGTTGTATAATCTGCAAAAATGAATTCTTAGCTCCTTGCATTATCCACCTCAAACTGATTCCACCTCCATACAAACATTTAAAGCGTCAACTTTAGTAGCACAGCACTAAAAGCAAGAATCCTGACAAAAAAGTCAGTTTTTGGATGCAATTTATTTATTGCCAAGCTTCTGTTAACTTTCCGATATACGTACAATAAAAAACACCAACCTCCTAACAGAATCTGTAACTTAGCTCTTCGTCATCTACATGTGATTATATAAAATGATTCTATAACAAATGATATATTGAACTTTTGCAATCTGCTTCCCTTTTTAAGCTATACCCAAAGGCTGAAGGGCAAAAGTTCTTCCAATAAGATGTTTGGAAAATTGACATAAGGTATAAACTCCCCAAATTATACCAAATGTGGAAACTTGAGTCAGATGAGCGTTTGATACAAGGACATGCACTTTTTTAAAATTGACAAAAATCATATCTAATCAGAAGTTCAAACTGTATGAATTACAGGTGTCCTCTTTGAAGAGGCCACAGGCATTCATTGGCACTGTACGACTACACATACTGCTAGAGATCACAAAATGCCAACTGTACAAGGGGCATGCAAAGGAAACAGAAGCATGGCCAAGCCTACCAAATTACACCACCATTCACAAACTGGGGAATGTTATGCAGATCTTAAAAATACAGACTTGCACAAAATGGGATTTAAGCACAATTCCTCATACCTGTAGAGAACAGTCACCTTCCAGCCTTACAAAGAAAACCATGTACAAAGACTGCAGGACACAACATAGTAGGAATGTAGTTGGAACAGTACTGCAAGTGTGCCATCCAATACACCTGACAAGGTCTCTCTTAATGACAAAACCCTACCATTTATTACTTTGTACATTGCCAACTGTCAGTCTTCCTGCATTACTGGATAATAGCATAGCAATAGTGTTACAGCTCTGCACTTACTGGTTAAATACAAGTAGCAAAAAAAAAAAAAAAAAAAATGGTCAAAATAAGTAAAGCCTGAACTTTTTATTTTCATAAAAGGTAAAGCAAAAGCACAAGTCCAGATACGGAGATTACATGCAGTTTCACACAAACAGAAGCGAGCACTTGACTGGGTTAATCTAAAAATCCAGAGCAGAGCTGAATACCTACCAGGCACCCCATCTTTAAGTTCTCCACAATTTTTTCCTCCAGGAAAATTCCTTTTTGGTGAAGTGAGAGATTCTGATTCACTGAAAATTGTGGACCTGCCTCCTAAAAGAGAGCAATAATTAGCAAGTTTAGTGTCTGAAAAATTAAAGTATTTTAAAATGCCTCTGATTTTAAAATTCCTCTTAATACCAATAAGCTACAGACCCTGTTAACCATAAAATTTGTTGCATCTCCAATTACTATTAACTACAGACCATGTGTTTTTGAATAACTTTATATGCCCTGAGCTTTGACCAATTAGGCAACAAGTCACCAGCATTTTGCCAGGACCACGAGTGACCTAGCAGTTCTCAAAGATGCTAGAAAATGGTGTGCAAAAGGAATTCTAGCTAGCTTTTTTGGGCAGGAGTAAGACATTCAAAACAAGTAGTTCTCAGACTTTGGAAACAAGCTGGCAAAGAGACAGCAAACACCTTGCAAAGCCTGGTTTTGTACTCCCATGTAGTGTGTCAAGGGAACTCATGCAGCCATCCATAACGCTCTCCAAAAACTGCTGGGGGGAGCTACCATCATGATATGCAGTCTAGCTCCTCTTACACAGGGGGTGGGGGGTGGCTAGCCGTAGCTCTCCAGATTTTTGCCTCATTTTTGGTGTGCTCCTCAAGTTGGTTTTCTAGCAAATCAGTGAATTTTCACTAAATGTCATGCATTTGAGATTGACTTCATATCCTTCAGAAAATGCATGGTAACAAGACTTTAGTAACTTTCTAAGCGCAATATTTAAAGTTTGTCCCTATTTTTGGCCTTTTGACAATAGGAGTCCGGGTGCCAAAACAAATTTGCAGGTAAAAGATGAAATTTTAAACTGAAGACACTTATGCTTAGCATTATTCAAAGCTTTAAGATAAAGAACCCTATCTTCACTGGTGCAGACAGAAGTTCTCATTTTGTACTGCAACCTCATATTTAAAAAGTGTTTACAGGAGACAGTACACTGAACCCCCCCCCCCTTTTTTTTTGTTTTTATTACACATGGGCTTGAGGTGTTACATCAGTAGTAAATATGACCAAATCACAGAAATGTTATCCCATTTCACATATTCCAAGTTTCACAGCAACTGATCTACAAAAAGACTTCAGCCACTGGTGGGTCTACAACATGATTACTCCTCCCCAACTGAGCTTTCTCTGAAGCTCGTGCTCAGTGACATGTACAACCTATGCAGGTACGCTGCATTCCATGTCCTGTACTAAAACACACACAGCCCACTAAGCCTACTGGTTTACCTCTGAACATGAGCAAACCGTACAAAATTAAAGAAAAAACTTCAGATACCTACATTGCTATGCAGTGCATTAATACACCTTCCACTGTACAGGGCATGTAGTTGAGGCAGGTGGGAAGGGCCATTCAAGCACACACTGGGGATAACAGTCTCTTGACTCCAAGAAGTCTACCAGTTTGAGTGTATGTAGCTGTAGGATGGATAACAGGTCAAAGGACAGGAAGGTTGAAGTACAGAGGTGCCACAGGCCCAACTCCTATGATCGCATTTGAAATTATGCATATTGTAGACCCAGTAATTACAGCACACATGCTTACAAATAGACATTCTTTGAGCAAACACGGACTTAAACACATCTTTATAGGATCATAGGAGGTTACTAGGCTAATGGCCCTGGGGCCCTTACAAGTCTAGCCAAGAGTTTATCCCTAAAAAGAAAACTCAGTCAGCACCTGTCACCCCCATCAATGAGGGACACAGGTGGAACCCCTGGGACAAATGCGTTTCCCATCCATTCATCAAGGTTGCACTTGGAGGGTCAGTGAGGTGAAAGTCCAGTGGATGTACATTTTTCCCCCACTGGCATGCCAACTGGCAATCCACTTAATTTGCTAAACATAAAATCTAGACCTGTCCTACAAGAGTCCTTCAACACTCGTTCTAGTATTTCATTTCATGGATCCACCAACCCCCTCTGTGAAAAAGTAGAGATACAGGAGTACATAACCCCTAAAATCTGCTGATTGTGCCATCGCCTTATAGGTCTCAGTCCTTTTGCTCAAAACCTTTACATATCTTTGTGCACCTATGTCATGTCCCCCAGTCTCTCTTCTCTGGTTAGAACAGTTCTAGCTACTTCAAAACTCTAGACGTATTTCTATCTATTCCACAAGTCATCCAGTTAGCTTTTTCTGAATTCTTTCCAACAGCCTATTGTCCTTGAAACTGCATGCATTACTGAATGTGTGGGGACCCTGTAGACTAGGTATTCTGTGCAATTCTGGAATTTCTCAAAACCCTGAAGACCTTCATCTCCATCTGATGTTTAGCCCAAATGACAGAAGGCCAACTGCTCAGGCCATGAGTGGGTCTCCATCTAAAAAGATGAAGTACAGTTTTGTACCTACCATAAATGTAGATGTCCGATAGGTATGCATCTGCAGTCATCACATATGGGTTGTCCTGCCTCAGGCAGCCCTTCGGTCGGCCGGATTCCAAAGTCTGGGTCCGGCGTCGGCTGATGTCGCCTCTTCCCCGACGTCAGAGCGCCTGGGGTATAAAAGGGTCAGCCGACGCCATCTTCCTCAGTTTTTCTTGCCCCAGATGCCAGGTGCCCTCTAAGGAAGGCTAAATTTGGAGAAATGCAATAAATTCCAAACATGCACAAAAATATATACATATAAATATATACATATATAAAAACAAATACACCATAATAGATAACCCCAGCTAGCTATGAGAGGGGAGTGTACCCAAGAAATACCACAGAGGGGAAGGAGGGAGGGTAAACCTGACTGCAGATGCATAACTATCGGACATCTACATTTATGGTAGGTACAAAACTGTACTATGTCCTTCAAGGATGCATCTGCAGTCATCACATATGGGTAGAATACCATAGCCAATCTGGGGGTGGAGGATCTATGTAAAGGATGGTGTAGCTAAAATGCCCTGCAGGACTGCCATAGCAAAGCCTGCTCTGGATCTGGAATATAAAGGTAAGTTGTAATGCTTGGAAAATGTATGCACGGAGCTCCATGTAGCAGCTTCTAAAATGAGAAGTTATGTACCTACCATAACGTTCCATGTTAGTTGTCTTCTCTCGCCTTCTTTCTTGCTTGATGGGTTCGGAGCCGATCCTCGGCTCAGACTCGGCACTTTGCTAAGCTCGAGAGTCACTTCCAGCTCGAGGCAGCCCCATATCCCATGATGCAAGGCGGTAAGTACCCAGATCTCGTTTGCTGTCTATAGGCAATAACACCTAGCATAAAAAACTTCCCAGAAGGAAGAAAGAAAGGCAGAAAAAAGCCTGAAGGATGGGTAAGGAAGACCAGAACTGTATGGTCTTAAGAAGCATTCTTCCATGTAGGGAGAAAAAGGTCTGTCCAGGACAGGGGGAAGGAGGGAGGGTCGCAAGAAACAAGGCGAGAGAAGACAACTAACATGGAACGTTATGGTAGGTACATAACTTCTCAATGTTAAGTTGTCAATCTCGCCTTCATTCTTGCTTGATGGGACCGCGTCCCTAGCACCTGTATCCTGGGTGGCTCAATGGAACAGACTCTTGAGAACTGTAGAGCCAAAACTGGCTCTATCCCTGGAGGCCAAATCCAATTTGTAATGAGAAACAAAGGTATGAGGAGTGGCCCAAGTGGCTGCTGCACAAATAGTGTCTAAAGGAAGTCTAGCCTGAAAGGCTGTGGAAGTGGCTAAGCTTCTGGTTGAATGCGCTTTAGGTTTCGAGCACAGCTGTTTTCCCCTGAGCTGATAAGATTTCAGAGATGACAGAAGAAAGCCATCTAGATAAGGTCACTTTTGAGACAGGAAGGCCTTTTTTGTTATCAGCATAAGAAATAAAGAGCTGATCGGATTTCCTGAATTGTTTTGTTCTGTCCAAATAATATCCGAGTTGGCGGTGAACATCAAGATAATGTAATTTTTGTTCCGATCTGTTTGAGTAATTTGGGAAAAATACAGGAAGGTCAATAGACTGGTTCAAATTATTCTTTGAGGCGACCTTAGGCAAAAAGGTCGGATTAGTTCTCAAGGATACCCTGTCTTTGTGGAAGACCAGATAAGGGGGACGAACAGAGAGAGCATGAAGTTCAGACACTCTCCTAGCCGAGGTAATAGCAACCAGGAAGAGTGTTTTCCATGAACGAAATTTCAGGGAACATGAAACAGCTGGCTCGAAGTGAGGAAGAATCAAGGATGTCAGCACTAAATTTAGGTCCCATTGAGGAGGACTCCTGACTGGAGGTTTCAGGAGAAAGATTCCTTTTAAGAAGGCTCTACAAAGCCTGTGGGACATAATGTTGTGATCTGCGAACCCGACATGAAAGTTCGAGATAGCAGCCAACTGAACTTTGACCGTGGAAGATGAAGAGCCCACGTGAAAGATTTCCGCTAAGAAATCCAAAACTGCTTGAACAGGAGCAGTAAAAGGATCAATATTTTTAGCTTTTGCCCAACAAGAGAAGCGTTTCCATTTGCTGGTATAAATCCTTCTAGTAGAGGATTTTAGGGAAGCCACTATGATATCCCTAACAGGATTAGAGATCATAGGAAGCCTGGCTAAGGAAGGAAGTGGAGCAACCATGCTGTGAGGTTGAGAGAAGGGCTAGACCGGTGCAGCTGACCCGATTGGTGAATCAGAAGGTCTGGTACTGGGTCCAGATGCCATGGCTGCACGAAAAGGTGACTATGGAGGAACGGAAACCAAATGAGAATCATTTTGGCTCTCAAAAAGTACAGTTTTGTACCTACCATAAATGTAGATGTTAGAGGATCCACATTGCTGCAGTCCTAACTATTGGGTAGTCCGCTGTCCAGTCGGCCCGAATACCAAAGTATATGGCTGACGTCGGTCACGGCGCATTAGACTGACGTCAGTACGTCAGGGTACTAATGCGCATGACCGACGCCATATCCTCAGTCTTTTCTTGCCCCAGATGTCAGAAGACCCTAAAAAGACAAGGCCAAAACCAAAACACACCAAACATACCTGCACCAAAAATATATATACAATATATACAAAGGTACCAGAATATAATCTCACCTACACAACCACCCCTAAACACAGAGGGGAGGAGGGAGGGTAAATTGGACTGCAGCAATGTGGATCCTCGAACATCTACATTTATGGTAGGTACAAAACTGTACTATGTTCTTCATTCCACATTGCTGCAGTCCTAACTATTGGGTAGAATCCCAAAGCAGAGGTAAGGGAGGCTGGCAAATCATAAGGAAGCAGGAGCTGATAACATGCCTTGCAAAATAGCTGTGGCAAAACCAGCCCTAGACTTAGAGTAGAGAGGAAGGTGGTAATGCTTAGAGAAAGTATGCACTGAACTCCAAGTAGCTGCCTCCAAAATATCCTTAGTTGCCACCCCCCTTAGAAATGCTGTTGAAGTGGCAGTAGCCCTAGTGGAATGAGGCCAAATCCCAGCTGGAATCTCCTTGCCATGATGGGAATAACAAAATGCAATGCAGAACCCAATACACCTAGAAATAGTTTGTTTTGACACAGGCTTGCCCTGCGAACACAAAGCAAAAGAAACAAACAACTGCTGAGACTGCCTAAAATCCTTAGTCCTGCTTAAATAATAACGCAATTGCCTGTGTACATCTAAAGTGTGCAAAATCTTTTCCCCTTTATTTTGGGGATCTGCATAGAAAGTAGGCAAATGAATAGTTTGGTTTAAAGCCACAGTAGAAACCACCTTAGGCATAAAGGAAGGATTAGTACGTAATGATACCCTATCCTTATGAAAAATCAAAAAAGGCTCAACCGCCATAAGGGCCTGTAACTCAGAAACCCTTCTTGCAGAAGTAATGGCCAACAAAAAAGCAGTCTTCCATGACAAGTATTTCAGTTCAGCAGTAGCCGAGGCTCAAAAGGTTGTAGAGTAAGTTTCTCCAACACAAAATTGAGATCCCAAGCAGGAGTAGGAGCTCTACGGGGGTCTTATATTCTTTGCCCTCTAAGAAATTGCTTGAACAAAGGATGTGAAAACAATGGTGGGTCACAATCATAGTGAGCTGAAATTGCTGCAGCATGAATCTTAATGGAAGAGAAAGACAAACCTTTGTCCAATAACTCAGTAAGATATTGAAGAGCCGCACTCAAATTAGGCTCCGAAATCTCCAAATTCTTTGCTGCAGTCCAAAATAAAAATCTCTTCCATTTTTCTGCGTACACTTTCCTTGTACTAGGTCTTCTGGCTTCCATAATCACATTTAAAACTTGTTGAGGAAGTTGAGACCTGCTGTCTTTCAAAACCGAATATGCCAGGCTGTTAGATGAAGAGAGTGAAGCTTGACATTGAGCAGACGACCGTCCTTCTGAGACAACAGATGTGGAATCAAGGGTAAAGGCCATGGAGGCTTCCTTACCAGACTCCTCAGTAATGGGTACCAGTGCTGCCGAGGCCAATCTGGAGCTATTAAAATCATCCTTGGCTTGTCTTGTCTGACCTTTAGAAGCACCTTTGGGAGAAGAGGAAGAGGTGGAAAAGCATACACATGAAGATTTTTCCAACTGAAAGAAAGAGCATCCACTTTCCAAGCTGTGTGATGAAATCCCTTCGTGCAAAACTTTGGCAGCTGGTGGTTTAGTGGAGAAGCGAACAGATCTATGTCTGGAGTTCCCCAAGACACTGTCAATTTTGGAAATACATGAAGATCCAGTTTCCACTCGTGGGGATCCATGATTTGCCTGCTTAACACATCTGCTAAGGAGTTCTGTGCTCCCGGCAGAAACCTTGCCTGAAGAGTTAGTTGCAAGCTGAGCGCAGTCTCCCATAAAATCATTGCTTGCCTGCACAATGGGTAAGAATGTGTTCCCCCTTGTTTGTTGATGTACCACATGACAGTTGTGTTGTCTGTTAGAATCAACACCTGCCCTGGAAGAAGTAACTCCTTGAAAGCCATTAATGCAAACTGGACTGCTAACATCTCTTTCATGTTGATATGTAGATGCTGTAGTCTGGCAGGCCACTTGTCTTGTATCCATTTTCCATCTAGATGAGCTCCCCAAGCAATGTCTGAGGCATCCGTCGTTAGAATCTGACTCGCCTCTGGCCGGGTCACAGAGTCCCTTGTTTAGGTGACATTCCTGAGCCCACCACAAAAATTCCTTTTGAATGCAAGGTATTATTTGAATGACAGTGTCCAAATCCTGGCAGTGCTGTGTCCATAGATTTTTTAGATACCATTGTAGCTTCCTCATATGCAGTTTGGCATTGGGAAGCACCAGAATACAAGATGCCATGAACCCTAAGGCTTGAAGGACTGTCCTTGCAGTCAGCCCGGACTGAAGAGATAGTTGATGGAAGTAACTGGATAGATTCTTTTGTTTGTCCGGGGTTAAAAAGGCCATCTGGGCTGCTGTATTCAGTCTCACACCCAGAAAGCACATGTCTTGAGAGGGTACTAGACTGGACTTTATTTCGCTCACAGAATACCCTAGGCATCTTAGCACTGCTATAACATAATCCAAATGCTGTAGAAGGTCTTCCTTTTCTTGAGCCAGAATCAGGCAGTCGTCTAAGTAAGGATAGATTTGAATTCCTTTTAGCCTGAAGTAAGCTATCACTGGAGCCAGAACCTTTGTGAATACTCTGGGCGCAGTGGATAAGCCAAAGGGCAATGCAGAGAACTGATAATGAGAATTTCCAGCTCGAAAACGCAGATACTTCCTGCAACTTAGTCTTATAGGCACATGAAGGTAAGCTTCCTTGAGATCTAAAGTTACCATCCAGTGATCTTTGCCCAGCAGAGGTAAAAGCTGTTGTAACGTCAACATTTTGAACTTGGGAATGTCCAGATAAGTGTTGAGGATAGATAAATCCAGAATTGGTCTCCACGTGTTCCCCTTCTTTGGTACTAGGAACAGGCGAGAATAAAATCCTAGGCCCCTTTCTGGCACAGGAACTGACTGAATGGCTCCTATTTGGAGCAACAGAGAAATTTGCTTGTGAGCCTCTGTTCTTTGTAGGAGGAGGAATGTCTGGCATGCCTTTGAAGGGAGGCAAGGTATGGAAATAAAACCTGTAACCGTGGTGAATGATATCCAGAACCCATCTGTCTTGGGTAATTAAATCCCAATTTTCTTTGAAAAGAGACAGCCTTCCTCCCAGAGGTGCTGCCAGGCGAGAATGAACTGGCAGCTGAAAAGGCAGGTCATTGGGTCTGCTTACGAAAGGACTGACCCCTGCCCTCACCAGAAGTCTGAGCAGGTGAACTCCCTGTCCTAGGCCTAAAAGAACCTTGAGCTCTGCCCCTACCATGTCTAGACCTACCCCTAGACTGGGAATCATAAGCAGGAAAAGTCCACCCCTTAGTAGGCCAATTTCTACTAAACTTCGGAGGCTGCACCTGCAAAAAATCTTTAACAGTTTGCATAGACTTAGCCTTGTCCTCCATTTTCTTTAAAACTGCTTCAACAGGCGAACCAAACAACACATCAGACTGTAAAGGAGCATCCAAAATCCTTGTCTTAACATGCTCAGCTAAGTTCTGATCTCTCAACCAGGCGTGCCTCGAAGAACAGAACCAGTGGCAGCCACCCTCGAGGAGGCCTGCACAGCATCAAAACCACACTGCAAGGAATGTTTACCCACCTGTTCAGACACATGAACTAAATCCTGCAACTCTTTACACACAATACCTTCTGCCAGAGCATCCACCTTAGATTTCAATTGTGAAAGGAGGTAATTCTGATATTTTAACATGTGAAACTGACAATTCAATGCCCTCATGGCTAAAGTGGAAGAAGTATACACTTTCTTTCCCCATCTGTCCAAAGCCCTTGCCTCTTTATCAGGAGGAACAGGATTTTTAACCACAGAAGCCTTCACACCTTTAGGCCCCTGAGAGACAGTTTCCGGGTCTGCCCTAGCACTCTTAAAAAGATACTTATGAGCTTCAGGCACCCTATAGTACCTATCCGGTTTAACTGGTGCAGGAGGCAAAGAATCAGGATTCAGGGAAGCCTCTGCAAAAACATCTTCCACCACATTCAGAACCGGAGGTATAGCTAAAGGCCTATGCTGGGGTAAAAACAAGAATTCCCTAAGCCTCTTCCTGGTATCAGAGAAATCTTGACCTTCCCATTTAAAATGCTCCCTCATGGAATGCAGAGTCTCTGAAAATGAAAAATCCTCAGGAGGAGAAGCAGAAGGAGTAGAATCATCCACATCAGAATAAGGAGGAAACTCCTGCAAGTCTTCAGCCGAAGACTCAGAAGCCTCCGAACAGTGCTCAAAACTCTCAAACTCAGGTTCCACCCTAGGCCTCTTATCAGGAGGGGGCATAGAACCTCTAATCATAGTAATCAAATCCTCTGCCATTTTAAGCATATGTTTCTTAGGCAAAGACCCTGAAGCACTAGGAGAAACCCCCACTGAAGCTACACTAGGCCTGCCTCTCAAAGAAGCCTTGGAAACAGAGGGGGAGGCTCTAACCACCTTAGGAAGAGAGGGAAGAACAGCCACCTGAGAAGCCCCCTCAGCCTGGTCTACTTCCTGAGAGGATACATCCTGTAACAATAAAGTCTCTCCCTGAGACTCCAAAGAAACACCTGGCAGAACCTCCGGCTCCACTGAGCCTTCTAAAGAACCGGCGTCAGGGACGGTCGGTTCTTCCACTCTAGGCTTTGCTGCTTTATCCTTGCGCTTTTTGCCCGAAGCGGGCGTCGGAACATCCGACGGCATTTTATAATTACAACGCTTCCCAAACACTAACCTGGCACAGTCTAACCTTCTCTTAATAGTGCGTTTGTTAAATCTAGCACAAGAGCGGCATCCAACAACGTCGTGCTCAGGCCCTAAACAAGGTATACACAAAGTATGGTAATCCCTATGAGGTATCTGTTTCCCACAAGAAATACAGTTATTCACTTTTCTGACATCCGGTTAATTACTGAGGCAAGAAAAACCAAAATATTCCCCAACGGGGTACTTAGCCAACTTTGATTCGGTCTGAAACTCTGACTTCAGAAACTTTCAGAACGCCAACCTGCACTCGCAAAATTGCTTCTGCATCGGACCATGCGGCAAAAAAGACTGAGGATATGGCGTCGGTCATGCGCATTAGTACCCTGACGTACTGACGTCAGTCTAATGCGCCGTGACCGACGTCAGCCATATACTTTGGTATTCGGGCCGACTGGACAGCGGACTACCCAATAGTTAGGACTGCAGCAATGTGGAATGAAGAACATCGGTGGCTTTCTGGAGAACTTGTGGAATCAGCGGAAAGGGAGGAAAGGCATAAAGAAGTCCCTGGGGCCAATCCTGGGTTAGAGCATCTCTGGGGGGATGGCCTGGCAGTGGGAAGAGAGAAAAGAAGTCTGGGCATTTGCTGTTTTGGGGAGTAGCAAAAAGATCGCAACATGGGCGGCCCCATTCTAGAAAAATCTCCTCCACTATAGATTGTTTGAGAGACCACTCGTGAGGCATGAGAATAGCTCTGCTCAATCTGTCCGCTAGAATGTTGGTTTTCCCAGGGATATGCGTTGCTACCAGAAACCGATGAGAGGAGATCACCCATTGCCAAAGTCCGAGAGCTTCTCGACACAAGGGGTAGGACTTGGTTCCGCCCTGTTTGTTGATATACCATACTACAGACATGTTGTCTGTGTGAACTGCAATTGTCCCCAAGGGAAGAAAGTCGTTGAGGGCTTGCAACGTTAAAAGCACTGCTCTCATCTCTAGGACATTTATGTGCAGGTGGTATTCTAACGGTTGCCACGTCCCATGAACCATCCTGCCCTGATAATGACCCCCCCACCCGATCAGGGAGGCGTCCGTAGTGACAGTGGCTACCGGGGCCGGGGATACAAAGGGTCTGCCTTGGTGAATCTGGGGAGAAGAAATCCACCATGAAAGATGATTCTTGCAAATTTGTGTCACCAGGATTTGGTGACGCATTGGAAGCTGTTGGTAAGACCACTGAGTGAACAACATCCATTGAAGCAGACGCATGTAGAAGCGGGCCAGGGGAAGAAGGGTAATGGCCGCAGCCATGAGGCCCAACACCTTCAGAAGGTATTCTAAAGAAAAGTGAAAATTGTTAAATTTTAGGGGCAAAAAGTAGTTTAAAACTAACACTTACCAGGAGCTGGCAAAAGGAGGACCTCATCAGCGAAGCGGCAAACGAGATCTGGGTACTTACCGCCTTGCATCATGGGATATGGGGCTGCCTCAAGCTGGTAAAAGTGACTCTCGAGCTTAGCAAAGTGCAGAGTCGGAGCTGAGGATCGGCTCCGAACCCATCAAGCAAGAAAGAAGGCGAGATTGACAACTTAACATTGTCCTTGGTAGCCACCCCTCTTAAGAAGGCTGTGGAGGTGGCTGTGGCTCTGGTCGAATGAGGCCTAATGTTAGTTGGTACAGTTTTTCCATGAAAGGAGTAACAGAAACAAATGCAATTCCCTATCCATTTTGAAATTGTCTGTTTTGAAATTGCTTTTCCTTGTGCACCAGCAGCATATGCTACAAACAACTGGTCAGTTTTTCTGTAATTTTTTGTTCTGTCCAAATAGTAGCGCAACTGTCTGTGTATGTCCAGGGTGTGCAGAAGCTTTTCCCCTTTGTTTTGTGGATTTGGAAAGAAGGTAGGCAGGTGAATAGCTTGGTTTAATGAGACCCTAGATACCACCTTTGGCATAAATGAAGGATTGGTTCTCAATGAGACTGTCTTGATGAAAAATAAGAAATGGCTGTACTGCCACGAGGGCCTGTAACTCAGATACTCTTCTTGCTGAGGTTATGGCCAGAAGGAAGGCAGTCTTCCAAGAGAGGAACTGTAGTTCTGCAGATGCTGCTGGCTCAAAGGGAGGCAGTGTTAGTTTTTCCAACACGAAGAAGGTCCCAAGTAGGCAGTGGTGGTTTCCTTGGAGGATTGATGTTCTTAATTCCTCTTAGAAACTGTCTTAGCAGAGGATGAGAGAAGACAGGTGGATCAGTATTGTACTCTGCTGAAATTGCTGAAGCATGAATTTTAATGGAAGAGTAAGACAGGCCATTGTGGAGCATTTCTGCTAAATATTCCAGGATATGTGCCATGTTCGTAACTGTTGCATCTAGGCCCTTTGAGGTGCTCCAGGTGTGCAATCTTTTCCATTTTGCTGAGTATGCCTTTCTTGTGGAAGGCCTGTGAGCTTCCATGATGTTATCCTTCACTCTCTTGGACAGCTTATCCTGGTGATGAGTCAAGTTATTTTCCAGGCAGCTAGCTGTAATGTTTTCAGGTTGGAATGCAGAGTTTTGTAATTGTGCTGTGTCAGGAGAAGCGGCCATTGTGGCAGAAGCCATGGTTTTGTCCGTGACATGCTCTTTAGCAATGGGTGCTAGTGCTGTCTTGGCCAGTCCGGAGCTATCAGAATCACTCTTGGTTGCACTGCCCTGATCTTCAGTAAGACCTTGGTCATTAATGGAAGAGGTGGGAATGCATACACTGTTAGAGCTCTCCAGCTGAAAGAGAGGGCGTCCACTTTCCATGCTTGAGGGTGGTATGTCCTTGTGCAGAATTTGTCCAGCTGATTGTGTGGGGAGGCAAAGAGGTCTATGTCCGGTGTCCCCCATGATTGTGTTATCTGATGGAAGATGTCTGGGTGCAGCATCCATTCGTGTGCATCCATGATGTTCCTGCTTAAGCTGTCCGCCAGTATATTGTCCTTTCCTGGTACAAACTGGGATTGCAGCTGTATATTGAGAGTCAGGGAAAGTTCCCATAGATTCATTGCCAGTCTGCAAAGAGGGTAGGATGGGTGCCTCCTTGCTTGTTTATGTACCACATAACTGTAGTGTTGTCTGTCCTTATTAACAGGTGGCCTTGATGTAGAAATAACTCGAAGGCCTCGATTGCATGCATCACTGCCAGCATTTCCTTTTGGTTTATGTGCATGCGTAGCTCTTTTTGTGACCATAGTCCTTGAATGCATCTTCCTTCCATGTGCGCTCCCCATCCGTGGTCTGAAGCGTCCGTTGTAAGGGTTTGGCTGGCTATTTGTTTGCTGAAGGGCAAACCCCTGTTTGACTGGCTTGCTTGAGCCCACCACAGAAATTCCCTTTGAAGGCATGGGATGAGTGGTATCAAAGTTTCCAGGCTGTGACTGTGCTGAGTCCATAAACTCCTGAGGTACCATTGGATTTTCCTCATATGTAGCCTTGCTTGAGGAATCAGAAGAATGCAAGAAGCCATGTAACCCAGGGCCTGCAGGATTTTCCTTGCAGTCAGCTGAGTTTGTCTTGACAGGTTTTTGAAGCAATCCGGTAGTTGGTTTTGTTTTTCTTCTGTGAGGAAAGCCATTTGGGTGGTTGTGTCCAGATCCGCACCCAGAAAAGTTATTCTTTGGGATGGTACAAGTCTTGACTTGTGAACGTTGACTGTATATCCCAAGGCCTGAAGAAGATAGATGGCATAATTCAAGTGTTTTACCAAAATTTGTTGGCTGTCCGCTTGTATAAGGCAGTCGTCCAGATACGGGTATATTTGCATCCCCTGAAGTCTGCAGTGTGCAATTACTGATGCCAGGCATTTCGTGAATACTCTGGGCACAGTAGATAAGCCAAAGGGCAATGCTGAGAATTGATAATGCTCTGAACCTGCAAGAAATCTGAGGTGTCTTCTGCAGCTTTGTCTGATAGGGACATGCAGGTATGCCTCCTTGAGGTCCAGAGTTACTAGCAAAGACCCCTTGCCCAGCATGGGAAGGAGTTGCTGTAGAGTCAGCATTTTGAATTTTGGCACAATGAGATAAGTATTTAGTGCGGACAAGTGGAGAATAGGCCTCCATTGCTTTTCTTGGAACAAGGAAGAGTCTGGAATAAAATCCTTGGCCTTGTTCTGCGAAAGGAACCTTTTCTATTGCTTTCATTTTCATTAAGTTGGAGATTTGTTTCAAAGCCTCTGCCCTTTGATTTGGTGGCAGGTCTGGCATGCCTTTTCTTTTCGGTAATGTGTGGAAATGGAACCTGTATCCTTGGTCTATTATTTGTAGTGTCCATTTGTCCCTTGTAATAATGTGCCAATTCTCTGAAAATAAGGAAAGCTTTCCACCCAAAGGTGCTTCCAATTGAGCCCTGGTTGGCAGTGTCAAAGTAAAGTCATTGAGTCTGTCCTTGTGCAGCAGTTGTAGGCCCTGCACTACCTCTCTGGTTGGGATGCTGCCATTGACGTCCTCTGTAGGAGCCTCTAGCTTGCTCTCTACCTCTGGCACGCCTGTTCTTGCCTCTCTGAAATCTGTGTCTGGAAAGGACCAGTTCTTGGAATGCCAATTTCTGCTGAATCTAGGTGGTTGGACTTGCATAAAATCTTTGACTGTTTGTACAGATTTTGCCTTTTCTTCAAATTTCTTTAACACCTCCTGAGCAGTGGAACCAAATAACTTTTGCTTTTCCAGTGGAGCATCCAGAAGCTTTGCTTTAACATGGTCTGGCAGAGATTGTTCCTTCAGCCAAGCATGCCTACGTATGACTGCACCTGTCATAGCTGACCTACATGAAGCTTCCAATGCATCATAACCACACTGCAAGAAATGGTTGCTAACCTGTTGAGAGTTACGTACCAGATCCTGAAGTGATTTGTGATCTAGGGGTTCAGGGGAAGACAGCTTTTTATGCAATTCATCTAACAAATATTCTTGGTACTGTATCATATGAAATTGACAGTTTAAAGCCCTCATAGAAAGGGTAGCAGAAGTATACACTTTTTTACCCCATCGCTCTAAAGCCCTGGACTCCCTTTCAGAGGGGAGTGGATTTTTTGTAGTGACAGCTGCAACCCCTTTAGGGCCCTGGGAGATAGTTTCTGGATCAGCAGAGTGGGCCTTGTAAAGGAAAAGGTGTGATTCCGGGACCCTGTAGTACCCATCGGGTTTGGCAGGAGCCGGAGGGAGAGTGTCAGGGGTTGTGCTAGATTCAGAGTACACATCATCAATGACATTCAAAACAGGGGGAATAGCCAAAGGTCTATGTTGAGGCAAATGCAAACAGGTCCTTAATCTCTTCCTGGAGTCAAGAGAATTCCTGGCCCTGCCATTGAAAATGCTCCCTCAGTGTGCAGAGTTTCCCCAAAAGACAGTTCTTCAGGAGGGGAGGCCGAAGGGATAGATTCCTCTGCATCTGAATCCTCGTAGGCCGGAAAAGCCTCCTCCTGGTAGTCCGAGAGAGCAGAGCCATCAGAGGCCTCATTTGAAGAGAGGGGATCAGAGGGCTCAACCCTGGGCCTTTTTTCTGTAGGAGGTTGAGAGCCCCTGTCCGGATGAGGCCGAGAGCCCCTAATTAATGAAATAAGGTCCTCTGCTAGACTAAGGATCTGAGAACCTGTAGTGGGTCCCTGAGAGATAACCCTGGGAGGCATAGATTTTGAGTGTTTAGCAGCTTTAGCCCTAGAGAATGCCTTAATAGACATGGATGCAGGAGGCCTGGCTGCACCACGTGCTGGTGTCGTTTTGTCTAAGGGAATGGTGGCGGAAGGTTCCTGGACACCAGATTCCAATGGAGATTCAACAACCGATACAGTAATGGCCTCCGGGGCCGAGGTAGTCGGTTGTACGGTTTCGGTGGATGGTAGTACCAAGGACTGTTTCAGCCGAGACAGAGACACTCGCGGTAGGCCTGGCCATGGTTTCAGCCGAAACCGCGGACCGCGTGCGTCGGTCCTTGTCCTTCTGTTTCTGTATTAAATGTGTAGTCGGAGTCTCAGATGGCATTTTGTAAGCAAAACTAGCCCCAAAAAATTCCTCTGCAAACTCCGACCAACGTCTTAAGAGTGCGTCGGTTGAAGGAAGCACAGGCGGAACAGGCCAAGACGTCGTGGTCTGGGCCTAGGCAAGGTAGGCAGTAAGAGTGGAAATCCTTATGAGGTATTAGTTTCCCACAAAAAAGTTAAGCAATTATTAATTTTATCTGACATCAGCTGAGGGAGTCCCCAACAGGGTATTTAGCTTTTGAAGTCTTCGGTTTAGCTGAATTACAGGAGCTGGCCGACCGGCACTTGCGAACTGCTTCTGCTTCGGGCACCACGTGGCAAGAAAGACCAAGGAAGATGGCGTCGGCTGACGCTTTTATACCTCAGGCGCTCTGACATCGGGGAAGAGGCGACATCAGCTGACGCCGGACCCAGACTTTGGAATCCGGCCGACCTAAGGGCTGCCTGAGGCAGGACAACCCATATGTGATGACTGCAGATGCATCCTTGAAGGACATCAGCCTTTTCCAAATCGTGTTGCTATCTGGGTTATAAAAAAGTGGAGATTCAAGCCACCTCAAGCCTCTGAAGCAACATTAAAATTTTGATTTCTGTCTAGTCTCCAATAGCCCAACCCATCAGCCCACCACTCCCAGCCTTTTAATTTCAAATAGAGTCAAAGAGACATGAAAACTGGACAAAACACCCTTTGAACACACCCCCATGAGCTGGTTACCTACTTTTTTTATACCCAACTGAGCCCAATTTAAAACTCCTAAAGCACATATATGATCTCTACTTCTACCAGTTGAACCCAATTTAAAACTCCTAAAGCACAAATATGATCTCTACTTCTACCAGTTCAGAAAAATTCTTTAATCAATTTACCCAAAAAAGTTCAAGCCTAACTCAATTTACCTGATCTACATCTTTGTTCTACCTACATTAAGATTGGGGGGGGGGGGGTGCACAATTCTACCTATATAATTTTCAAATTACTTAAGAGACTAACATTTATTTTCTCCAAAAGCAACACGATTTCTTATTTTGTAGGAGCTCCGGGATAATTATTTGGATTCCGGCAGATCATAACTTACTGAAGGCAGATAAGGTTAACTTCACCAGTGCAGTATTTACAGAACCAACTTGACACATTTTTCTTTGTACTGAACTCTGGCCTCAGTGCATCTATAAACTGTTGCACAATTCAACAAAACCTGGTTCCTCTCTTACAGAATGCTCTACTCTAGTACTTCAAGGACCCAAGCATGTGGCAGAAGCATGCATGGGTGGTACAGAAGTCATTTGTTCTCATCTGCTGTGATGGAAATAAATAAAAAAAAAAAAAAAATCAATTCACAGTGCCTGCACCAGTGGTGTAGAGAAATAAAGCCCAAAATACACCTCACGTGACCCAAGTTCAACCAGTGGTTTGGTTGCCTGACAGCACAAGCAAGGAGAATGGTCATTCCCATCCTGCAAGGGGAAGGGACCAGAGTTTTTGCCTTCCTTGCATTGCAGCTCCAATAATAGGGTCCTACAGGCCAGGTGCTCAGTATGCAGTAGGGGCTCGATTTGACAGAAAGCCATAGCCACCCAAACTAGTAAAGGTAGCACCTACCTATACGGCAGGCATGCGACTTAGGTGATCCAAGTAGACCTCAGATGAGGCTTCAAGTCACCACCATGGGAGGAGGGATTGCAATTTAAGGTTAAACTGTGTGCTCATTGCCAGGATGCCAACAAGTACTCTCAGCTGCCTGGTAACAGCCCTTTAGAGACTTGATGGTTGGCAATATAACTCTCAAATGTCCCTGTTTTTCAAGGACATCCCTGATTTTGATTCAAATTACAGGAAACTGGCAACTATTGAAGAGGTGGTGAATTCCACTTTAGTAATAATGGTGAATTTCACTTTAGTAATAAGAGTTAGACTTCGTAAATTAATATGTACTTTGTGAATTAAATTCTCTTATTCTTTCAATGTCTCAAGCGAATATTTCAAGAGTGTGTCCCCGGACTGTCCCAGATTTATGGATTTGTCTCCGATTGCTTGAGACCTATGGTTGGTAAGCATGGGGGCAAGAGATGCAAAAAGATCACTATGGAGATACTGACAGCAGAGGGCTCCAAAGATACAGAAAGGCCAGTCAGCTAACTTCTTGAGAGTGAGGCATGAAACAATACCCTGGATCACACTGTGGCTCAGAATTGTCAATTACCCTTCCCACTTCAAGGTACATTACACCATTAAATGAGGCAGTAAAATAACATGTCCCTCAAACATGCAGGATAAGGGCCCTACTCAAGTAGCACATCATCCCACATGGAGTGGTGTTACAAGTTTGGTCCATTATCTTTCAAAATTTTGTGCTGCCTGTGACCTTAGAACAAGCCTTCCAGTTATCCTTTCACTAATCTCCTGCATACTGCCAAGTCAAGCTTAAAAGCCAAGTCAATACCCATGGTGCTCATACAATCTGAATGTATGCCTGGAATGGCTATGCATTTCAGACATCCAGTGTAGCAGACTGCCACAATATTAGCAAGAAAAACTTCAGCATTTTACCAAGCTAAAAAATTGTATGCACATCCACAATGTGGAAGAAAGGACTCTAAACAGCCACATAAAGCTGCAGTTAAGTGTTAAATCCACTTAGGGGGCTCAAACATGAAGCCTGAATGGTAGAAAGTATAATTGGATAATTATCCATTTTCTAGTTCAAACTGGATTTGCTTCCTTAGTCAGAATTAGACCACAAGGAGGGGCACCACTTACTGAAAGTTTACTCACCAAGATGCACCTGCCCAACCCAGGCAATGGTCCAGATAAAGTGCTAGTGACAAAGGTATATAGTAAGCTGGCATGTACCAGTGGCCACTGTCTTAAACCTCTACAATCAAAGGTAAATGAAATGCATTAAAAAATAAAACTAGAGCTAGATGTGCATTATGTAATATGCATTAAGCAAACATGTTTTTGTTCCATTTTTCCTCCACCCATACCTACTAAAATTACCAGACTACAAAGTATAGATCTTAACTCTTACAATCCAGGTTGATAAATTCTGCAATAGGCATCCATGAAAATAGACCACACAAAAACAAAGTCCAAACTAATAAAAGACTCGTGACGGCATTACAAAGTATTTTGTGCAAAAAGTCAGGCACAGAAACAGGGCTACTTTCAGACATGGGAAAGGGAAAATAAAATGACAATTCCTCCTGATGGGCAGCAAACAGCACAATTATAGATACATGGTGATACAAGTAACCTTACTGTAAACATTTGTGCAAATTCAACATTTGCTTACCAGGAAAGTCCAACTGGGTCAGGAACCCATTTTCAGAGGCCTGGGGAGAAAAGCTCCAAAAGATGCATGAAAGTTGGGACATTGTACATGAACAAAATAGCAAGAATTAAAGCACACATTACATAAGTGATGCATACTAAAATACATGGAGGTAGAAACAATACTAAAACATGCACCAGATAGAGATGCATTACTTTTAGTTAATATTGCCTATGTGGTAGATACAAATGTATACAAGTAGGATTAAGGTAAAGGAGGGTCAGGCAGGGGGTCAGAACATTAAAGCAAGCATAAACTTAGAAAAAATGTGGAGTAGGATGGGAATAGTTAGGGGTGTAGAAATAATGTTTTAGTTTCATATAGTGGATGAAATTCATGGTCTAGGGATCTCCAGCTGTAGAAAGGACCTAAAGAGTGAATGAAGTTCACCCATTAGGAAAAGAGAAAGGTCAGGTCTGACAACATGCACTAAAACGTTTCCTTTGTAAAGTCGTTTAAGCACTCAACGGTAGTAATATTTGTTGGCAGAGTTCCAAAGCTTGGCAGTAGTATGAGAGCCTAGGGACTGTCCTGCTCTTTTGTTTGGAATGTAGACCGTTAAGAGATGTTTTCAGATCTGGGAGTTCAGGTAGTGCAGTAGGAATGGAAGGATTTAGGATGGGTTTGAGGGCTGGCAACTATCAGTTTTACATACAATTTTATTTGCGGAAGACAGATGAACTAGGTTTAGGTGGTGCGTGAGCTTGAGCCACTTAAGTCTTTTTAGAACTAAGCAGTGGAAGGAATGCTAGAAGTGGCCTGTGGCAGATTTGGCAATTTTATGGAATTTACAACAGTCACAGTTCTCACATTTGAATGTTCTGGGGGATCTTGTTGTGTTGGTGACTTTAATCTCCAGTAACTGCTTCATGTTGTTTCCGTTCTTATAAAATCACTGGAAATTCACCCAGTTTTTCCTTCCACCCCTTTTCTGTATGCAATATATTCCAGTACCTCCTCAAAATGTGCTTCAATTCTTCTGCATCTACACTAAAGGTGTAATAAAACTTCTAATATAATTCCTATTTTACTCATCGTTTAAAGGGTCGGTGTTTACTATTGTAAATATATAGCAACGGGAACCAACGTTACAGTGAATGGTAGGAGGGAGATGCAACTGTAACTCGAAGTCAGTTGTCTACTTGGCTCAGTGTGAACGTTTTTTGCATTCTATGTAGGGAAGACTGATAGAAGGTTATGAGAGAGAATATACCAACACATATATAGTATTAGAAGAAATAAAATAGAGAACGCATTAGCCAAACACTGTAAAGAATACCCAACACATACGTTTGTCTTCAGAGCACTGGATCAAGTTACAGGTGATTGGATATGGACCCCCCCCCCCCTTCCACTCTTACTGGAGCAAACTCCTCAGGCAGCTGAGACTAGACTCTAGCAGAGACCCTGGCCTCAACGAAACTATCTCCCCAACCTGTATTTTAAAACTAAAGAATTTGAGTAGACAAAGAATACAAACCATTAAATATGCTGGTAGCATGAACCAAGTCAAAAGGATGGGGTTTACATAAAAGGTTTATCTTATTTATACATATATTAAAAAGATTTTAATTTCAAATTTTAAATTCTATACAGATAATTACAAGTCATATTTAATTAAAAAAGGCTTAGTATATATGTATGTTCACATATTTGTGTTCAAATTTATAAATTTGCTGCTCCTTTGCTGTTAAGGTACATCACTTGTACTACAGGCGTCTTATCAATTATTTTTTACTAATTTTATCAATTGTATTAAAATCAAAAGTTTACACACTTTACTATTAACTATTAATTAACTTGCATTTAAAGGAACGTGTTTTGCGTAAGCTGTTGTCTGAGGAAGTCTGGGTATTGTCCCAGACGAAAAGCACTTTACAATACATTTTCTGAGTGGTTTAAGTGTATCCAGCAACCTTTTTCTTTTGGTTTGCTTCAGTTTTCCTTAGTCTTAAGGACTATATACACCACAGATTGCAAACCAATTTACAAAATGATTTATCCTTCCTAGAACATATTTCACCATGTTCAAGTTAAGACTGCTACCAATGGCATGAATGACCAGTGCCTCCCCACTCTCAAAAAAATGCTGAGTCCATTTTCTCCAAAGCTAAATGGATTCTGATCATAAAGGGGAAGGGGTGGTGCAATTTGCCAGCACTTCTACTACGCAGTTCGCACCAATATACCCTTTATTTCAAGGGTCATGACCAACTGAAGGTTAACACTCTTATAAATTAGATCTTAAAACACTAAAATAGCATCAATATATTTGGAACAATGATACTGCAAGATCTGAATATATTGCACAAAAACATGTTCATGCATTTGGGTACAACTGATCAATATCAGCTGTCGGTAGCAATCCTTGGTGTAATGGTCTGCACTTCACACCTGAAAAATCTGAATTACCAGCGAGTCTACCAAAAGCTCTTCTGCCTAAAACTATCAATTACAGATGTTGGTACGAGTAGTCACTATGCAAAAAGTCACCTAAGCAAAGAATAAAGTCATACTAAATATAATGCCAGTTACTTCTCAGTTTAAAGCTACCATGAAAGTTTCACAAGAATGCAACTCAGCTGTAGAACACAACCCTAAATATATCTGGATTTAGTAAAAAAAACAAAACAAAACAAAAAAACACTGAATTTTCAGTTTGTCTGCATACAATAGTTTCAAACAAGTGATAAAGTTTGCATGAGCATACAGGCAAAATCCTAAGACTTCTGATAGAGCTGATCAACTGAGGCAGGAAGTACATTTTACAGAAAATTAAATTGCCATTTAATTTCTGCTTGGACACAATACCAAACTTAGGAGCCAATACTTTATTTTGCACTGTCCCTTGGGTATAAAAGGGGAAAAAATATTTATTTTTTTGAGTTATTTATAGCACTGTCTACTGCATACTTTTCTAGCTAGTTTCACTGTGTGAGGTATTGACTGGAAATTGTCCACTTATTAAGCATCTGTTTGGGTTGTTTGATTCGGATAGCTTTTAACTGCAAACAAGTTCTCTAGAGGCTCCAGGCGCACTGCTGTTTTTCTGCTGTGAGAAACATTTCTGCAGTTTCCCTCCCTATTTGTATGCTGCTCTTATAGTTGGTGGCTTTGCAGTTGCCCATCCCTACTGTAAATTTGATCTCCTCCCGTCTAGTGTTATTACCCCATTCTACCAAATACAGGCAGAAGATTTGAGAAGACCAATCCACTTAGTTTCTGCTCCTCCTTTCTCTCTTTTTTTAAGCTCGTTTCCTGCCTTTCCTATGGGTAGTCTAGTCTGGATACAGATTTGCTGTGTCCAGGACTGTTTGTGGGCTTCTGAGCCCCCAAGCCTGTGTTGAAGGGAAACCTTCTAGCTTAATTTTGTTTCTTAGAACTAGCCAGTTTTTGTTTTGGTTTCAGCACTCTGTTCCTTTGAGCTCAGCACTTTTTCAAAACTCGTAAGCACTAAAGCTACAAATTACTACAGCACTCAACTTTCCTCACCTGTCTAGAGGAAAACAGTTTCTAGTACTTAAATAAGCACCTATCCAGGCATGTCTAAGGGTCAGCTCCCAGTGTTTTCTCCTGTCTACCTGATGAATCTGGGCATCTTGGGGCAATGCAGCACTTGCCTCATGTACACAAGACAACCCTCTCCGCCTACCACCCAACACTACAACTTGTGAGAGATGCACTTATATGACCAAACTGGAAGAAAATCTCTTCACCAAAGACTGGACTAGACAGTCATGTGAAGGTAAACACTTGCACCACATCACACTCATCACATAGTCCCTCAAAACTTATACCAACACACACACAGAAAACACAAAACACACCTACATTCGCACAGCCTCTCAGTAAAAACCTGCCCAAGCAACAGGGACCTCCAAAGCAGAAACACAAGCAACCCTCCACCCCCCAACACAACCCAAATGATCCAGCCCACAAACTCAGTGTGCCACTCAACCACAGCCCATAAGGCATAACAACATACCCAACACTCTAGTAATAGGTGACTCTATAGTCATGTACACTGATGTTCCACTCACCAGGCAAAACAAGGAAAAAGTTACTGTCAGCTGGCTGTTGGGTGCCAGAATCCAGTACATAACACATGCACTCAGGTCACTCCACAAATACAAATATGCATTGTCCATGTTGGTGTGAATGACCCGAGACATACCTCCCTGGACTATATGAAAAGGGACATGGAGGAACTGTCTGATCTTGTAGCCCAGGCAGGTATAAACCTAGCCCTGAGTAGCATCCTGCCATCACCCAGAATGATACCACAGTACAAGGACAAAATGATCAACTTCAACAATTTTCTAAGCTTCTAGTGTCATTCTAAGGGGATCCAGAATCTGACTGCATGGGACGACAATCTACAAACCACGATGCTTTGCCAGAGATGGCCTGCACCTGTCGCCCCTGGGATTCTGGATACTGACTATGGCTCTAGCCACCCCTACAGTGCCTTTTTTAGGCAAGGTTCAAATGACAAATTCACCACCATAACAGATACAAGCAAGCAGAATCTGGGGGTATTGCTACTCAACGTTAGAAGTCTAAACCTCAAAATGCACTCACTCGTGACACTCATTAAAATGGAGAACACAGACATCTGTGCAGTGACAGAGACCTGGTTCAAGGCTCCAGAGTACCCCTGCATTACCAGGCTATAATTCATGCCACACCTTTCGGCCAACTAACCTGGACTGAAAGACGTATCCATATTCATTAAGGATATCCACACCTCCAGGCTAGTTTGCTCAGCATAATGCATCCGAGATTAGAGTGCAACTAACTCTGGGCAAGACCGCAATCCAAATTGTAGCTTGCTACAGATCCCCCACCATGCCCCAGGATTCCCACTCCTCATTTCTTGATACACTGGAAAATATTAGGGTACAACCTAACACCCCAATAATGGGCAATTTCAACTAAACCACCATTAACTGGGAAAACTACTCATGTACCTACTCTTGTGCTAAACGTTTTCTGGAATTCATGAATTCCAATGCCTTGGATCAACTTATCTACACCCCTACCAGGGGCAGCAATATCCTAGACCTGATTATTACCAACATGGGCAACTGGTGCTCCACACCAGAGGTCAATTCCTCATTGGTCAGATCCGACCACAAGCTAATCACCCTAGACATCCACATCTCCCCCCCCCCCCCCATTAGTGAAACCACCATAAACAATTTCTCCAAAGCCAACTTCACGTTTAGACAGAAGTGGCAAACTTCGACACCCATGCTGACAGAATAGAGGTAGGACTGCTGAATCCTACACAAATGCCCTTTATAAGCACTTACGAGTGCATGGATTGTGCAATCCCTAACCAAGATGCTATCCTCCAAAAAAAGGAAGCCAATCTGGTGGTCCCCTGCAATAAACAAACTCTACAACAGAAGAAAGAAACTGTTGCAAAAAATAAATAAGAGTAAAATCCCATGACTGGAGGAACTCCCTGGTCAGACTCAGTAAGAAGCTAAGATCCTTCATAAAATCCTCCAAAGCTAGTTACGAAAACAAAATTGCCACGGAGTCTAAAGACAACCACAAAGCATTCTACAGCTATGTCAAGAATCTCAATGGCAACACTCAGGTCTGCTCTGAGTTACAGCATAATGGCACTAATATACAGAACTGATATTGCCAACATCCTAGCAGATCGGTTCAGTGCTAACTTTATCCCCCTCTCATCCCCTAAAGGGCCCATCTTTATACCGGAAGAATGCAAAGTTCCTGTAATCACAGCTGCACAGGTAAAAAATGCACTCTAAGCCAAGAACACAGCATCCATGGGACCTGACAACATCCCAGGCTGCGTTCTACATGAACTACAGAACGAACTGGCACCCCACCTAAGTAGTACATTCATTCATAACCTCACCTCAGGCTGTGCGCCCACTAAATGGCGCACAGCAACGGTTATCCCACTCCACAAAGGGGGGAGCCACCACGGACCCCGGAAACTACTGCCCCATTAGCCTGACTAGCCTGGTCTGCAAGGCTACGGAACGTATCATTATGGAACTTATAAACAAGGACATTGGTAATCTCCAAACTCAGGAGCCCACCCAGTTCGAGTTTGTAAAAGGCAGATCATGTCTCCTAAACCTGATAGACTTCTTTGAAGCGGTCACCAAAGCTGTAGATGAGGGTAAGGTGGTTCACAGCCATCTAGATCTCGCCAAGGCTTGACACCATCCCCCACTCTGGAATTATAGATAAACTCACTAAACTAGGTATAAATCCCTAGGTCACAAGATGGGTTGCCAACCGGCTCACTGACAGAAACCACACTGTGAAAGTAGCAGACTCCAAATCCAACTTCAGGCCAGTGACAAGTGGAGTACCACAGGGTTTAGTCCTGGGTCCTCTCCTGTTTGGTATCTACTTCTCTGAAGTACAGGCTAACACAGAAGGTCTTTGGCTAATGAAGTTGACAGATTACTGCAAACTAGGAGCCATAATCAAAACTCCACAAAAGATGTGTACATCCTACAAAAGGGCCTTGCTGAGACAGATGCCTTTTGTAAAAGCCATGGCCTCAAGCTCAATGCCAAAAGGTGCATTGCCATACCTTTTGGTAAAAACTCTGTACCCATGAACTACCACGAACACCGAAAGTGTGAGACCACCTTGGGACACAGGTAGACAGTGGTCTCTCCTTTGATAACCACATCACCACAGTAGTCAGGAAGTCCTTCTACGTGGCACACCATCACAAAAGTTTCTCATCCAGGAAAAAAAAAAAAAGTCATTGTTCCCCTCTACTAGTCACTCAGACACAGAGTACAACGCCCCTTTTGCTATGTACCTCACAAGACATCTACAACTGGAAAGGCCACAGAAATACCTCACAAAAAGAGGATTTACCAACCTCAAACAGGTGTCCTACGCAGACAGTCTCAAAAAAACTGCAGCTTTACTCTGTCGCATATCACCTACTCAAAGGTGATCTCTGCCTAACACACAAAGCTATGGCAAACCCAGAGCTTTTGGACATGCTCCACTTAAAGAAATCCCAACCCCTCCGAGCTACACGCTCTAGGGACCTAAACCTGGTCACCACAATAAACAGAACGTGCTGAAGGGATTGATTCCTGTCCCAGTGACTTCTCATACTCTGGAACAAACTACCTATCTATAGCAAAGCTCCTCATTAGCACTCAAGAAAAATCTTGATGATTGGATGGGAGAGAGGAAATTCACCCTGGGGATCACTTCTGTGGCTCTGCTCGACAGTGGCACAGGAAAATAATTTTCTTGGGGGTGGCGAAAGCTAGGGTACCTTTTGGCTAGGCTTATACAGACCCTAGGGCCAATAGCCTAGTACCTACCTATGAACCTATAGTGCATAGTGGCTTAGGTGTAGCAATACACTCCAAAAAAAAAAAAAAAAAAAAAAGATTCAGGAAGCCATACAAAAAGCTTATAGAAACTGCAGTTAAACAAATTGAAACAAAGGACAAAGTAAATGTTTAGTGATGCATCTTTGTTGGTAAAATCTTTAATTACTAGTAAAGTCAAGAAGCGTGTTAACCATGTACAGTAAACTCTTAACTGGAACTCTAGCAACTGGCACTCTCAAGCAACCAGAAAAATAAAATTGAAGAAATACAGTACAATTTTCATTTGTTGCACTTTTTCCCCCCCTGCAGAAACATGCCCTATGCTTTTAGAGTTTTAAAAAGGAACATGGCAATAAATTCCCTCTCCCCCCAACCTGAGAACAAGTCAAACCAAATAGTATAGGGTACATACAGCATTATAGTCAGGCCCATTTTCACTAGTAACTCTCAAGCAACCAGAAAAGATCAGTTGTGCTTGCCATAATCATAGATGTCCTTACTCTTCCATGTTGCAGTATTCTCACTGTGGGATCCTCAGCCTCAGGCGATCCAAACTTCCAGCTTCTATGCAAAAGCTTAAGCCTGGTTGTTGTCATGTGCGTGGGTTATCATGCAGGTCCATAAACTATGGGCCTTAAATGTTACATCTGGACTCGCAGACCTCAGAACAGACTTCCCAGTCGGACAACAGTTTAAGGAGAAAATACAGTTGTGTACACTTACCATAAATGTAGATATTAAGAGTGTATTCACTGTTACAGTCATTATCTGTAGGTTATCCTTGCTAGGGTAGCTCTCAGCAGGGCCAAATACCAGAGAATGTTTTTCTGCGTCAGCTGCTGTTGCTTGCTGTCTGACAATCAGGTCATCAGTGCTATAAAGGAAAGAAGCCGACACCATTACATCAGTTTTTCTTGCCCTAACCAGTCAGAGGCCCAAGTAAATATGGTCCTGGTGGCCAAAAGCAGTTAGAAACTCAGGTCTCCCTAAAGAAAGATAAGGGGGAAGGAGGGTGGGAAACCAGGACTGCAATAGTGAATACACTCGAAAATGTACAGTTATGGCAACACTTAACATAAATGTAGATGTTAGTGTGTATTCACTGTTGCAGTCATTACATTTGGGTTATATCTGCTTGCAGTAGCCCTCAGTCAGCCTGATTAACAAAGTCGTGGGGCCACGTCAGTTGCTCTCTCTTCTTCCGTGACATCAGGTTGTCAGGAATATAAAACATGCAGCCGACGTCATTACATCAGTTTTTCTTGCCCCAGATGTCAGGTGCGCCCCTAATGGGAAGCAGCTAAATCTATAAATATACAAGGTTATACCTCCAACAAAAAAGCAAATACACCAAAAAGCGTTTAAGCATTGAAAAGGAGAGAAGAGGTATAGCAAAAAAAAAAAAGTCAGGGGGCTAGAGGGAGGATAATCAGGACTGCAAAAGTGAATACATTCGAACATCTACATTTATGGTAAGTGTACACAACTGTACTAAGTTCTTAGTGTTTCACTGTTGCAGTCATTACATTTGGGTAGATTCTCAAAGCTAAGAATGGGAGGAGGAATTTAGATAGCATTAGGACCAGTTATAAGGCCCTGCAAAACTGCAGTGGCAAAGACAGCTCTGGATTTAGAGAAAATTAGCAAATGGTAATGCTTGATGAAAGTATGTATAGAATCCCAGGTAGCAGCTTCTAAGATGTCCCTAGTAGGTACACCTCTGAGAAATGCTGTAGAGGTAGATGCAGCCCTGGTTGAGTGGGGTCTGATCCCCTGTGGGCTAGGGTTTCCATGGTGCTTATAGCAGAAATGAATGCAATGGCCTATCCATTTGGAGATGGTTTGCTTTGAAATAGCCTTCCCTTCTGTCCCTGCAGAAAATGCCACCAGCAGTTCAAATGTCCTTTGAGGTGTAGTCCTGTCCAAGTAGAATCTGTTGTCTGTGCACATCTAAGGAGTGCAGTATCCATTCCCCTTTATCTAAGGAGTGCAGTATCCATTCCCCTTTATTCTGGGAATTAGGAAAGAAGGTTGGCAAATGAATAGATTGGCCACACTAGATACCACCTTTGGCATGAGAGAGGGATTGGTCCTGAGGGACACCCTGTTTGCATGAAAGATTTATGAAAGGCTCCACTCCCATAAGGGCCTGTAATTCAGGTACCCTTCTTGCTGAAGTGATGGCTAAAAGGAAAGCTGTTTTCCAAGAAAGGAATTTTCAATCTGCAGTAGCAGCTGTCTCGAAAGGAGGAAGGGTGAGTTTCTTCTAATACAAAGTTAAGGTCCCAGGCTGGAGCTCTCCTGGGTGATCTTAAATTTTTGGCCCCTCTGAGGAACTGCTTGAGCAGTGGATGAGAGAAGAGGGAAGTTGTGCGTTATAATGAGCTGAAATGGCTGAGGCGTGAATTTTTGAGGAAAAAGACAGGCCCTTGTGAAGCATCTCAGTTAAGTATTGTAAAATCAGAGGTAAATTGGTTCCAGGCACAGACCCATTTTTCAGCATAAGATTTTCTAGTACTAGGCCTCCTTGCCTCAAAGGACATCCATCACTGGTTTACTGAGGGATGGTAAAGGAGAGCTTAGGCCAGGCTGCTAGGTTCAGTGTTTGAAGCGGAGGGTGCAGAATCTGGTTCTCCTGCTGAGACAGCAGGGTAGGAGTCTGAGGCAGGTGCCATGGGGGTACCAGTGTTGGCGAGGTCTGTGTGGTGCAATCAAAATCATCCTTGGTTTGTCTGGTTTGATCTTTAGTAGTACTTTGGAGAGCAGAGGCAGAGGAGGAAAGGCAAACTGACTGGATGCTATGTCCTTCAGCTGGGGGAAAAAACTCTTTCCAAGCTTGTCTGTGGGGAGTCCTTGCACAAAATTTTTTCCAATTGATAGTTCTGGGTGGAGGCAAACAGGTCTATATCTGGGTGGAGGCAAACGGGTATATATCTGGGCTCCCCCATTTGCTTGTCAATATGTTGAAAATCCTAGGTTCCAGTTTCCACTCGTGTGGGTCCATGAGGTTTCTGCTTAGTCCGTCTGCCAGCGTATTTAGTTTTCCTAGCAGGAATTGAACTTGTAGATGCACTTGGTAGCTCAAGGCCATGTTCCACAATGCCATGGCTAGTCTGCAGAGGAGGTAAGAATGTGTACCCCCCTGCTTATGTACCACATAACAGTGGTGTTGTCAGTCTTTACCATTAATTGTCCTGGAAGAATGTGGTCCTTGAAGGCTGCCCGAGCATTCTGTACAGCTAACATTTCTTTAGGATTGATGTGAAGGTGCATTTGAATTTGGTTCCATATGCCCTGAATGCACTTCCCTGCCAGGTGCACCCCCCCCATGCATAGTTGGAGGTGTCTGTTAGGGTTTGGGTGAAAGGGGTAGTGTGAATGGTAGTCCCTTGTTCTGGTGGCAAGCCACTGCCCACCAGAGGAACTCTAGGCGTCGGCAAGGAATGATCGTAATAATTGCTTCTAGATCCTGAGAATGTTGACACCATAGGCTTTTTAGAAACCACTGTAGTTTCCTCATATGCAGTCTTGCATATGGAATTAGAAGAATGCAGGAGGCCACGAACCTCAAGGCTTGTAGTATTTGTCTTGCAGATAGCAGGGTTTTTGTGGCCACTTGTTTGAAGTAGGTTGTCAAGTGAATTTCTCTGGCATGAGGCAAGCCATCTGGGAAGTTGTATTCAAGCTTGCTCCCAGGAATATAATTTGACGACAGGGTACCAGGTGTGATTTTCATTTGTGGTGTACCCCAGACAAGTTAGCACCCTTTGTACAAAAGCCAGATGATTCAAAAGTATGTCCTGTTTTTCTGCCTGAATTAGACAATCGTCCAGATATGGGTATACTTGAATATTTCTTTGCCTGCAGAATGCAATGACTGGAGCTAGGTACTTTGCGACTACCCTGGGCAGAGTAGATAAGCCAAAGGGCAGTGCAGAGAACTGATAGTGCACGTAGCCTGCTTTGAAGCGTAGGCATCTTCTGCAAGATTCCCTGACTGGGGTGTGCAGGTATGCTTCCTTTAAATCTAATGTTGTCAACCAGGCATCTTTGCTTAGCATAGGAAGAAACTGGTGAAGAGTCAGCATCTTGATTTTTGGAATCACCAAAAAGGTGTTTAAAGTAAACAGGTCCAGGATAGGATGCCATGAACAGCCTTTTCTGCGTACCAGGAAAAATCTCGAGTAGAAACCTTGTCCCTTTTCCTCTTCTGGTACAAACTGAATAGCCCCTATGCTTGAGAGAGTGTACTTGCTTTTGGGCCTCTGCCCACTGATTTGGAGGTAGATCCGGCCAACCACTTGGAGTTGATAACGTGTGGAAGTGAAATCTGTATCCTTGGGACACTATATTTAAAAACCCACTTGTCCTCCCAAGTTCTTTGCATGAAGTGCAATCTTTCCGCCCAAAGGGGCAGTGCTTGGAAGTTTTAAAAAGAAGTCATCGAGACAGTTTACCAAAGGAGGGAGTCTTATTACTTCCAGATTTGGAAGTGGAGGCCCTCCACTGCTTAGTCCTGTGCATCCTCTGGGACTGAAGCCTGGGTGCTCTGCTGGATCTGGGTTTGGACTGAGGTCTGGAAAAAGCAGGAAAGGACCAATTCTTATAAGGCCAACGCCTACTAAATCCTGGAGGTTGTACTTGTAAAAAATCTTTAACAGTTTGCATAGATTTAGCTCTTTCCTCCATCTTTTTAAGAACTTCTTCTGCCTTGCTGCCAAACAGGTAGTCCTGATTTAAGAGAGCATCCAGTAATTTCGCTTTAACATGATCTGGCAAGGATTGCTCCTTAAGCCAAGCATGCCTTCTACAGATCCAGTTACCGCAGCCCTGCAAGATGCCTCTAGTGAATCAAAACCACATTGTAATGTATGTTTACCAACTTGTTCAGCAGAATGCATTAAATTCTGTAAATCCTTATTTTCAAACACAATTAGGAATCATCATTTTCTGTTTAAGCAATCCAATAGTAGGTTGTGGATACTTTAACATATGAAACTGGCAATTCAAGGCCCTAATGGCCAAAGTTGCAGAGGTGTATACCTTCTTACCCCATCTATCCAGTGCTCTGGAGTCTCTATCAAAGGGGGCAAGATATTTTGGCAGTAGTAGCTTTAATGCCCTTAGGTCCCTGTAAAACAGTTTCAGGATCCACAGTAGGATTTTTGAAAAGGAACTTGTGATAGTCAGGAACCCTGTAATATCCATCAGGTTTTCCGGAAGCAGGAGGTAGAGAGTCAGGGGCCATGCTAGATACCAAAAAGGCATCAACAATGTCCAGTGCAGGAGGTACAGCTAAAGGCCTGTGCTGGGGCAGGAGTAAGAAATCCCCAAGCCTCTTTTTAGAAGAATCAGAGAAACCCTGACTTTCCCAACAAAAATGCTCCCCGAGAGTATGCAAGGTTTCACAAAGAGATCCTCTTGGGGGGGGGGGGGGGGGGGGGCAAAGGGAATACAGTCCTCCACATCAGAATCTTCACAGGTAGATAAGGGTAAATCCAGGTCAGAGGAAACAGAAATTTCAGAATCCTGATCAGAAGTATCATAAGCAACCTCCATCCTAGGTCTCTTAGAGGGGGAAGGTTGGCTTCCCCAGATTAAAATAAGGTCTTCAGCCATTCTTTAGGCATAGAGGCCTGACCATGCAGTCTGGCCATGAGTTTTCTAAGCATGGTTCGAGTTTTAGGCCTTGAAGATGGCGCCGGTTTAATATGCAAGTGAGTAGGCCTGAAAACACCCTCAGAAGCCGGTTCCTGCACAGCCGCTCTGGACCCCTCCAAGGTACAGACATATGCAGGTTCCACAGTTGAAGCATCTCGCTGCATTCTTGACTCCGAATGGGTCTCAGTAGAGGCCTGCGAATCTGAAGTAGCTGGTATCAGGGGCTGCAAAAGCGCCTCACTGAGTAACGGCGAGCACCAAAATATTTAGAAGCACAAATATACTGACTGATAGGTTTTGTGCCTTATTTAAACCACGAACTGACAGTGAGGTACATCGTGGTCAGGGCCTAGGCAAGGAATACAGTACGAATAAAAATATTTGAGGTATTTGCGGACATCGGATTAGAGCAAGAAAAAAAAAGTTTCCCCAACAGGGTACTTTGCTTTTAGTTGACTTCGGTTCTGAAACTCAAACGAAAATTTCAGGAGTTGGCTGACCGGGACTCGCGAACTGCTTGCTTCGGGCACCACACTGCAAGTAAGACTGATGTAATGACGTCGGCTGCATGTTTTATACCCCTGACGACCTGACATCATGGAAGCAGAGACAGCAACTGACGCAGGACCCAAGAGTTTGTTAATCAGGCCAACTGAGGGCTACTGCAAGCAGACAACCCAAATGTAATGACTGCAACATTGAAACATGAACATCAAAGCTGAGGAGAGGGGTAGTGGGATTAGTAAGAGACCTAGGAATGGGTCAGCATGCCCTGCAGAATTGCAGAGGCAAACTCTGCCCTAGCCTTAGAAAATATAGAGGTAGGTGGTAATGCTTGGTAAAGGTATGGACAGAAGTCCAGGTGGCAGCTTCCAGGATGTCCCTGGTGGGAACTCCTCTGAGGAATGCTGTGGAAGTGGAGGCTGCCTTAGTGGAATGGGTTCAAATTGTATGGGAACCCCCCCCCCCCCCCAAGTCTATCTGCAGCAGAAAATGGATACAGTGCAACATCCATTTGGAAATGGTTCATTTGGAAATGGGCTTCCCCTCTGCCCCTGGGGCAAGCTGACAACTCTGTTTTCCTGAAAGGTTTAGTACGGTCCAGACAGTATCTACGCTGTCTGTGCAAGTCTAGTGAGTGCAAAATTCTTTCACCCTTGTTTTGAGGGTTAGAAAAGACCGTGGGTAGATGTATGGCCTGGTTGAGAGTTACATTACATATCACCTTGGGCATAAAGGAGGGATTAAGTCTTCAGGGAGACCCTGTCTGCATGGAAGATGAAGGGCTCAATGGCCATCAGTGCCTGAAGTTCCGAAACCCTTCTGGCTGAGGTGATCGTTAGGAGAAAACCAGTCTTCCATGAGAGGTATCTTAGTTCTGCTGAAGCAGCAGATTTGAAGGGTGGTAAAGTTAGTTTTTCCAAAACTAAATTCAGGTCCCACGCTGGAGTGGGTGGCCTTCTAGGAGGTCTGACATTAGAAGTCCCTCTGAGGAATTGTTTAATCAAAGGATGGGAGAAAGTACAGTTTTGTACCTACCATAAATGTAGATGTCCGAGAGGTATGCATCTGCAGTCCTAACATATGGGTTGTCCTGTCGTCAGGCAGCCCTTCGGTCGGCCGGATTCCAAAGTCTGGGTCTGGCCTCGGCTGATGTCGCACTTCACCCGACGTCATAGCTGCAGTTCTTCTGGTATAAAGGTATCAGCCGACACCATTTTCCTCAGTGTTTCTTGCCCCAGATGCCAGGTGCCCTCTAGGAAGGTTAAATTTGGATAAATGTAAAAGTTTCCAAATAACAGAGAGCAAATAAAAATAAACATGTATATACATATATACAAACAAATACACCATAATAGATTCCCCCAGCTAGCTAGAAGATGGGCAAATACCCTAGGAGTACCACAGAGGGGAAGGAGGGAGGGTAATCCTGACTGCAGATGCATACCTCTCTGACATCTACATTTATGGTAGGTACAAAACTGTACTATGTCCTTCAAGGATGCATCTGCAGTCCTAACATATGGGTAGAATACCATAGCCAAACTGGGGGAGGAGGAATAATAAGATTATGGTGTAGTTAAGATCCCTTGCAAAACAGCAGTGGCAAAACCTGCTCGGGATCTGGAGTATAAGGGTAGATTATAATGCTTGGCAAATGTATGCACGGAGCTCCAAGTAGCAGCCTCTAAAATGTCTTTGGTAGCCACTCATCGTAAAAAGGCTGTAGTAGTGGCTGTAGCCCTTGTGGAGTGAGGTCTGATGTTTTCTGGAGTTGTCTTCCCATGGTAAGAGTAACAAAATCTAATGCAATTTCCTATCCACTTAGAGATTGTCTGTTTTGAAATTGCTTTTCCTTACATTCCTGTTGCACATGCTACCAGTAGCTGGTCAGTTTTCCTATTGCTCTTGGTCCTGTCCAGGTAGTAGCGCAATTGCCTATGTACATCCAAGGTATGTAATAGTCTTTCTCCCCTGTTCTGTGGGTTGGGGAAGAATGTAGGCAGGTGGATAGCTTGGTTTAAAGATACCCTGGAGACCACCTTTGGCATAAAAGTAGGATTAGTTCTCATGGACACTATCTTGATGGAAGATAAGGAAGGGCTGTACTGCCATTAATGCCTGTAGTTCAGAAACCCTTCTTGCTGAAGTGATTGCAAGCAGGAAAGCAGTTTTCCATGATAAGTACTGTAATTCTGCTGTTGCTGCTGGTTCGAAAGGAGGGAGTGTCAACTTTTCTAGCACAAAGTTCAAGTCCCATGCGGGCAGTGGTGGCTTCCTTGGTGGTTTTACATTTTTAATTCCTCTCAGAAACTGCCTGAGTAGAGGATGCGAGAAGACTGGAGGGTCCATGTTGTATTCTGCTGAAATAGCTGATGCATGAATCTTAATGGAAGAATAGGACAGGCCATTGTGAAAAAGCTCTGCCAAGTATTCCAGGATGTTAGCTATGTTTACCAGTGACACATTTTCTCCTTTTGCTGCACTCCAAATGAGATATTTTGCTGAGTAAGTTTTCCTTGTTGAGGGTCTGCGAGCCTCCAAGATAATGTCTTTAACCCTTTGAGATAAATCTCGGTTATTTTGTCTTATGCAATGTTCCAGGCAGTCAGCTGCAGCGTTTTTAGGTTTGGATGCAGGGTTTTGAAGTTGTTCTGTGTTAACAGTAAGGGAACTAGGGGTAGAGGCCATATTTGTTCCCGAGACATGCTCCTCAGTAATGGGTACCAATGCTGCCTCGGCCAGTCTGGAGCTATCAGGATGATCCTTGGACGGTCTTCTTTGATCTTCAATAGCACCTTGTGCATCAAAGGAAGAGGTGGGAATGCATATGCTGTCAGGGTTTTCCAACTGAAAGATAGGGAGTCCACCTTCCAAGCAAGTGGGTGGTATGCCCTCGTGCAGAATTTTTTCAATTGGTAGTTGTGTGGGGATGCGAATAAGTCTATTTCTGGTAGTCCCCATTTCCCTGTAATGGATTTGAAGATGTCTGGATGCAGCATCCATTCGTGGGCATCCGTGGTAGTTCTGCTTAGGATGTCTGCTAGTATATTTTCTTTTCCTGGTACAAATATTGCCTGTAACTGAATGTTGAAGCTCAGGGCCACATTCCACAGGTCCATTGCCATCCGGCATAGAGGGTATGAATGTGTGCCTCCCTGTTTGTTGATGTACCACATAACTGTGGTGTTGTCCGTCCTTATCAGCAATTGACCCTGTTAAAGAAATGTTCTGAATGCCTGAATTGCCAGTTTTACTGCCAGCATCTCCTTTTGATTTATGTGTAGGTTCAGCTGGTCTTGAGTCCATAAGCCTTGTATGCACTTGTCCAGCATGTGTGGCCCCCAACCGAGGTCTGAGGTGTCCGTTGTGATAGTCTGGCTTGGTTGAGTGCTGTGGAAGGGCAGCCCTTTGTTCGATTGACAGGCCTGAGCCCACCATTGGAATTCTTGCTTCAGGCATGGAATTATTGGAATTTGGGTTTCTAGGCTGTTCTTGTGCTGAGACCATAAATTCCTTAGGTACCACTGTAACTTCCTCATATGTAGTCTGGCATGTGGAATCAATATTATGCAGGATGCCATGTAACCCAGGGCTTGCAGGACTTTCCTTGCTGTTAGCTGGTTCTGTGTTGTTAATGCCATGAAATAGAGAGGAAGGTGCTTCTGTTTTTCTGCTGTGAGGGATGCCATTTGATTTGAAGTGTCCAGCTCTGCACCCAAGAAAGTTATCCTTTGGGATGGAATCAGCCTTGACTTTTTTATATTGACTGTGTATCCCAGGGCTTGCAGCAGATGAATGACCTTTTTCAAATCTTTTGCTAATTTGTTTTTGTTGTCCGCTTGTAACAGGCAGTCGTCCAGGTACGGGTAAATTTGAATTCCCTGAAGCCTGCAATGAGCAATTACTGATGCCAGGCATTTCGTGAATACTCTGGGCGCAGTAGATAAGCCAAAGGGCAATGCTGAGAATTGATAATGCTCTGATCCTGCAAGAAATCTGAGGTATCTTCTGCAATTTGGTCGTATGGGGACGTGCAGGTATGCCTCCTTGAGATCTAGAGTTACCAGCCAAGACTCCTTGCCCAGCATGGGAAGAAGCTGTTGTAGGGTCAGCATTTTGAATTTTGGAACAATGAGGTATGTATTTAGAGCGGACAGGTCGAGAATAGGTCTCCATTGGTTTTCTTTTCTTGGCACCAGGAAAAGTCTGGAATAAAATCCTTGCCCTTGTTCCATAGACGGTACCCTTTCTATAGCTCTCATCCTTAGTAAGTGGTGTATTTGTTCTAGAGCTTTTATCTTTTGATTTGGAGGTAGGTTTGGCATTCCTCTCTTCCTTGGTAGAGTATGGAAGTGAAACCTGTAACCTTGGTCTATTGTCTGTAAAATCCATTTGTCTCCTGTGATGTGATGCCAGTTTACTGAAAATAAGGCTAGCTTTCCGCCCAAGGGTGCTTCTAGTTGTTCCCTGGTAGGCGGTGTCAGAGCCAAGTCACTGTGATTGTCCTGTGGAAGTGGTGGTGGCTGGATCTGTGGCAGTACTTCGCTGGTTGTTAGGCTGCCACTGACGTCCCCTGTAGGCACCTCTGGATTGACCCCTGCCTCTTGGGCGCCTATTCCTGCCTCTGAGCTCTGGAGGTGTCTGGAAAGGACCAATTCTTGGAAGGCCAGTTCCTACTAAACCTTGGAGGCTGGACCTGTAAGAAATCCTTGACTGTCTGGACAGATTTTGCTTTCTCTTCCACCTTCTTCAGCACCTGCTGTGCAGGGGAGCCAAACAAATTGAGCTTATCCATGGGAGCATCTAGGAGCTTTGATTTAACATGGTCTGGTAAGGACTGCTCTTTTAACCATGCATGCCTTCTGATCACTGTACCAGTCATAGCTGATCTAAAGGAAGCCTCCAGTGAATCATAGCCGCATTTTAAGGAATGATTACTGACCTGCTGAATGTTGTGTACCATTTCCTGAACAGATTTTTTGTCTAATGGTTCAGACGAGGACAGTTTTTTAGTTAACTGATCTAACAAATTCCTGATACTGAATTATGTGGAATTGGCAGTTCAAGGCCCTAGCCGAAAGAGTAGCAGAAGTATAAACTTTTTTACCCCATCTCTCTAAGGCCCTAGATTCCCTTTCAGAGGGGAGGGGGTTTTTGGCAGAGGTAGCTGCTACAGCCTTGGGTCCCTGGGAGATAGTTTCAGGATCTGCAAAAGGAGCCTTATACAAATGATAATGTGTGTCCGGAACCCTGTAGTACCTGTCGGGCTTAGCAGGAGCCGGAGGAAGAGAATCAGGAGCAGTACAAGCATCATTAAATGCATCATCCACAACAGTAAGTACTGGAGTAATGGCTAAAGGCCTATGCTGTGGCAAATGCAAAAAGGTCCCAAGCCTTTTCCTAGAGTCTGAAAAATCCTGGCCCTGCCATTGAAATTGTTCCCTCATAGCATGCAAGGTTTCCCCAAAAGAGAATTCCTCAGGCGGAGAGGCCTATGCTGTGGCAAATGCAAAAAGGTCCCAAGCCTTTTCCTAGAGTCTGAAAAATCCTGGCCCTGCCATTGAAATTGTTCCCTCATAGCATGCAAGGTTTCCCCAAAAGAGAATTCCTCAGGCGGAGAGGCAGAAGGAATGGAGTCTTCTGCATCAGAGTCCTCATAAGGAGAATAATCTGAAGAAACTGGATCAGGGGGCTCTGTTCTAGGCCTCTTCTCTGGAGGTGGGTGAGAGGCCCTGTCAGGGTGAGGTTGGGATCCCCGGATCAAAGAAATGAGATCCTCTGCTAGACTAAGCATTTGAGAACTAGAGCTAGGCCTGTGAGAGGGGGTCTTAGCAGGCACAGTCTTGGTAGATTTTGCTGCTTTAGCCCTGGCAAAAGCCTTAATCGACATGGATGCAGGGGGCCTAGCAGCTCCACGTGCAGGAGTAGATATATCTAAAGGAATAGTATCAGATAAATCCTGTGAACCTGCAAGAGCAGGTGGGATTTCAGTAGCAGATTCAGCCATGCTGGATAAGGCCTCGGTAGGAGGCAAGCTTTCGGCCGAAGGAAGAACCGTGGACTCTGTTTCAGCCGAAACAGAGACACTCGTGGTTGACTTAACCGCGGTTTCGGGCGAAACCGCGGACCGCGAGTGTCGGTCCTTTTCCTTGCGCTTTTTAGTTAATTGCGAAGTCGGAGTTTCCGACGGCATATTGTAAGCAAAAGCGGAGCCGAAAAACTCCTCGGCAAATTCCGACCGACGTACAAGTGTCCGTCGGTTGAAAGAAGCACAGGCTAGACAAGCTGCTACGTCGTGGTCTGGGCCTAAACAAGGTATGCAGTAAGAGTGGAAATCTTTATGAGGTATTTGTTTCCCACAAGTTAAACAGTTATTCACTTTTTCTGACATCGGCTGAGGCAAGAAAGAGTCCCCAACGGGGTACTTAGAAGTCTTCGGTAGTAGTAATCTCTGGTTCTGACCAACCGGCACTTGCGAACAGCTTCTGCTTCGGGCGCCACGCAGCAAGAAAGACGGAGGAAAATGGCGTCGGCTGATACCTTTATACCCGAAGAACTGCAGCTATGACGTCGGGTGAAGTGCGACATCAGCCGAGGCCAGACCCAGACTTTGGAATCCAACCGAAGGGCTGCCAGACGACAGGACAACCCATATGTTAGGACTGCAGATGCATCCTTGAAGGACATCAGGGGTGGTTCTATATCAAAATGAGCTGAAATGGCAGAGGTGTGGATTTTAATAGAGAAGGAAAGGCCACTATTAAGGCGTGGATTTTTCTAGAAGGAAAGGCCACTATTAAGTAGCTCCGCTAGGTAGTCCAGGATAAGAGGAATGGAAGGTTGTGAAGTATTGCCCCCTTTGGACTGGCTCCAGGAGCAGAACCTTTTCCATTTTCCTACGCAAGATTTTCTGGTGCTGGGCCTTCTGGCCTCTATGATAATGTCTGGGACCCGTTTAACAGGAGCACCTTGTTTGCCTTTAGAGTATTAGCTATGCTGATAGCTTGAGAGTTTGCAAATTTCTGGGTGCAGCATCCCCCCCCACCAGTCTGAGATCAGGGGAAGCTGCCTGAGATGCTGTAAAGTCAGGCTGCGCAGTAAGTGGTACCAATGTTGTCTGGGCCAATCTGGAGCAATGAGGATGGCCTTTGGTCTCTCCTCCCTTATTTTGATCAGTACCTTGGGAAGAGGAGGGAATGCGTACTCAAAGAGGGTGTTCCAGGGGAAGGTCAAGGCATCCACTTTCCACGCTAGGTGGGGATACTCCCTGGTACAGAATTTAAGCTGATGGCTGAGATGCAAAGCAGAGAGCCAAGTCATGTCCCCCACACCTGAGTTATTTGTAAAGATTTTTCTGTGGGGCTGCCATTTGTGGGGATCCAGTAAGTTTCTGCTTAAGTGGTCTGCCAGGGTGTGGTTGACCCCTGGTAGGTATTGGGCTATCAGGTGTAGCCCCATGGAAGAGGCCGTCAGCCGGAGGTTCATGACTAGCCTGCACAGAGGGTTAAAATTGGGTCCCTCCCTGTTTGCTGATGTACCACATTAACTGTGATGGTGTCCGTTTTGATGAGGAGAACCCCTGGCTTTAGATGGGGTTTGACGGATGTCATAGCCTTTTGTACTGCCATCATCTCCTTCTGGTTGATGTGCAAGGTAAAGTGCTGGGCATCCCAAAGACCTTGTCCAGTTGGACGGAGGGTGAAGGAAAAACCCTTGTTCTGGGCACAGGTCCCTGCCCACCAGAGAAAGTCTGCCCTTATACAGGGGATCAGAGGGAAGAGTGGTCTCTAGAGGTTGAGAGTGCCGACATAAGGTTCTTTAGGTACCACTGAAGTTCTCATGAAGCCTGGCCAGAGGAATTAGGATGCAAGATGCCATGTACTCAAAGGCTTGCAGGAACTTCCTTGCAGTGAGGTGACTTCTGGAAGCCAACTGGGTAAAACAAGAGGCAGGAAGCTCTGCTTCTCTGGGGAGAGGAAGGCCATTTGGGCCACAGTGCCCAGGAGTGCTCCAAACAAAATGTTCTTCCTGGGGGGTGTTTGCCTTGACTTCTTCTCGTTGACTGTGTACCCTGACTAGGAGGGTTTTGACAAAGAGGAGGTCCTTAAGGAGCATTTCTTTGCAATCTGTCTGAATGAGAGTCGTCCAGATAAGGGTAAATGTGTATTTTTCGGTCTGCAAAAGGCTATGGCTGGGGATAAGAATTTGGTGAATACCCTGGGAGCAGTAGATAAGCCAAAGGATAGCACAGAGAACTGAAAGCGTTGAGCCTACTCTGAAGTGAAGGAATTTCCTGCAGAATTCCCTTATGGGGATGTGGAGGTAGGCATATTTTAGATATAGGGAAACTAACCAGGCATTGTTTTGCTAGCATAGGAAGCAGCTGCTGCAAAGTTAGCATTTTGAATTTGGGGACCACCAGGAAGGTATTCAGAATAGATAGATCCAGGATAGTGTGTGCCAAGTGCCCTCTTTTCTGGGAACAAGAAACAGTCTAGAATAAAAGCCTTTGCCTGCTTGATCTGAGGGGATAGGCTCTACTACCCCTTGGGATATGAGAGTTTAGACTCGTTTCAATGCCTCTGTCCACTGATTTGGAGGCAAGTCTGGGTACCCTCCTGGAATTGGGAGTTCGTTGGAGAATTTGTATCCCTGAAAAATGAGCTTCAAGACCAACCGGTGCTTTGTTACAGAAAGCCAATTTTCTTTGCAGAGGGACAGCCTTCCTCCTGGTTTTTGGTGATTGAAGAGAGGGCAGAGGGAGTCAGTTTTTGTCATGAGGGAGGACTTAAACCTCCCTGTCTTTGGAGTGGAAGTGGTCCACTGCTTGGTTCTCTGCTGTCCCTGGGATAAGAGTCTGGGTGGTCTGTCCAGGCAGGGCTTATCTTGCCCCTCTGCTAGGTGCAGGAAAGGACCAGTGTTTTGAGGGAAAATTCCTGCTGAACCTAGGAGGTTGTACCTGAAGGAAATCTTACTGTTTGCATAGATTTTGCTTTGCCTTCCATCTTTAAGCACCTCTTCTGCTTTTACTCCAAACAAGCAGACCTTATCCAAGGGCGCATCAAGTAATTTAGATGCGACAATCAGGGAGAGGTTGTTCATTCAACCATGCATGTCTCCTAATGACACATCCTGACACTGCTGCCCTGCTTGAGGTTTCTAGGGCATCATATCCACAGTGTAAAAAGAGTGCTTAGCCACTTGACAAGTAGGAGTGCATTAATTCTGCTAACCTTTGAATTGGCACAGTCAGGAAAGGCTGAAATCTTGTTTTACTAAATTCCAAACTGTGTTGATATTGTAACCTGTGGAACAGATAGCCAAGGTTACAGAGGTACACTTTTACCCCATCTGTCCAGAGCTCTGGAGTCCTTGTCAGAAGGAATAGGATTCTTTGCAGAAGCCTTAGCTCCTTTTGGTCACTGTAATGACCTCTGGGCCTGTATCAGGATTTCTGTACAGGTATTTGTGAGAATCCGGTACTCTTAATACCAGTCAGGTTTTCTGGGAGCAGGTGAGAGGGCATCAGGAGTGGAGATGGATTCATGGAAGACATCAACTACCTCCAAGATTGGAGGGATGGCAAAATGTCTATGCTGAGGCAGGTCTAGAAACTCAGTCTTAGACTGAGGTCCTGGAATTCCCAGTGCAAATGTTCAACGGGTGTGATGGGTTTCCCCAAAGGAAAGATCTTCTGGTGGGGAGGCAGAAGGAATGGATTCCTCTGCATCTAAATCCTCATAACGCAGTCGGAGGTGGTGGTTCCTCTTCAAAAATCTGAATGATCAGACTCCTCAGAATCCTGTTCTGTCAGTATCTTTTTTAAAAGGTTTGGCCCCACTACCCCTGATAAGGGTGAGAAGATTCTCCACCATTTTAACCATTTGAGCTTGGGGTGGTGGAGCAGGAGTAAAATGGTAGCTAGAGATAGTTTTCTTAGGAGTGGCCTTGCTTCTAGGCCTAAGAGTATCCATCGGTCTGAGAGAAACTAGTCTGAGGAGAAGACATCTGTTTTTTTCTAGATTCAGTAGTGCGAAAAAAGCCTCCTCGGAAGCCGGTGCCTGCAACGCGGCTCCAGACCCAACCAAGGCAGAGACAACCACAGGCTCGGAAGACAAAGATTTCTGCAGCATACCAGACTCCGGAAGGGTCTCAGAGGCCTGCAAAGGTATCGAATCAAGCATCAGGGGTTGCAAAGGCACCTCACTGAATTCCAGAGAGCTGACAACCTGCTTAGCTGTAGAGTCGTCGGAAGGCTTAGCCTTGTGTGGTCTCCATCTTTATCCTTACGTTTTTTCGGAATGTCTACGGGATTGTTAGCTGACTGATGCCATTTCAGAATGCAAAGACAGAAGACAAAAATACCTGGCTACAATACAAGTTCTACGATGAATGGTTCTCACGTTTGTGGGGGCACAGAACCGGCAACGGGGGATGTAGTGGCCCGGGCCTAAAACAAGTGACGCAGTATTAATGAAGTCTCTGTGTGCACTTTGCTTTCCACAGGCAAGACAACTGTTAATTTTTAGGACATTGGTTAGTGGAAAAAAAAAAAAAAAATCCAATGCAGAAAAACTGACTCTGGTATTTTGGCCGGCCAATGGCCACCACAGCAGGGATAACCCACAGGTGATGACTGCAACAGTAAAACACAAAGTCAGGAAGGATGCCATCCAAACAGGGAAAATGTCTTTAAGGGGGATATTGGGGGGGGGGGGGGGCAGAAATACCACAACATGGAAGAGAAGGACATCTATGGTTATGGTAAGATTTTACACAACTAATCCACGTACTATTCTCATGTTGTAGTATTCACTGTGGGAGAGCATCACAGCTCAAGTAGAAGAAAGGGTGGAGGAAGAGGTATCGGTCTCCAGGAAACTGGATAGGATGGACCTTGCAAATCCTGCTCCAGCAATGTCCAACTTATGTTTGGTGAAGGTGTACAGAGGAGCACGTGGCTGCCTCTAGTACGGTAGCTGTATCCAGGCCTTTGAGGAAGGTGCCTGAAGAGGCCACTGCTCTAGCAGAATGTGCTTTAACATTGCAGAGCAAGTCTTTGTCATGAAAAGAGTAACAGAAGATAAGTTTTTCGTATCCAGGAAGATTGTTTGGATATAGCTTTTCTCAGGGCCTTGCAGTGGAAAGATACAAAGCTGACTGGACAAGACCAAGAGCATTAGAAAGTCCAGACAAAATTTTAGTTACCAGTGGACATCAAGGGAGTGGAGCGCACACTCATTTTGAGGTGAAGGGAAGGTGGGTAATTGAACAGACTGAGGGTCAGTTCACTGACCATTTTGATCTGGAAGGATTTGGGGGAAGGGTTACCCTAGCTTTGTGGAAAATAGTGTAGGGTGGAGACGCCATGAGTGCTTGCAGCTCAGAGACTCCTAGCCAAGTAAGGGCTACTAAGAGGACAATCGAACAGGTACATACCTGCAAAGAGGCAGAGGCTGTTGGTTCAAAGGGAGCAGTGGCGAGTTTCTCCAGTACGTAGCTCAAGTCCCAAGGAGGGGGGAATAGGTTTTCTAGGTGGTCTGATGTGGAGAACCCCCTTCAGGAATAGTTTGACTTCCTGCCTGGAAAGAAGGGGTGGCTCCACAGGTAAGCATGCTGAAATGGCAGATAAGTGGACTTTTCATTGAAGAGTATGAACTCATTTTAGAAGCTCAAATACAGGCTAGAACTAGGGGGACATATGCTTTCAAGGGGTCTAGTTACCTTTGAAGACACCAACTTGAGAACCTTTTACATTTTGAAACTTAGATCTCCTGGTAATGGGCTTCTTGCAGGATGGATAGCACGTCCTCTGGTGTCGGAAAGGGATCAGGAGTTTATCACCCACAGGGTTAAGCAGAGTCTTTCCAGGTGGGGCATGAGTGAGTGATCCCCTCTGTTGTGTGAGCAAGTCCACATTGCGAGGCAACTTGTGGTGACTGTCCTTGGCCAATACAGAAGAGGGAACCAATGCCTTGGCCAATAGGGGGTCACTAGCAAGACTTCTGGCTTGTCCTTCTGGATTTTCAGTAGGACCGACTGAATGAGTGGGGGGCATATAAAGGAACAGTCCCTTCTAAAACTGAAAAGGCATCCATTCTCCATGCTAGTGGGGAGGTGGGTTGTGGAGCAGAATAGTTGAAGTCATCTGTTCCGAGGGTAGACAAACAGATCTCTGATGTGCCCCATTGGTGGACAATGCCCAAGAACACAGCAGTAAAATCCAGTAGTGATGTTGAGAGAAGATCTGCTGAGGGCATCCGCCTGATGGTAGTCTTGAGATAGAATGTAGACCGCCTGCAGTGACACACTGTACTGGGCCCTGTCTGAATTAAAGGAAGGTTTGTAGGGCTAGATGGAGACAAGTCATTTCCCTCACATTGATCTGCTTTTTCTGAAAGGAGGGCTCCCCATTGCGCCTGCTCCTTGAGACCATTATTAGTGGCCACCACCCTAGGTCTGAGGCATTGGTGGGTATAGATTGCACTGGCTTGGTGGGTTTCAGAGGTAGGCCTGGATTCTGGTTTACTTGTTGGATCCACCACCTCAACTCAGTCTTTAGGCAGGGTAGGAAGGGCACCTGAAATTCCAAGGGAGGATTGTGTTTTTAAGTACCACTGGAACCTTCTCGAGTGCAGCCTGGCTACGGGCAGCCTAGGAAGAGTAGCTGCCATTAGAGAGCAGACTTTGCCCTGTGTAAAGAAGGCATTCATCAGGTCTGTTCTTAACCTGCAGCCCAAGAAGGTTTGATCTTGGGTGGAGCGAGGGAGGACTGTCAGTTTCAGTGAACCCCAAACTCTGAAGAAGGAACATAGTGAATTTTAAGTGGATCCTGACAGTACTTTAAATGAGGTCATCATCCAGGTAAGGGTACTTATCCGAAAATGTTTTCTGAAATGTGGCTGAAGTTCTGAGGTCTGTGCATGCAGACATCACATTTAAGGCCCATGGTTTATGGCCCTGCGTGTAACGTCCCACGCGCCAGACAGCAACCAGGCTTAAGCTTTTGCACAGAAGCTGTATGTTCAAGGTCACCCAAGGTGGAGGATCCCACAGCGAGAATACTGCAACATGGAAGAGGAAGACATCTATGGTTATCCAGCATCTACCAATCCTAATGGGTGCCAGTTAAGCCAGTTAACAGTTCAATGTACCAAATTATGTACAAGAAAATGATTGCCCACAGATATCTGAAGCACAGACACAGAAATTAAGTCCTCTATTACCAGTTTCTCAAAATGATTTATTCATCTTGTGCAGCTGTAAAAGAATTATAGTTCTGCCTACAACGTACAGTGATCTGGCAATGTTAGAAGCACAACCACATTAGGAAGTATTTAATGATACATTCAGAGTGATGGAAGTTTCTGATCAGTTTACTGAACACAATCTTGCGAATCTGATACAAAACTGAATTGAGTATAGAGTGGTAAAATACCACACAGTAAAAAGTCAATACCAGGAAGACAGTTAAAAATATATATATATATATATCTATATCTATATATATATATATATATATCTATCTATATCTATCTATATCTATATCTATCTATCTATATATATATATATCTATATATATCTATATATATATATATTTATATATATATCTATATATATATCTATATATATATATATATATATATATATATATATATATATATATATATATATATATATATATATATATACATATATATATACATATACATATACACATACATATACACACACACACACACACACACATACATATACATACATACATACACATATACATACATATACACACATATACATATATCTCATTCACAGTAGTCAAGTAGTAAAAATCAGAACACACAAAGGAGACAATGGATCAGTCTATTGCCCCTCCAGCAAATAGAAAGTATTTATCTTAAAGCCTTGTGCTACCAAAGGGCAAATTTCTTAGTCTACAATGGCCTGGTCTACAATCAAGCTTATGAAAGCAGTAAAGGTCTTTGTTCAGACACAGCCATTCAGCTGCAGCAAAGGCCTTTCAGTTTTTTTTTTTTTGTTTTTTTTTTTGGGGGGGGGGGTGCTAATTCAAAGATAAAACAGGCCAATTTCAGACAAGACACTGCAATCAGCATGGTAGAGGACCAGAAGAGGCAGTTACCAATCTTAAGACTAAACATGTGGCTAAATTTAAAGGTGCAAGCTTGCACAGGTCCTAGCAGTAGGTACTTTTCCATAGCAAGTGGTCTGCAAGACAGTCCAGAGTTTTCAACCATTTTATATAGGGGCATTTGTGGGCACATTCAGAACCAATTCCACTTACTAGTGTAGTTGCTCAGAACATCTGGTATACCCGACAGGGAGACTCATTTAAGGGTTACTAGAATTATGCCAGTAGTGTTTCTAGCCTACATTACACTCAAAATACCAAGATTAGTAAAATCTGAAAAATAATTTGTAAATCTAACCCTTTATGGGAAGCCTAGCTGTGACTGGAAGCCAACAGCCCTACACAAATGCCAATACCAAAAGTATGTGGTCAGTTCTACCATAGTTACCATCCATGTCAACTCAGCCGGAATCTGAAACAGAACTACTAATTCACTAGATGGCCCAATTGGCCCAATAGAAGTGTCACTCACAAACAAATGGTCAGGGATATCCAGAGTATTTAAAAGCTAGAAGGGTCATAAGACGTAGCCCTGCCTCATTCCTTAGCTAACTTAAGAGCTCTGCTTACCCCAAATATTAGTCACACAAGCACATTAGAGGTATTCACTCATTTTACTTTTCCTTGGGATACATATGAATAGGTTCATAGGTAGGTACTAGGCTATTGGCCCTGGAGCCTATACAAGCCCAGCCAAAAAGGTACCCTGGCTTTTGCCACCCAAGAAAAATTATTTTCCTGTGCCACTATCGAGCAGAGCCACAGAGGTGAATGAGCTGCTATTGCTTACATGTGCCTTGCGATTTCTGCTCAAGGCCATGAGATCATAAATTTAGCAAGCAGCAAGATGGGCTTTACAGTGCCAGGCAGCAATCTGCCTCGGATGTGGAAACCTTAGAGTGCAAGATTTTTTCGGGGGCAAAATGTTAAACTTCTAAAAAGTGCAGACAAGTGCAAGTACATGGCTTATACAAATACTTCACGTCGACACCCTGGAGGTCTAAAGACAGACTGAACACTGCCTGACCTCTATTCAGACCAAGGCATCATAGAACCAATTCAAATGGTGGTATTGGTTTTGGAGGAGAGAACAATGACACGGATTACCAAGATGTCCACTGTAATGCCCCTCCATTAAGAGGAGGGGGACATTGCTTGCACTTGTGTGATTAGGAAGTCAGACAAATCAGAAAGTTCGAGTGTTAAGCCCAGCTCAGAGTGTCTGGTCAAACAAAAGACCTTTGCCAGCACTAAAAAAAAAAAAAAAGATTCCTCCTATAAAGAAATGTTTGTCCATGTTCTACAGGATGGAAGCTATAAGCATGCATAAATTCAGATACCTGAACGAACCAAGTTACTCATTTTCTCAACTGAGACAACTGGTCTGAAAATTTGTAATGGCTGGTTTGAAGAACTTCAGTACTGGTTTGATGGCAGCCCCATTTTTTGGCATGATGTTTTTAATAAGGCAATGTAGAGTAGGCATAGCAGGGCCAGCCTTAGGCCAACTGAACCTTATCCTCAATAGGGCCCCACTGCCACAGGGGCACCCACACTAGGCTTTATGGTAAGTCTTATGCAGCCCACAACTTGCCTAAGACACTACAGCAAAATGAAAGACATTTCAAAGCAGTCTTGCTTTTGCAAACCCCAGTCCTGGGCTACATTTCCTGTCATGCACTGCACCACTGGTTAATCTAGTATACATACTGCAGTTTTGCACCACTTTTAGGACTGCTAACGTTGACTTAAACAAGGTTAAGCCTAGGACTACTGGGTTGACTTATCAGTAACTGAAATGACAAGATCAGGTTTAAAATTTGAAGACAAACTTTATATACTTCTCTTGAGATGGGCTACATTACTGGTTACTAACTGTGGAATAATCTGCCTCAGCCAGTATATAGTGTGAAGCATAAATAAAAATGAACAGATGGTGACCAAGTGTTTCCTAATATCTCAAAGACTTGACAGGCTATTACCAGTTCAATGGTAAGGCAGAGAAACTACTACTGCAGTTGCATATAGCAGCGGAGCAATAATCCCATAGAAGTGAAACACGGTTGGGGTGTTTACTGGTGGGAGGCAAAGGTGGACACGAATTTTACTTGGCTAAAAAGGAAAGGCAAACTTTTTAAACTATCCCTGCAGTATGCAAGTCACATACAGAATGCACCCCCCCTCCGAAAGGGGGAGCAGAAACAAATGACTGGACTGAATTTTCATTTGGGGAGAAAATTATACAAAGATGGAAAAATGTTTAGCATATTCTCCCTACATCCAATCTCGTTTCCTTAAAGCATTCCAATTTTCACCCACTGCCAAAATATGCTGCTTAGTGGCCACCCTAAATTATCCCTGCATGTAATCTCTACTGCTAACCTTGGGTCCAGAGATATGTGTGGAAGTAGATGTCAGACATTAATCCACTTACCCAAATGAGCAAATAAACTTACAGAAATTAGTCTGAGGAAGCAGCGTGTCCATTCCAGCTTGGACAGGTACAAATAATGGGGCAATATACTCCAGTTTAGCTTAACTAATGGAGAGTACTGAGGAATTCTTTCTTGGTTCTCGACAGCATACCATTAGGATACAGAATATTCAATGAAATGCATTACAACAGTGGATATGTGGTGATCACAGGACAGTTGCCAGATCTCCAGCTATGGCATCAGTCTTCAGAAGGGGGAGGGGTGTGCTGTCAATGTGACAGACATTGCCAAAAGGATACAATTTCCTTTTTTGGCATTTGTTTCAGTCCTTGCTTTTGGCACAGACAGGCCCTGATGCAAGATCCTAGTGTCCTCTAGAGAGGAAATTTCAGCAACAATCCCTCAACATTAGCACTGACTAAAAAGTAAATGCCAAAGTGCCCCAAGGAATGAACCCAGGGGCACTCCAGTAGTGCCAGGTCTTTTGGAGCAACCCACCCTTGCTTCCCATGTTCTGAGAAACAACTTGCTATCCAAAAAGTTATGGGGTTAACATTAAATTTGTGATGGTTTAATCAAAGGTCCATGGGGGGGGGGGGTGCACACCTCTACAAGGTCAGATAGGCAGTGTGCACTAGAGTGATCATTTTGTGCAACTTTTTCAGAAGTTAACCAGCTTAAGTAAATCTAAACTAGGTTAGGTCAAAAAAGTCTGTAGGTCACCTATATCCCCAGGTGACATTTTCCATATAGTTAAAGACTAGGCTCATCAGGCTTAAGGGTCTGAAATTACCCAAGAACAATGAAGCCACACCTTTGTACAAGGGAATGTCTGTTCATTCGATATAGCACAAAGGCTATTTTGAGGCAAATATTAAACAGCTCCTACAAGGTGCAACATTCACGTTTTGTCACAGCCATAAGGCAAGCCTGGTATGCTATCCAGCCCAGGTCTATATTACAAGATCAGAGACCAGAGAGTGAATGGCTTAAACACTGAAAATGCTGTACCTCAGTCATCCCTGTGAGGTGGTTGCGCCCCCCCACACACACACATACACCCCACTAATTGTATACCAACTCAGATCACACTACAGTGAGGAACAGGTAAGTTTTCCGATCCTCACTGTACCACGATCTCACAAAACACATTGATGAGCAGCATTTCCAATGTTAAAGCAGTTTGCTCTTCAGCCTGTCAAATTTCGTAACAGGAACCCATCCAGCCCCATATACGTGACATTCTTGGACTTGGATGGTGCCTCGAGAACTTGTTCATGGGAATTTTGAGGGGTAGTTGTAGGTATTTGAGAATAATCACAGGGGAGGTAAAACTGGAGCAGAATTTGTTAGTAGATTGGCCAGATCCTCTGGGTACGAGTAAATGATTCTATTTACTACTCACTCCGCACCATGCCAAGTACGGTTTCAGATTTATAACAGTTAAAAGCTTTGTGGTTATCTTTTGCCTGGGTGGTTAAGTATTACCTCTCAGACTTACGATTTGATCAGGTTTTGGATTTCTGTCTAGTTTAGCAAGAGTGTTTTTGATTTTTCTGAGTCAGATTTGTACGCAATACATTGTGTTACAGACCCAGTTTAGATCAGGGTTCCACCGTAGGGAGTTATTTTTGAATCTGGCATTTTATTCAGTTCCAAAAAGGACAGGTGCATCACTGCAGCTATTTACATGTGTGTTTCTGTGCTGGTAATTAATGAAAAAAGTATAAAAAGCAGTCCTATCCACATCTAGATTGTTTTATTGTCTTTTATATGGTATTAAATCCAACATATTTAGCGCTTTTCATTGCTCTCAGGAGACTTCATCAGAATACAATTAATGCATTTTTTCTACCATTTTATATACAAACTTCAAAGTTAAATCATTAATTGTGTCAATCAAGTTCCATTTGTCAAATGTTCTCAAAATTTAAAAAGACATTTACTAACATCATAAAATACTTTATACGCACAAAAAATAAAATCAATTTATATGTTCGCTACCTTTATATTTATAAATATAAAATACATTTAAAAACACTTAAAAACATTTATGGACTTAAATGGATTTATTAGCCCTTTCTAGTAACATGGGTGTGATGGAAACTACTTCATTGAGTCCCGGTGGAAGCATAGCTGCTAATTTCAACTGCCAGTTTCTTCTAACAGATTTTTTCCAATCCCCCCCCTCTGGGATTCAAATTCACCCTTATCCAGTATTCCAAAAGAAAATTTTGTAAAAGTGGGGCAAGAAAGGGAAGGCTTATACAAGGCATTGGTCATTTTTATTTTTTATGTCAGTGGTGTGCTCATAAATTCTAGTTTTAAACGCACGCTCAGTTTTCCCCACATAAAAATGAGGGCATGTCTCACACAATGCTAAGTAAACCACTCTTAGTATTGCAGTTCCCTCTCTTCAAAAACACTTTTGCCCACAATTCTCAAATTTCACAACCCTTTCTTTCATAATAAATGAACATTGCCCACATCTTCCACAGGCTCTAGTGCCTTGATCATGCTGTCCTCCATTTCAAGTTTTTGTTCAAGCAATCTCTTAAAGCTTGGTGTGGTTTTAGTAACGAAAATAGACATAAAGGACCCTTTTGCAGTTATACCTAAAGTGGAAGGGTTAGAATTTTGAGGAAACCTTATTTCAGTTTTCAGATTTAACCCATGAGCAGGTAGGTGGATCTGTGAATTAATGAGTTTGGTGTTGGAAAATAATTTTATTTGATTTGAAGGGGAATATTTCCAACAAATTTGAGGGGTCGCCATGGGTGCAGCCTGTGCATCCGTATATGCTAATTTGGTTCTTTTGGGAAGAGAGAATAGATGTGCGACAAGCTGCCCCCATTGGGACAAAATACAGTTATATTCCCGCTTCTTGGATGATATTTTTATTTTATGGAAAGGAACAGTGGCTGAAATTGAGGAGTTTGTTTTATTTAAAAAAATTCACACATTTTTTGAAATTTACTTATAAATTTTCATGAGGATAGGATTAATTATTTAGATACACATTACACATGACACAAATGGTTTTAGATCTAGAGTATTTAGAAAGGATACTTTTTGTAACTCTTATTTACACAGTAATTACCCCTTGGTTCAAAAGAGCATCAAGGGACAGGCAATAAGAGTTGCTCGGATGACCTCACATCATGAGGAGGTTAGCGAGGAGTTTGATAAATTGGAGAATTGTTGGCAAGAGTGCGTTTTTGAAGAGAGGGAACTGCAATACTAATAGAGTGGTTTACTTAGCATTGTGTGAGACATGCCCCCATTTGTGCGTGGGGAAAACTGAGCGTGCGTTTAAAACTAGAATTTATGAGCACACCAATGACATAAAAAATAAAAAGATGACCAATGCCTTGTATAAGCATTCCCTTTCTTGCCCCACTTTTACAAAATTTTCTTTTGGAATACTGGATAAGGTGAATTTGAATCCCAGAGGGGGGGGGGTGGGGGGGATTGGAAAAATCTGTTAAAGAAAGAAACTGGCAGTTGAAATTAGCAGATATGCTTCCCCCACGACTCAATGAAACAGTTTCCATCACACCCATGTTAGTAGAAAGAGCTAATAATATAACAAATCCATTTAAGTCGATAAATATGTTTTTAAATGTATTATTATAAATATAAAGGTAGGGAACATTAAGTGATTTTATTTGTGCTTTTTTAAAAGTATTTTATGATGCGTTATTAAATATGTCTTTTTAAATGTTAGAGAACATCTGCCAAATGGAACTTGATTGGTGACTATTAATGATTTAACTTGAAAGTTTGTATTTAAAATGGTAGAAGAAATGGCATTAATTTTATTCTGATGAAGTCTCCTGAGAGAGATGAAAGCACTAAATAGGTTTTATTTGTCTTTATATGGTATTAAATCTATTTGGATCGGACTGCTTTTTATACTTTTTTCATCTTTGTTGGGTTTCGCTAGCGTTTTATAAAAATTAATTGGTTAAGCCAGCCAGTCTAGAATCTACATATTCCACATTTAGGTTTTCATGTGGAAAGTCGTACGACAGTCTTCGGAATCACCACACTGTCTGCCAAGACCAGATGCATTAGACCCAAGACTGGCCTCCATGCTGTCTTCAACACTACTGGGAATGAAACCTGACGGTATGGGAAACACCAGGAAGCACCAATTGCTGCATCAAGTAGTGTGGACTGTGATCATTACAGCTTGCTCATTTCCATTCTGGCTCCTACTGACCTTCAACAGGTCAAGGAAGAACACAGTTAGCTTTAGACACCGGCAAACCCTGCCATTGCTGGGGGCCCCAACCATAGCAAGTTATCTTATGATATTTTGTAACATTGCTGTACTAGCTTTTGGCTTGACAGCTTGTGTACTTTTACCCACCTGATTTACAACTCCTTTAAAATTCAGATATTTTTGGTTATAGTAAGTGTTCCATCAAGTAGCAGGCATCAAAATTCCATTAAAATAATTTTACCACTGAGTGCTCCTGACTTAATTATACCCTGTTGGACATATTCGCCACTAAAACTACAAAGTCAGCTTTTGGTCCTCAAAATACCTGTGGCTGCAGGGGGGCCCTTAAACATCCTTGACTGCGTGGTGGCCCCACAAAAGCAACTGCTGGTTGGGGAAAATGTATTTGTTTTCACATTATGTTCTTTAACCTGAACAGGGTTGCGAGGCGACACAGTTAGGATAAAACTGATCATGAACATGAGCAAGGTAAGCAATAGTGAGCAGGAGCCCAGAGTGACTGATCATAGTGCAAACTCTGGATTTAAGAGCTTCTGATCTTAAAGGATTGCTTTGCTATAACTTCCTTAAGAATCAAGGGCGGTGCCAAAAATAACAGAATAAAGGTTCAGAAATCAAACATTTTAATAACGAATTCACTTGCGTTAATAGAACACCTTTTGCATCAACATGCATTTCTGTACAGTAAGTATAAAGAAAGCAAAAGTATGAGAAAAAATTAGGGAAGGTCTGAAATTGGGACAGTGACAGGTATGCATTACTCTTCAATGAGGTAAATATGCGACTTCACTGCTGTTTTGACAACTGCTAAACAGCAGTCACTGATCTGGTGTGGCAGTACTAGTCCTGCATAATGTATTGCGGATTTGCTAAATAGCTACAAAGCTAGTAGTACTAAGACTTATACTTGTGCGCGCGTCTGTGTAAAGATTAGTTTTCATCTCTGCACACGCCCAATAAAGCAGAGACCCATACAATATTCTTCTAGGTATTAGTAAAAAGTACCCAACAAGTAATCAGATTTCAAAAGTATGGCACAATATATCACAGACTATACACCTGGGGAGTAGGGGCCACCAGACTCTGATGTAGGTGTCTGAATAAACAGAAACAGAGGACTTTATTCTCAATACTGTGGAGCCCTCACAAAAGCTGTTGCTGGTTGGGGAAAAATGAGAAACTCGTGCTGTGTTAGACCCTGTTAGGATAAAGCTGATAATAGCGTCAGTTTTCAACCACACCCATTCTAAAACCAGCCCTGCTCAGATGCGTATACAGAAAGCTGCTGTTGGTTACAGAGGGCTGGAAATTGCATGGTTATTCCTTTAATTTTCGTCAGTCAAACCTTAGGAGGTATGCACATGAGGTCATTATAGCTTGTGTTTGAGCTCAGGATTGGGCTTTTTGTTTCTTTTACTTTTCTCAGACCTCAGGAGGTGTACAAATAAGGTTACGACAGCTTGTGCATGGGGCGGTGTATGGTCTAGGAGCAACAAATGTTAACAAATATTTTTTTCACTTCTAAACAAATCACATCAGGCACATATACAGATTACTAGACATATACATGTACACATATCAGCAGTCACTTCCAATATACGACTAATGCAACTGGAACCTCTGCTTTCATTCCAAACACCAGAGGGGATGCACAAGTAGTGCCAGTCTTTTGTTGGAAGTTAGGGAGACCGGCATTATCCAAGATAGGACCCATGTATTCCCAAAACTGGAATGTGGGTTTATGACAGCTTTGATAAAAGAAAAAGGAAAGGCCAAAATTCTCCCTCAAGATTTTTGTTTAGGCCACCATTGAATTAAAGGGGTGACCATGTCTAAAATGCACCCCAGAGCATCTGTAAACCTAGGACTTTGGTGCTGGCTTGAGTTATTTCCTAAATGGATTACTGCTGTGCTATCTTGGTCAGGAAAGGTGCGTTGAAAGGAAAACTAAAACTGAACAGAATCAGTTACTTTCCTTAATCATAATTTCTGGTTAAGCCATCACTGAATGATACTGTGTAAAACAAACTTAAAAATGCACTTCAAATCATACAGAAAGTTGCAGCAGCTTAAAAAAGCTGAAGAGCATGGCAAAATGTGAGAAAAAGTAATGTGCATGGTATGGGAGCCCAAGGGGAGGTTGAAACAGTAGGCCCACTGAGTCATTTCACTCAAGTCCAGACCTACACAAAACGTTGTAACAGTTGGCACTTGGCTGCAACAATGAAGGTGTTCCTTTGCGAGACAGGCCAGCTGTAATGCAAGAGCACTGTAGCAACAGGTCTGTGCGTGTCATTACCAAGTTTGCAGCATGAACAAAAATTAGAAGTTATGTACCTACCATAACGTTCCATGTTAGTTGTCTTCTCTCGCCTTCTTTCTTGCTGGATGGGTTCGGAGCCGATCCTCGGCTCCGACTTCGCACTGCTTTAGCTTGAGAACTCCTTTTACCAGCTCGAGGCAACCCTATATCCCATGATGCAAGGCGGAACTACCTCAGATCTCGTTTGGTAGCTAACCTACCCTGCTAAGGACTAACCTAACATAATTTAGGAAACAAGTTCATAAAAGAGTCCTCATATGAAGGCTCAGGAGGAAAAACAACCTGATAGGAACTCTTCAAGATCTGTCCAGGCCAGGGAGTAGGAGGGAGGGACGCAAGAAAGAAGGCGAGAGAAGACAACCAACATGGAACGTTATGGTAGGTACATAACTTCTAAAGTTGTCAATCTCGCCTTCATTCTTGCTGGATGGGACCGCGTACCTAGCACCTGTATCCCGGGTGGCTCAATGGAACAGACTCTTGAGAACTGTGGAACCAAAACTGGCCCTATCTCTGGAGGCCAAGTCCAACTTGTAATGAGAAACAAAGGTATGAGGCGTGGCCCAAGTAGCTGCTGCACAAATAGTATCAATGGGTAGTCTATCCTGAAAAGCTGTAGAAGTGGATAGACTCCTGGTTGAGTGTGCTTTTGGTTTAGAAGATAGCTGCTTGCCTCTGAGAGAGTACACAAAGGAAATGGTGGAAGTCAACCATCTGGATAAGGTCACTTTAGAAACTGGAAGACCTATCCTGTTTTCTGCATATGAGACAAATAATTGGTCCGATTTTCTGAATTCTTTAGTTCTATGCAAATAGTACCTGAGCTGACGATGGACATCCAAAAAATGAAGCTTCTGTTCAGCTCTGTCGGAATAGTTTGGGAAGAAGACTGGAAGATCTATAGATTGGTTAATATTGGTTTGAGACGCCACTTTGGGGAGAAAGGAAGGGTTCGTTCTTAATGATGCCCTGTCCTTATGAAAAACCAAGTAAGGGGAACGAATGCAGAGAGCTTGAATCTCGGAAACCCTTCTTGCTGAAGTGACAGCCAGTAAGAATATAGTTTTCCAGGTCAATAACTTCAAAGAACATGAAGCAGACGGCTCGAAGGGAGGTAGTATCAAGGATGCCAACATTAAGTTTAGATCCCATTGCGGAGGAGGATGCTTTATAGGCGGCTTTAGGAGAAAAAGTCCTCTCAGAAAGGCCTTGCATAATCTATGAGACATAATGTTATTGTCATGCAAGCCAACATGATACTTGGAAATAGCAGCCAGTTGGACTTTAACTGTAGATGACGAGGATCCTGAATGAAAAACCTCCGCCAGGAAATCTAAAACAGAATGTACAGGAGCAGTAAAGGGATCAATATTCCTGGAATTTGCCCAAATAGAAAAGCGCCACTTGCTAGCATAAACAGTCCTAGTGGACGACTTTAAGGAAGACACTAAGAGGTCTCTGACGGAGTCAGAGATCATCGGAAGCCTGGCTAGGGAAGGAAGTGGAGCAACCAAGCAGTGAGGTTGAGAGAATGAATGGCCCGGTGCTGCTGACCCGATTGGTAGATCAAGAGATCCGGAACTGGGTCCAGATGCCAGGGCTGCACCAGAAGGTGACGATGCAGAGACTGAAACCAAATTTGTCGAGGCCAATAAGGGGCAATGAGAATCAACTAGGCTCTCAAAACGGTGGCTTTCTGAATGACTTGTGGAATCAAGGGAAAGGAGTCCCCGGGGCCAATCCTGGGTTAGAGAGTCTCTCAGGGGTTGGCCTGGAAGGGGAAAGAGGGTGAAATAATCTGGGCACTTGTTGTTTTGAGGAGTAGCAAAAAGATCGCAACAAGGAGTGCCCCACTGCAGAAAAATCTGATCCACTACAGATTGATTGAGAGACCACTCGTGAGGCATCAGAATGGATCTGCTCAGCCTGTCCGCCAAGAGGTTGGACCTGCCGGGGATGTGCGTTGCTATCAGAAACCGATGAGAGGAGATTGCCCATTGCCAAAGTCTGAGAGCTTCTCGACACAAAGGATAGGACCTGGTCCCGCCCTGCTTGTTGATGTACCAGACCACGGACATGTTGTCCGTTTGTACTGCAATAGTCCCCGTGGGAAGAAAGTCATTGAGGGCCTGCAACGTTAAAAGCACCGCTCATCTCCAGGACATTTATGTGCAGATGGTATTCTATGGGTTGCCACGTCCCGTGGACCATCCTGCCCTGATAATGCCCCCCCCACCCGATCAGAGGCATCCGTAGTGACTGTGGCAACTGGAGGAGGGGAAACAAAGGGTCATCCCTGATGAAGAAGAGGGGAAGATATCCACCAATTCAGATGAGTTCTGCACAACTGTGTGACTAAGATTTCGTGCCTCATCGGGAGACTGTGGTACGACCACTGCGTGAATAGCATCCACTGCAGAAGACGCATGTGGAAGCGAGCCAGTGGTAGTAGAACAATGGCCGCAGCCATAAGACCTAGAACCTTCAGTATAAATCTGGCTTTGACCTTGTTGCTCTGCAATAAAATCCGAACGAATTTTTGGATGTCCAGAATTCTTTGATCTGTTAGTCTGGCTAACATTTTGACTGTGCTTAATTCTGCGCCTATAAAGGTGATAGATTGGCAAGGCAGCAGAGAAGATTTTTCGAAATTTACTGAAATTCCCAAACTCCTGCAAAGCTGTAGAGTGTAGTCTCTGGACTGAAGAAGCTGACACCTGGTGGTGGCGGAGAGGAGCCAGTCGTCCAAATACGGAAACACCTGGAATCCTTGACGTCTCAGATGAGCTGTGACCACTGCCATGCATTTGGTAAACACTCTGGGGGCTGAAGTGAGGCCAAAAAGCAGGGCCCTGAATTGGTAATGACTGGTCCCTAGCCGAAAGCGGAGAAACCTTCTGGAGCGTCTGTGAATCTTTATGTGATAGTACGCATCCTGAAGGTCTATAGAGCACATCCAGTTGTCCTTGCCCAGAAAGGGCAGAATGGACTGAAGCGTGACCATCCGGAATCTTGCCTTCTTGACAAATCTGTTTAGATTGCTCAGGTCTAGTATTGGTCTGCAATCTCCCGTCCTTTTGGGGACCAAAAAGAATCTCGAGTAAATGCAGGATCCTACCTGGTCTGCCGGCACAGTCTGGACGGCTCTTTTTTCTAGGAGCTTTGAAACCTCCTGTTCTGCCAAATCCCTTTGACCGGGTGAGATGTCTGGAAGGGATTGTTGAGGTGCGGGATACCTTTCGAAGGGGATTTTGTAACCCTCTGATATGATCGACTGTACCCACATCTCTTGTGATAGGGATTGCCAGGCTACTGGGTACAGTGAAATCCTTCCCCCGACTGCCTCCAAGGGTGGACAGTCGGGCAACACCTCAGGGATGCTGAAAGGGCTTCTCAGGAAGAGACTCCCTGTTGCCCTGGTTCTGAGGACCCCCCTGCCTCTAGGGCGGCATCTATTATTGTTACCCCCTCTGCCTCTGGGGGTAAACTGACCACGTGTGTCCGGTGTAGCTCCTTGGGCTTTGCGGAACCACATCTTCCCCCCCTTCTGACCCTTGGGCTTTGCGGAACCACATCTTCGCCCCCTTCTGACCCTTGGGATATGGTCTAGAAGGAGTGGAAAAATGGACTCAAACGGCAGAAAGAGTTTTACCGTCCTGCTCACACCTGGTCAAGGTATCCTTCACCTGAGGTCCGAACAAAGCCAAACCATCAAAGGGGGTATTAGTGAAGGACGCCTTCAAGGGGTCCGCAAAGTTACAAAGCCGCATCCAGGCTTGGCGTCTAAGAGCAACTCCTGTGCCTGCGGCCCTGCTCGCTCCATCGGCCGCATAGGATATGAGCTGCATGGAGGAGTTGGATAGGGAATTCAGGATTGCTAGCTGCGAGGCAATCTTTTCTTGAGCCCCAGCAGCAGAAGGATCCTGGACTACTTCACCCAGTTCCTTGAGAATATCTCTTTGGAGCCTGGTGAAGTGACAAAGGTAGTTCAGCGAACGCATAGCAAAGGTCGCTGAAGAAAACATCCACTTTCCATACCTGTCCATGGTCCTAGAATCCTTGTTAGGAGGATGGACAGGTACTGAAGGATCCGCCAGTTCCTTCTTAGTGGCCGCCGCCACCACCATAGCATCCACAGAGACGCCCTTGGAAAGGAACTGTTTGTCCGAAGGGGCTGTTATAAATTTGGATGGTCTCCTGGGGACAGGTTCCACAGAATCTGGAGCCGCCCACACCTTTCGAGCCACTACCTGCATAAGTGGGTCGAAAGGCGGAGACACCCAGGAGGTGGAGGGTCGGAATCCAAAAGCCTCCAGGTATATAGACTCATCCTCGGAGGGATCAATGGATGGCCAATTCCCCCTCTGTTTGAGGAGCTCAAGGATGTCTGAAAAGGAGACATCCTCAGAGGGGGATCGTGGGGAACCCTCCGACTCATCTAAACGGTATCCGATGTAGTAGACTCAGGGGAGTCTGTGTGTTTCCTCTTACACGTCCTCTTCCGAGGGGGTTCACCTGCTGGATCAGGAGAAACTTCGGAAGAGGAGGAAATTCCCAATGGGGAAACCTGGGGCGATGGATCCCTGGGCCCGAGAGCAAGAGGCGTCTACAGGCACTGAAGAAGGAGGAGCTAGAGGGATGGACCGTTGACCTGGCTCAGAGGCCAGGACACTCCTCATCACCTCAAAGGCTCCCCTCCCCGGGAGGCCGGAATATCCCCGCTCCGAGGATACAGGAATTCCCGGCTCCACTGAGAGGGAAGGCTCCGAGGCCGATGTCGGCGCCGAGCTTACCAAAGCCGAAGCCCCGAGAGGGACAGCGGGGTCGGACAAGGGTCCGATGCCACTAGCCCCCTCGGAGCCGACCAGGGAAACCCGACGACCGGATCCCTCCAAGGAAGGCCTCAAGGAGGAGATCGGAGCCGAGGACGACGGAGCCGAAGGATGTATCGGCTCCGGCGCCGAAACAGTCGCTGTCCCGAGAAGCTCCGGCTCTGGAGTCGGAGGAGGAAGTTCAAGGGGTGAGGCAATAGCCGAAGTCTGTTGAGACTGGCTATGGAGCATTTGGGCCAGTGCTTGCGACTTCAATAGCCTGCTTACCACCCTCTCTAAGTCGTGGTCAGACAGCCTGGAAGATCTCTAAGATCTGCTCCGACAAAAGAGGAGACCCCGGAGCAGAGTGGATACTCTGCAACGAAGGGGACCGAGATCTCTTTCGGGACGAAGTCATCGGAGCCGAAGTCCCCTGAATTCCAGATGGAGCCGAAGGTTTCTCGGCTCCGATGCTGGATAAGGTGTCGGATCCAGCCGGAGCCGACAAGGCCACAGTAGACAAGGTGTCGGAACAAGCCGGTGCCGAACCCACTACTTTTGAAGTAGATAGATCGGTTCCAGCCGGAGCCGATCTCGGCTCCGACGGAGCCGGAGCCACCGGAGGAGGCTTGGACACTGAAGCCTGAGCCTTCGGTGGCTTAGAAGGTTTCCCAGACCCTACTTTAGAGGGAGAACCTTCTGGCTTAAGTAAGCCACGGAGGATAAGCTTATTCCTCCGTTCCTGCAGGACTCTCTGGCTAAAAGAGTGACACAAAGCACAGGAGTCCTGCAGGTGCAAAGGCCCCAGGCAGTAAACACAAGAAGTGTGACAGTCTGTCAGAGACATTTTCTGACAGCACGAGTCACACTTCTTGAAGCCTGAGACCTTGCCTTCCTTAGACATAATCCTAGGAGGAAGTCGCACACAAACCCCAACAAACACACAAAATTAATCCCCTAACACACAACACACAGGAAGGGATTAACCAATGGGGTTTAGGCCTAACTAAACTTTTACACTAAAGGTAATAAAAAGTTTTGAAATACAAGGGAATAGGGTGGGCTGTAACACACTACAGACTATAAAAAATGAATACAAGGGGGAAATAAACCCTAACTAAGCTTTTCTCTTGACAAGAAAAATTCTTACCTCAGCTGGCAAAGGAGACCTCTTTCGCTAAGCGGCAAACGAGATCTGGGGTACTTCTGCCTTGCATCATGGGATATAGGGTTGCCTCGAGCTGGTAAAAGGAGTTCTCAAGCTAAAGCAAGTGCCGAGTCAGAGCCGAGGATCGGCTCCGAACCCATCCAGCAAGAATGAAGGCGAGATTGACAACTTAACATCGATTGTTTAAGAGGATGGCAGTGACAAGATGTCAAGTGTCTAGGGGGCCCCAACATGACAATTTCTGGGGACTCCTAAAAGCAAAGACTGGCCTTGGGAAAGAATAGACCTATTTTCCAAAGGTTGCAAACTCTGCTTGTATGCACCAGCCCTGTTTTCTACACAGAAAAGCACAGTAAAAGGTGAAGTAGAATTTAACAAAATCTAAGGTGTCCGCTAACTGGGAAGCCACATCAAAGCTTCCAGTGTGGATTAACAGTCCTAGGCAGGTATTCCATAGCCTAGTTTAAAAAAAAAAATGGAGTTTAAGCTCTTTGAACTGCCTGAAAATACTTAAAGCAACTGAAAAATGCTTAAAGTGATGCAATGCCTTGTTCACAAACTGTTCATTTGCCTATTTTTGGTGATGAACTAATTTCTGGCCTCCACTGTCCGTGACAAGTTTACTAATCTGGTTACCAAAACAATTCTTTACTATATCCCAAGTCTCCCTCAGAGGAAGGGAATCAAGTGTGACCTAGTCAAGCTAAAAAAATTACACCTCTCTTCTATGGTCAACACAAAACTGATGGTCAACTTATAAAATACCTTCCTAATTAAAAAATGCACACCTTGGGCCAGCTACAAATGCATACCTTATGACAAAGTTTAAGTGGTTTCCTTGGATGCCATCTCCACAAGTTTACCAACCTGTGAATTTTCTGCAAGTCCATCCCTGTCTTTCTACCTGGCTTCTGAAAATTTGAGGGGGCAAGTACCACTCACTATCTTATACCCCAAATATGCACAAAGTTTTTCAGATGATGAATAGAGCTGACAGATGACAGAAGCCAAGATTTTGTACTGCTGTAGCACCAAGAGTATAGAAATAAAAATCACAAAAAAAAAAAGAATAAAATAAGACATGACATCTAAATCTTGTAAACAGTGTCAGATGGCAGCAAGTCTATTACATCTTGCTTGATTAAATGGTTATACAGAAACACGATAAGCACCTTCATATAGGCAAACAATTTTTGTTATCTGCAGTGTGTATGAAGATCCTACACAAAGCTGCAAATGTACCTGGAGGATTGCTCCTTCGAGCAGCTGGATGGCTGTCCACAGGAGGCCCAAATATGTCAGAGTCTGTTCTTTTCTGGCGTGATGGCTGGGGCTTACTATCTTCTCCCATTCCAAACGAAAAGCTGGATCCACCACCAGGAGGTTGTAGTACTCTGGAATATTAAAGAGAGCAAGTGTTTTAAATTACAATTTAAGACATCTGCTGCCAGCTAACCTAAAGAGAACCCTCTGCAGAACTTTAACTCCATATACTGACATAAGTTGCTTTCCATTTCATTTTAGGACATCACTACAGGCAAAGACCACTCCAATAACCCCATCTCTCCATCATGTGACAACAGCTTCTCCAGTTCTGCCTCCATAAAAAGGAGGCAAAACTGCCCAAAAACAGTAAACCGGAGGGAGGGAGCACCCCTTACTGAAGGGGAAACTAGACAATGCCTTTTATAACCATGGCTCCAAAACCAACAGCCTGCAGACATTATCAGACTAATTCCTTGCAAAGGAATTCAGAGAGGAACATGCAAGAGCAACACAGAAGTCTTCAAAGGTAGCATTAACATTTAGAAAGGTAGTATTAACATTTAGAAGTAGCAACTATCGTAGAGAAAAGTAAAGTTGAAGCATCATCCCATGCTTAAATAAAAAAATGGTCAACCATCTGTCAAGAGGACAGTTTGACAAGTTTGTAAAAGATACAACAGCCAAATCCCCATTCTGCTGGGTCATCTAACCACATAACTTGGCTGTTTGGGCACCCATGCAATGAAAGGGGTAATCCATACTGGACAAGAGCAGAAAGAAAACCTGGCATATTAACTGGCTGAAGCTTGCAACTGAGCCACAATGGATATAAAGTCTACAACAATCCAACAACTCCACCTTGCTCAATATTATGGAGGCTTGCCGGAAAGAACCTCAAGTTCAGTGACCTCTTCCAGCAGTGCTGATGGCACTAGAATTTTCTGTTATGAAATTAGTATGGCTGTTGCTGTAAACTCGTGTGGGGTTTTAAATTTTAACAAAGGTCTCACATGGGATCCAAGAGTATTGGACAACAGGCTGACCTGGAAAGCACCTTACAGAAAAAGCTTAGCAGGCCTTCACAAAAGGTTGGGGGAAGAGATGTAGTACCCAATGTGAAAATTAGAAAGGGCTGCTGGATACACCTTTATATAGAGGAATACCACTCAAAATAGGAGATGCTGCAGAACATGGGGAAATAGGATTCAAGAGCCCTAGCCCACCTCTCCCCCCTGACATACTTCAGCCCACCTCTCTGACATACTTCAGCCCACCCCTCCCCTCTCTCCGACATACTTCAGCCCACCCCTCCCCTCTCTCCGACATACTTCAGCCCACCCCTCCCCTCTCTCCGACATACTTCAGCCCATCCCTCTCTACATGCAATACAATTATTTCACCACTGGCCAGAAGAAATAAAAGCAGATAACCAATACATCTTGTCTATCACTGGAAATAGGGTCATCATGAAGTCAACTGCAAGGCACAAGTCATACAGAAATGTGTATCGGCTTTATCTCAGTCCCTGGTTCACAAACTTTGGAATGCACACTTCAAACTAGAAAACTACCTCTGACACTACCCAATTGCTCATAGGTGTCCATTCTCCCAACTACAATCCAACTGCCCCTTGACCTCCACAGCCACTCCTTTAAAACGATGTATTGTACTCTACAGACCTCATTCTAATATGAAAACTCTAGACTTGTAACTCCAGCAATGACCAACCCCCACACTTCTCAACCCTTCAAAAACAAAAGGCTACATTCTGGAATACCCCAAAGGCTAATTGTGCAAAAAGCACTCCCATTTATGATAAATCCACCACTGAAACTCCATCCTCCTCCAAGCATCTCGGCCTCTAGCTGATCAACCTCAAGTTCAAGTCCCCAGATAAAACGCAAATCAAAAATAAACTCCATACTTTTGTAGAGGGAAAACTTTTTCCTCGGCTTATTGATAAAGGGGTTCCACAACCCAACTTTTGAGTATGGCTTCACCACTGGGTTCCAAACAAAACTCTACAAGATTTACCACCAAACTAGTATCCCAAGGCACCATGGCATTAGTTTCAAAGCTAGACTGCTCCCAGAGTAGACCTACAAAGGATGTAAATAGACTTCTCTTTTACACCACTTTCTGCCAAGCTGCGTGAAAAAGAACTTTTCACACAACTTATGCCACTACTACAGAATGTATCTGCCCTCTCCACTCACACGCCAATCCACCAGACATACTTCTGCCATATCAGCTCCTAAAAGCCCCTCCCATTAAGCACGTCTCCAACTTCCACAACTTTAGAAAGATCTTGAAGCCAAATACCTCTGCCTTCAAAAAGGCTACATTAACTGTGAACCCTTTCACTGCTTGTTCTCCAATATTGTACAGTGAATATACAAATTTACTTGTTGCCTCTGAATGCAACTTTGCTTAAGACAGCTTATTTTGCAACATCCGTTCCTATACATTTCTGTTGCCGATACTGTACTTGCCTTTTCTGTTTATAGTTGTGAATTCTCAACTAGGCTGTGCCTGAAAAATGGTCAATTAGTGCACTATCCTAGTAAACTAGGCAAGTTTTCTTTGAATACCATCTCTCAGAGAAGTGTCAATGGGGATTGGAAGAGTGCTAAAAAGAGAACCAAGTCTTCTTGGCCTAGCACTGCACTTAGTACTTCTACAATCTTTTATAACTACTTTCTGAATGAACTTCAGAGATGAAATGGAGAATTAAAGCACAGACATGATTATGCCACAGGCAGACAAAGGCAAGAATCATAATAGCCTGTGCAGAGGACTCCCCTTGCTGAAAAAACATCCTGGGTTGAGGCACCAAGCAGTTTCAGGCACCATGGTTCCCTGCAGTATAGATGGGGTCTACTATGAAACATGCATTTCATGTACAATCTGCAGACAAACCACAGCCATGGAGTAGTAAGGAAGCACCTATTTGTAGCCAACACACCCAATGCATTAGTGATAAAAACTGAACATCTTGGGGATCCAAAGTAGTCTTTTCAACAAATGTCCAGTTAAGACCAATATATATGCACCTAGAACAGGCTTTTAGGTCCTTTGCAGTTATTGGGTACTAAATGGATCAGATCAGACTCTTCCTGTACCTCCCTGGACCAGAGGAGCACACTGAACAGCTCTTGCTAAGCTTTAGTACCTCCTTCCTTGAAAGGAGACTTCTGACAAGATGAACACCTACCTGAAGTGCTGCTGACAAGAGAAGCAACAGATGAGCCTTGGAACCACCCAGTGCTAGACGTTTCCAAAGAGGGCAGATAAGCCTACCGTCCTCCTAAATAATCTACCAGTCAAAGATAACAGGGCAATCATGGCTCACCAACCTGAATGCACCCTGTGCAGAAAGCCCAAGCTAGACACATCACAGGGCTGCCACTATAAAAAAAAAAAAAAAAGTGTGGTCCCACTGTACAACCTCCCACAAAAATCCAAAGAGCAAGCCTGATCTCACCTAATCAGGAAAGAAATCCTGGACATATTTCAATTTTTTCAAGTCACCACTAGCAGAAAGGGCTTGAACTGTTGCAGGGCTGGGGTATTTCCAAAGCAATAATCCACTCCTACTCAAGAAGGCATGCAAAGAATCAAACAGTCCTGGCCACAAGGTATCCAAGAGGATTCCACTACATCCTTAAGGGGGAAAGGGACTCCTACAGGGCTACACAGCAAAACTAACACTCAAGGGAGGTAGGAAGCAAGAGAACTCTAAAGCCTCAACTAGTCAGGCACTCAAAAGGATGCAGAGGAATATGCCACAGCAGGTTGTCCTTTGTCACCCCGCCCCCCCCCAAGTGAGGGGATTCCATATGAATACCAAATGGATACCCACTCCCTCTCAGAGGTAAACATTATAACTGCTAGCCCAAGAGCAGTAATCAAAGGATGTTTAGATCATACAAGCCACGTTTCTTCCTACAAGTTTGGAGTCAAAAGCTGGGGAAGTATACCCCCCACCCACACACACAGCATACTGGGAAGCCACATTCCAACCAAAAGGCAGCAAGCAGGGGCTACATTCCAAGCTCTAGAAAGAACCCAGCCTAAAGGGGAATTTATAAGCTATTTAAGAACAGGAGAGAGAGAGGAAAACAAAAAAAAACAAGAGTCCGGCATTAATCCCTACATCACTCCAAATCCAGCTCCAGACAAGTAGATTACCTCAGGGTTCAGTCCTGGGACCACTCTTGTTTGGCATCTACTACTCTGAAGTACAGGCCAACACTAAGGAACTCTGGCTAAGTTTGCACAGGACTGCAAACTGGGAGCCATTATTGAATCCCCAAATGATGTGGATACTCTAAAGGGCCTTAAAGAAACGGATGCTTTGTGCCAGAGCCATGGGCTCAAGCTCAATGCCAAGAAATGTACAGTGATCCTCTTTGGGAAAAACCATGTACCCATGAATTACCACATAGGTGGGCAGTACACTAAACACCGAAAGTGTGAGGAGACTTAGGGACACAGGTGGACAGTGGTCTCACCTTCGATAACCACAGTGCCACAACAGGTCAGGAAATCATATGTGACACACCTCATCATCAAGGGCTTTTCCTCCAGAAAAGAAGGTAATTGTTCCACTGTACTCATCCATCATTAGACCCATTATAGAATACAACACCCCCATTTGGTATGCATCTCTAAAGACATCTGCAACAACTGGAAAGGCCGCAGAAGTACCTCACTAAAAGAATCACAGGCCTAAAGCAGATGCCTATGGTGAGTGCCTTAAACTCCAGCTATACTCTGTCACATATAGTCTACTTAGAGGCCAGCTCGGCTTAACATACAAGGCCATGTCAAACCCAGAGCTGTTGGACATTCTACACTTAAAGAAATCCCAATCCCTCAGAGCCACATGCTCCAGGGATCTAAACCTTGTCATCACAATAAACAAAACATGCTGGAGGGATAGGTTCCTGACCCAGAGACTCCCCAGACTCTGGAATAGACTGCCCATATGTTAGAAAAATATAGAATAGTAATATGCATGCTTAGTGCATTCAAGGTTTAAAAGGGTTAATACATTTATTCTGTTCACACTGCATGAATCTGCACAGCTATTAGAAACTTAACAAGAGGCATTTCATTTCTGCTAATGTAGAGACATTTCATTTCTGCTACTGTCATGAAACCTAACAAAGAGATATTAATTTCTGCTTATGCCATGAGAAGTATGCAGCTGCTAGAAGCTTTGATAAAGAAAACAGATGCTTGAAAGTTTAAATCATAGTCAGCATTACTTGTACCAAAGCTAGAAATGTACCTTGAATCTAGGCAAAATGTAACATGTATTAGAACTGCACAATTGAAGTGAAAAGTTAAGGTGGGCTAAAATAAGCCCAAGGCCAGGTTGTTTTTCTCAAAATGTTTTGCAAGCTAGCAAATAATCTAACCTATTCAGCAATAAGTCTGGTAACATTTTCTGTAGAACAATACAGAAAGCTGCATCTAACTATGTCAGCAATAGAATGGTAACATTTTCTGTGTGACATGAAGAGAACTGTATAATAACATACTGATCACCAAAGAGCTAGACAAACCTTGTGCCTACATGCTTTGTCTCCTTGCTGCAAGTAATAAAGGGTGCCTTGCTTGAACCTAACGTGAATTGGTCTAAGTTTTTTCCTTTGACAGATTTGGTCCTTCGGACCGGAACCCTCTCCACCTCTGATCAGATGGCCAGGTGGCTGAAACCATACGGGGAAGAAACCAAATCGGTTCTTCTTGTATGGAAAGTCCTCAGACTAAATTGTCATTCAAAAGAGGCCAGCCACTTTCTGATCTGTGACTGAAGGATGGGTCTCCGCGAATCGGTGATCAATCACGTGGGCTCAGGTAAGGTAAATCTACTTTTTTCTGTTTTAGATCAGGGACTAGATGTGTATTGTTTTTGTCAGACTGTATTTTTCTTACAAGTCAGTGACAAGAAAGATTACTGTCTTGCCACAGATCAGGAGAGACAGAATAAGTAGGCAGTCATTCTGAAGAGACTAAAAATCCATGGTACCACGTTAAAAACTGAGAAGTTACGTAACGATCAAAAGGTAGAACAAAATGGGTAATAATTGCACAAAAAGACCCCAAAATCCACCGTTAACGGAAGACGCAAAATATATGCAGTCGCAGTGCACCGACAATATTAGATATTATTCAAAATGGGTTAATAAATACGAATTTGACAGAAAATTAGAAAAATCCTCGCTCATCAAATAGCTCAAAACCGATTCCAAAGGTCGGGTAAAAAAGCAACGTTGATTAGGAATTCCTCAGGCACACAGGTGGCTTGAGGAAGTAAACCATAGGGAACAAGAGAACAAAAATTCAAAAACAATGTTTTTAGAGAAGGAGGACAATAACTTTTAGTTATGTACTTACCATAACTTCGGATGTATGGGATCCATCTCGCCTACATTCACAACATATGGGTTCGGAGCCGATCCATCGGCTCCGACTCTGCAACTAAATACACTAGCACGAAGTCTCTCATTGGCTGGGCTACTCCCTATCCCAGGATGCACTACACCTGCTTCCCCAGATCTTGTTTGTTCGCTTTCATACACCCATGCAAACAGAAAAACTAGTAGTCACTATAACCAACTAAAGTTCTTCAAGAAAGATCTCCAAGAAAAAGAGACTACAGCTCCTCTAAATCCGAATGGAAGGGGGAAGGAGGGTGGGTACTTATGAATGTAGGCGAGATGGATCCCATACATCCGAAGTTATGGTAAGTACATAACTAAAAGATGTAATGGGATCCTATCTCGCCTACATTCACAACATATGGGACAGCGTCCCTAGCACCTACATCCCGGGTGGCTCATTGGAACACACTCCTGAGAACTGTGGAACCAAAGGAAGCTCTGCCTCGAGAAACCACATCCAATTTGTAATGAGAAATGAAAGTGTGCGGAGAAGTCCAGGCTGCCGCAGCACAAATATCATCTATTGATAACTTGGAGTGAAAAGCTACGGAAGTAGCCATTGCCCTGGTAGAATGAGCCTTGACTGGAAAGGGAAGGTCTTTGTTAGCCTGTGAATAAATAAAAATGATACAATCTTTAATCCATTTAGATATGGAGGTTTTTGTTACTGGTTGACCCAATTTGTTCACTGCAAAGGAAACAAACAATTGATTTGATTTCCGCGTTTGAGCGGTTCTATTCAAATAAAAACGCAGTTGTCTATGTACGTCCATTATGTACGTCCAATTGATGCAAAGTATATTCTGCGTTATTAGAGAATTCTGGGAAAAAGACAGGGAGTTCCATAGTTTGCTGCATACAGAAAGAGGCCACTTTTGGTATAAATGCAGGGTTTAATTTCAATGAAACTCTATGCTTGTGAAAAATCAAATAGGGAGGATCAGAACAAAGAGCTTGAAGTTCTGAAACTCGCCTAGCAGATGTTATGGCTACTAAAAAGGCCGTTTTCCAAGACAGAAATTTTAAATCACAAGTAGCAGCTGGTTCGAAAGGACGGGCAGTTAGGGCAGCAAGAACCATATTCAAATCCCAAGGGGGGACAGGATGAGATAAAGGAGGCCTAAGGAGCCAAGCCCCTTTAAGGAAAGCCTTACAAAGTTTGAGAGACATCAATGAAGGTTCAAATGAGGCATGAAAATTAGAGATCGCCGCTAACTGAACCTTAAAGGTAGAAACTGAAGAGCCCGACTGAAAGGGAGGCCAGAAAATTCAGAACCTCCGATACTGGTGCAGTGAGAGGATCTATACCCCGTTCTTGAGCCCAGAAGGCAAACCTTTTCCATTTACTGGAATAAAGTTTGATGGTGGAAGGTTCATGAGAAGAAGACAGTATGTGGACCACGTCCGGCGAAAGAGCATTGTCTCGGACTAAGGATGGAAGTGGAGTAACCATGCTGCCAACTTCAGGGACCTGAGAGACGGATGAAGCCGTCCTGACTGATGAGTCAACAGGTCTGGCACCGGATCCAGAAACCATGGACCTTCTATCGCATGCCTCTGTAGGAAAGGAAACCAAACTTGACGAGGCCAGTGCGGGGCAATCAAAATCATCTCGCTCTCCAAGTAAATGGCCTTCTGTATCACCCTCGGTAGGATGGGGAACGGAGGGAAGGCGTAGAGAAGACCGGGGGGCCAAATGTGAGTCAGAGCGTCCCTGGGAATCTGTCCCTAAGAAGGAAACAGTGTGAAGAAATCTCTGCATTTCGCATTGTGAGGGCTGGCAAACAGGTCGCAGCAAGGAAGACCCCATCTGTCGAAGATTTTCGCAGCTATACCCTGGTTGAGGGACCACTCGTGGGGTAAAAGAATGGTCCTGCTTAATCTGTCCGCAATCACATTGGACTTCCCCGGTATGTGCGTTGCCATTAGAAAGCGGTTGGTAGCTACCGCCCAGTGCCAAAGTCTCATGGCTTCTCTGCATAGTGGGTAAGACCTGGTTCCACCTTGCTTGTTTATGTACCACACCACCGACATATTGTCGGATAGGATAGTAATCGGGCCCTGTGGGAGAGCGTGATGGAGAGCTTGGAGTACCAATAGTACGCTCTCATCTCCAGGACATTGATATGCAAATCGTTTCCTGGATCTGCCATGTGCCTTGGACCGACCTGTCCAGGTAATGACCCACCCTACCTGGGAGGCGTCCGTAGTCACAGTGGCAACGGGACGTTGAGGTATAAAGGGTCGCCCCTGGTCGAGATTTGATTGGAGAAGCCACCAATGCAGATCTCGACGGCAACTTTCCGTGATTATGATTAAGTGGTTCAAGGGAAGTTCCTGATAAGACCATTGAACCGACAGTAGCCATTGTAAAATTCGCATGTGAAGTCTGGCCAAGGGAACTAAAAGTATGGTCGACGCCATCGAGCCCAACAGTTGTAGGATCCGATGGGCCGGGGCTCTTTGTAGGGGGAAGACAGGATTTGACTTGATCTTGTAAGACCTGAATTCTTGCTGCCGGTAAAAAGGCGCGCATTCTTTTTGTGTCCAAGTCTGCACCTATGAAAGTAATACGCTGAGATGGCTGTAGTACAGATTTTTGCAAATTGAACGTGATCCCCAAGAAACGGCCCAAGGTGAACGTGGCTCTGAGCGCTTGGAGTAGTAGATGCTCGGAGGTGGCAGTAAGGAGCCAGTCGTCTAGATAAGGAAACACCTGGAATCCCAGACTTCTCAGGTGAGCAGTTACCACTGCCAGACACTTGGTGAACACCCTGGGGGCTGTGGTGAGACCAAAGGGCAGTGCTCGGAATTGGAAATGACTGACTCCGAGGCGGAAGCGTAAATGTCTCCTGGACTCGAGCTATGGGAATGTGATAGTAAGCGTCCTGGAGATCTATGGAGCAGATCCATGCATCTTTTTCCAGCAAAGGAAGAATAGATTGAAGAGTGACCATTCGGAATTTGGACTTTATGAAACGATTCAATGAACTGAGGTCCAAAATGGGCCTGAAGTCCCCTGTCTTTTTTGGTACCAAAAATAATTTTGAGTAAGTTCCTGATCCGATCTGGTCGATGGGGACAGGCTGGATGGCTCTTTTTTCTAGCAGCTTTGAAACCTCTAATGCTGCCTGATCCCGCTGACTGGGTGGTACGTCCGGGATTTCCCTTAAAGAAAGGGGGGGGGGTTTGTTGAAGGGGATGATATATCCTCCGGTAATCATGCGAAGCACCCACTGATCGCTTGTTATGGATTCCCAAGCTTGTGGGTGCGCCGCAAAGCGACCCCCGACTGGCTCCTGAGTTGCACAGTCGGGCAACTCAGGAACGCTGGTTGTATGAAGAACCACGAAAGGAATCGCGGTCTCCAGAGTTACGGGGGCCTCTGCCACCTCTGGGGCGGCGTCTTCCAAAATCCCCCCCCCCCTGCCTCTGGAGGGGAAATCACTGGGTGGAGTAGGGAAAGACTTCTGAGATTTTCTAAACCACATTTTTCCTCCTCTCCCAGCCTTGGGGTAAGGCCTAGAAGGAGCGGAAAATCGGGCCCCAACGGCAGTCAAAGTCTTGCCCTCCTGCTCGCACCGAGTTAGTGTGTCCTTCACCTTGGGTCCAAACAAAGATGACCCATCAAAGGCGGCGAAGGAAGACTTGAAGGCCTCCTTGAATGAACACAAGCGTAACCAGGCTCGTCTCCTGAGGGCAACGCCTGTTCCAGCTCTACTCGCCCTTGGCTGCATATGAAATGAGCCTCATGGACGAGTTAACAATAGAAAAGAGGGTAGTCATCTGTGCCAACAGTCGGGGCCAGCGCCTCAGGTAGGTTACCAACAAGAGAGTCATTTAGCTCTTTGAGAAGATCCCTTTGGAGCCTCGTAAAATGACATAAGTAATTCAGCGACCGTAAGGCAAAGGCCGCTGAAGAGAGGGTACGCTTCCCGTACCTATCCATGCTCCTAGAGTCCTTATTAGGAGGATGAATAGACGTCGAAGCCTCTGCCACGTCCTGCTGTGTGGCAGAAGCCACCACCAAAGCATCTACAGGCACACCCTTTGTGAGAAACTCCTTCTGGGGGGGGGGGGCTGACAAAATTTATTGGGCCTCGCAGGCACCGGTTCCACAGAATCAGGGTGTTCCCACGCCCTTCGAGAAACCAAATCAAGGAGTTCATCGAAGGGCGGAGATACCCAGGAGGCGGAAGGCTGGGCCCCAAAGGCCTTGAGGAAGACTGACTCCTCAGCTGAAGGGGTTTTGGCTTGCCAGTCACCTCTCTCTCAGAATCTCCAAGATATCTGAGAAAGAGATATCATCCGAAGATGATTTGGGGGACCCTTCTGCGTCATCGAGGTCAGTATCCGATGTAACAGACTCATCTTGGGAGTCTACGTGCTTCCTCTTACACAATTTCTTCCGTGGGGGTTCGTCCGAAGCAGTTTCGGACGGACCACCGAAGAAGAACCCGATGGGGGTATCCTCAGGCCCTGGGGCCCCGCTGCCGGGGGGCTGCAACACAACAGAGGCACCAGTCTCCAAATCTAGGGATGGTGAGGTAGAATCTTGCTGAACCGGCAAAGGCATGGCCAGCGCGCTCCTCATGGCCTCAAAGGCCGGACCTCCAGAATCCAAGGAGGTCACTGGTCTAGAGGCCACGATGGCACTGGGAATTCCAGCAGCCGATGCTCCGAGAGGAAGACTAGGCACCGAAGCACCCAGTCCCAAAGTGATCCCCTCGGGCCCGACTGAAGAGGTCGCAGTACCAAACCCTGAACCGGAGGACAGGGTAGGAAGCACAGTCGGAACAGAGAGACCTCGAAGGGGTCTCTGCTCAGACCGTATGGCTCCGCTTTGCTCCACCACCACCGACTCCAACGGCTCCGAGGAGGTTGGAGGAGGAATCGAATGTGTTGGAGGGGGGATCGGCTCCGAAGCTAACTGTGCTGGAGCCGAGACCAATTTAAACACTGGAGATTGGAATAGCCTCTGTAAAACTCTATCCAGGTCCGAATCTGAAAGTCTCGATGATTTAGAGGAGGTAGACAATCGAGAAGACTTTCCTCTCGGCTCCGAGAGAGAAGGGGACCGGCTCCAAAACTGCTCCAATGCTATCGGCGCCGACTCCACCACCGCATGGACCACCATCGGCACCGAAGGAGCCTTCTTCGGAGCCGAGGGGGAAGAGTCTGAGCTGCACACTTCCACCGGCTCCGAAGCCATTGGAACCGATGGAGGTGATTCACCTCTCGATACTCCAACTTGCGGCTCCGGAGGCAATGGAGCCGAAGTAGGAGGTATCGAGGCAGACTCTTCGACCCTCGGCCCCGAAGTCAGTGGAGCCGAGGAAGAAGAGGTCAATTTTGTCTTTTTAGAAGTCGGCTCCGACGGACTTGTCGGAGCCGGCGATCTTTTCTTTTTGGAAGCAACAGGAAGATCTAAGGCTTCCTCAAAAGAAGGCTTGATAAGCCCTTTCAATATTAATTTGTTCTTGCGTTCTTGAAGAACTCTAGATGAGAACGCATGACAGACGCTACAAGTCTCTTGCAGATGTTTCGGCCCCAAACAATAAACACATACTGAATGACTGTCTGTAATGGACATTTTATATTTGCACCGGGTGCATTTTTTAAAACCTGACTTTTGTTCCTTAGACATGATACAGGCCACAACAAGTACAAACTCTAAGGAAATACTACAGAAAGCGCCAACTGAAAAGCGCGAGACACACTGGCGCGAGTACTGGTGAAAGATTACCTCACGAAATTTAAACAAGTTAAACGGCCCAAAGCCCTCTAATTTAAACGGGCTTTGCCCGAAAAACAACTAACCAAAAGTTAATAAAAAACAATAAAACAATTAGCACTCAAAGGTAGGGCAAAGGCCCTCTAACTTAAACGGGCCTTGCCCGACTGAAGAAATTCAATTTCTGGAAACAAGCACTCAACAAAAAACAATCAGAAATAGCAAGAAATAGCTGTTAAAACAGCTGTTTGGTTTATATGGACAAAAATTCCCTAGGTCAAGGACCAATAAGGTAAAATTAACCACTTAGCTCCAGCCAAGTCGAGACCACGTCCAGCTTAAGTGGCAAACGAGATCTGGGGAAGCAGGTGTAGTGCATCCTGGGATAGGGAGTAGCCCAGCCAATGAGAGACTTCGTGCTAGTGTATTAGTTGCCGAGTCGGAGCCGATGGATCGGCTCCGAACCCATATGTTGTGAATGTAGGCGAGATAGGATCCCATTACATCTTAGTAATAGCATCAGCACCTCCGCCTCCCTTACCAGAATATAAAGCAAGTGAACAGGTTAGTCCACCCCCCACGATATCCTGTAGTCACTGAAGCTAGAGATATTATGAAACTAAAACTGACATTAGAGATCCCCATCGGGACCAGGTCCTGAACAAAGGCAGGTAATTCAGAAGAAGGCATCGAGTTATGGCAAATGGTTAAGAATTCACGATCTATAAGTGAAGAAGAAATATGCCCACTTATAGAAGTACCCAATCCTCAGGCAGGTCAAGACAATCAGGACCCAACTATCTTAGTGTATAGACCTTGGACTCAGGAAGATATCCGGAAAGCCACTGAGGGAATTCCCCATCCAAAGGTTAATTTTAGAAAATTCTCAGAAGATTTACAAGGAATGAGGCTGAGTTATAACTTAAACAAAGAGATAGAAAAGGTAAAGGTAGTTAGACAAATTGTAGGGCCAGATTGGTACATGATTAGTGGGAACTGGAATCCCCGTGACACTGCACAAAGACCCCTCCCACATAGCAGTGCAGAATTAGACACCAGAGTAAAGGGTCTTGCAGACCACATCTCTGAAAAATGGAAACCTAGGGCAGACTGGACTTGCATTAATCAATGCATCCAACAAGAAGGTGAAACAATTGACCGGTACAGAGTGTTTTAATAACCACTGTAGAATGCAGGTTCCTGAAGATCAAACAAGATTCCCCATATGAACAGCAGTTAAAGAATGTATTTTTCAAGGGCAGTAGTGCACCTATAAGCAGTTTTATTACAACACACATGGTAGACCATCGTACAAGCAGGTTACAATCTGCTAGGCATGCCGAAAGGCATTTTAATAGCAAAAAGAAAAAGAAAGCTCAAGTATTTTCTGTAGAAGATGGAGCAGAAGTTTATGTAGTACAGTCCGGGAAAAAGGGTAAGAAAAACGCACAGGGAAACAATCTGATAAATGATCAGAGGACTTTGAAGGGCGGAAGAAAAGGGGAGAGTGTTTTAAATGCGGTAAAAAGGGACATTTGGCAAGGGATTGCAAGAAAAACAAGAAGGCAACAACGGAAGACAAGGAGGGTGAGGACTGACTATATGGTAGTCAGAAATCACTAGAAGGGGCTAGTGAAGAAAGGACAAATGAGAATGTGATAAAGGGAGTAGAGAAGTGCAGGAAGTTAGTGACAATGAAGAAAATGAAATATTAAACCTAGCTCTATTAATCTTGGAGCTTTATTTAGCAGACACGAAACCAGAAGTCACACTCTTGGTAGAAGGGAGGAAGTCAAATTCTTGCCACATCACGAACCCTAATACATCCCTCAAAACTGCCAGAAAACACAGTCACCCGATTACATACTGGTCAAAGCAGCTAATGGACAGCTGTATCGTGAGCCTCTCTCCCGTAACATTGCAATAACTGATCCAGTTTCAAGATGGACACAAAAGCAAAATTGTTTCTGAAAAATGTCCAGTAAACCTCTTGGGCAGAGGCCTCATGCAGCTATTTGGTATAGCAGTAGTCCCAACCATGCAGGGTATGGAAGCACAGCAACAAATTGATACCTTTGCAGTGCAATCGGAGGGTGAAATGTTTTATAGGTACAGCCAGGTCTTGGTTACGACTGGTCCAGGGACTGTGAACAAAGAGTTGATGAATGTAGCCATCAGCAAGTTCCCCTCCCTTGACATTGATAAGCAACGCCTGTTGCACTGTACCCTGTATTATTGTAACACACCAGGACCCGATAAGGAATATGAGCAAGAATTATTTAAGAATCATGCAAACAGATTGATACTGCGTAACCTGTACTGGGACACAGGGAAACAGTGTAGCCAGCTGTTCATTGCCCCAGGAGTTCTTTGCACTTTATAAATCTAAAATCGATTACCACATGTTAGCTTAACCAAAAACAGAAATATAGAATGGGCAGACCTAGGAGAAAAAGTCACGAGATGGGAGAACAGACAGAACTAGAACTGTCGGAACAGGGAATACAAATACAGAAGTTGAACTGGAGAACTCAGACCAACCCAGCCGTGTACTTGCAGTCTAGCAAGGACAGCTGATTGACACTCCTATTAAAGGAGTAAGAAGATGCCTTACGAAATATACCAGAAACCCTCTGGTCAACAGGAAAAATCAGATGTAGGACTCATTCGTACAGCGGGACCAGTTACTATCATGCCAAAGTCAGCATTCAGACCACAAAAAAAAAGACAGTATCCCTTAAGAAAAGATGCAGAGGCAGGGATAAAGCCTATTATAGCAGACTTACTTAAAGGAGGGAACTAGTAGAATCTCCCGATTCAACACACTCTTATTTCCAGTTAAAAAGGCCAATGGAGAATGGCGTATGGTTCCAAGATTTACAAGCCGTAAATGATGGGGTAATACCAAGGGCACCCACGGTGCCAGACCCACACACCCTGCTGAATGATTTGAAAGCTCAACAGAAGTATTTCTGTGGTAGACATTAGCAATGCGTTCTTTTCTATACCGATACACCCTGATAGCCAGTAATGGTTTGCATTCACATTTCAGGGAAAAAGGTATACATATACGCGACTACCACAGGGATATTGTGAAAGTCCAACGATATTCTCACAAGAAATGGCAAGCAACTTGGCGGGATTCACCCCACCAAGAGGCAGTCAGATTTTACTTTATGTTGATGACATCTTGCTGGCAGCCCCCACCCAGCAGGATTGTAGAGAAGATACCACAGCACTCCTACGATTTTTAGCCGCTGAAGGACATGAGGTAAATAAAAGTAAACTGCAGCTTTGGAAAAAACAAGTCAAATACCTAGGATATGTAATATCCAAGGAGGGTAGAACATTAGATGAGGACAGAAAAACAGCAATTTTGCAAGTACCAAAAACCCACTACCAAGAAGGAAATGATGTCCTGGGTACAACTAATATTTGCCGAAGCTGGATTCCAAACTATGCCTTGAATCTGCACCTCTGACTGACCTTATATATAAGAAGCCTATGGCAGCGCCGGATTTGTTACAATGGACACCAGAGGCAGAATCTGCTTTCTGCAAACTTAAGCAGTTAATAGCATCCTCATTAGCTCTGGGATTGCCAAACCACCATAAACGTTTTTTTCCAAACTGTAGATTGTAAGCAGGGTTACATGACATCAGTATTAACACAACAGCATGGGGATAAGCAACGCCCCATTGTTTACTATTCATCACAACTAGACCCAGTGGCACTATCCTTACCTCACTGTGTACAAGCAGTAGTTGCAGCTGCAATGGCAGTACAGGATTCAGCCTCAGTAGTTTTGTTCCACTCTCTCACTTGTACCTCATGCAGTCGCAATTATTTTACTACAAGAAAAGGTGGCATACCTTTTCCCCTGCTAGGCATCTTTCCTGTATGACTATATTGTTGAGCCAACCTCATATGACAACCGAGCGCTGCACGACCTTAAATCCTTCTACTCTGCTCCCGACCCCTGCAGACGGCACACCACACCGCTGCCTGCAGGTAATTGAGCAAAAGACACTACCTAGAAAATATCTCATGGATGTCCCCTTGGATGATGCCGAAGTGACATACTATGTGGATGGCTCGTGCAGAAGGGGTCCTGCAGGACAGAACCTAGTAGGATATGCATTAGTTTCTGATAACTGGGATTATAGAAGCAAAACCTTTACCACACAACTTATCTGCACTGGCAGCAGAATTGATTGCCAAGGTACATGCCCGTGTCAGGGCAAAGGGTAAATGTGTAAACATTTTTACTGATAGCCAGTACGCTTTTTCTTACATGTTTTTGCGCAACAGTGGAAAAAACGGGGAATAACATCTACTGGCAAACCTATAAATCATGCACAGTTTATTTTAGATCTTTTAGAATCTATTCAGTTACCTCAGAAAGTAGCCATTTGTAAATGCACAGCTCACACCAAGCAACAAGATAGGATTTCAAAAGGTAATGCGAGAGCTGATACAGCTGCAAAACAAGCAGCCACAGAAGTATTTCTTTTAAATGAGGAATTAAAACCCTCAGATTTTGGATTTAGATATGTTAAAAACAATGCAGACACTCACTACGCAAGCTGAAAAACAACGATGGATAAAAAGAGGAGCAATCCTCGAAAAGGGGCTGTACATCTCTAGAGAAGGAAAACCGATACTACCCTCTAATTTGTTTCGATATGCAGCTTTGTTGAGCCATGGGCAGTGCCATGTATCAACAGGGAGGATGGTACAGCTGGTGAACCAGGTGTTCATAATGTATGGATTTACAAACTACTCTAAAAAATTTTGTTTGATGTGTCAGATTTGTAACAAACATCATGCACAGGGGGCGATAAAGCCCAAGCAAGGGAGTTTCCCTACACCACCATATCCATTTCACACTATCTGTATGGATTTCAGAGAATTAAACAAATGTGAAAAGAAGAAGTATTGTCTTGTCATTGTAGATATGTTTTCCAGATGGGTGGAAGCCTTTCCAACCAAAAATCCAGATGCAGCTATGGTGGCAAAAGTACTTGTCAAGGAAATCATTCCTAGGTTTGGTATTCCGGAAAGGATCTACAGTGACAATGGTACACACTTTGTAAATCAAACCATACAGCAGTTGAGAATACGCATTTTGGTATTTCTTTAAAGAATCATTGTGCATACCCATCCACAATCTGCAGGGCTAGTTGAAAGGCATAATGGTATACTAAAAAACAAATTGAGAAAATTAATAGCTGAGACAGGAAACATCTGGTTATACTGTTTGCCTCTGGCACTGTTGAGCATGAGAACTGTCCCTACAGCAAAAGGATCGACTCCTTTTGAAAAATTTGGCGGGGCTTACTAAACACCCCAGTGGAAACTTCTCATGTCATCAGACCAGAAGCTGATTTCACACTAGCTGAATATATGAAAAAGTTGAGTTCTAAACACCTGTTGCAGTCAAATTCTGTTTCAGATAGAAAACAGACCAAGACATCAGAAGTGGCAGTGACGTCCAGAGATTGGGTGTGGATCAAAAACATCAAGAGGAAGAACTGGTCATCGCCAAGGTGGGAAGGTCCCTACCAGGTGCTTCTTTCAACATCCACTGCAGTCAAGATAGCAGAACGAGCTTCGTGGATACACCTGACACACTGCAAGCTGGTTAAGAACTTTGAGTTGGACAAAAATCTTCTCTCCATCGGGGCCCTCAGCACAAAGTCTGGCTACAAAGGGGGGTCAGATCAATAGGACTGATCAGTCTCAACCCCAGTGAAGAAACCATCAGTGCTGAAGGTCCTATTAGGGCCGAGAGTAAGAGCACGTGTCCGAAATAAAGAGGACGGAATCCAGTAAGATCCAAATACACCTACTTGGAAGAGTCTGAGAAAACAGAAATGCAGAGCAACTGTTTCCTCAAAAGTATTGCATAATCATCCTGTTGACTGTACTAGTGACCATAATCTTTTTGTTGTGGCCATTCCTTTTCCCAGCCACACAAATTGAACTAAACAAGCATGCAGAGTGGCACCCGAACTTTAACACTTACCAGGCAATCAAATATGTGTATGCTAAGACCTTCAATGTTTCGAATTGCTGGATTTGCACAGCTTTGCCAACAGCATATGGGGGGTTACTGTTAACTTCAGTTCCCCTAGGAGCCAACAAGACCTGGAAAAACTTAATTAATGATACATCAGATGTCACATCACAAGATAAAGTAGCATTGCACTTGTCTGTTCGACAGAAGGGAACTGTGTGTTTTTACAAGAATGATACAGTTCAGGTGGGTTGGAGCAATTGCAATGTGACTGTTCCCTATAGATGCTACACTAAACCTGATAACATTGGATCCTATTGCAACACAAGCTATGATTCATTTGAACTGATGCATAGGACAAATGGTGAAGTAAAACATAATGCTGACCTCTATAGACAACAGTCTATAGAGTAGACAAAAAAATGTTTCATGCAGAGCCAGGGCATAGTAAAGTTACTACCAAAGTAGAGGATTGTTACTTTGTATGTGGTAGGAAAGCATATAAATGGTTACCTGAGAATTGGTCCGGCAGTTGTTTTTTGGGGTACCTGGTTCCGGCCATACGACACAGCAGTTTTACCTCAAGGGAAAATTCGGAATGTTCGAGAAATCAAGAAGCCTGTCAATCCAGTGGGGCAACTCAATGCGTGCTGGAAAAAACATCATGCTGTGGGCTTAGGGAAAAATGGACTGTCACATATGGACTTGAGTGATACTGTTATATCATGGGCAGGTGTACTGCCAGCATATGGAGCAACAAAATCAATCTGGGAACTGAGAAAATTGTCTAAGCTTCTCGAAATAATGAGCAATGCAACCTTTTCTGCCCTAGAACTGGTGACTGATGAACTGACTGCCATGAGAACAGTGGCGCTTCAAAGTCGCATGGCTCTTGGAGTTCACCCTAGCGGCGAGAGGAGGTACGTGCGCCAGGAGGAGTGCTGTTCGTATATTCCTGACCACAAACACGAGATAGACAACCATCTTGAGGTAATTCAGCAGGTGTCAGCCATGACCAAACCAGGACCAAATCCATTGACAGACTTTTTCCAGAAATTGTTTGGGGGGGGGGGGGCAGTATCCTGATGAGCATTCCGATTGCCATCTGTGTAGGAATAATCCTACTGGTGGTACGTGTATGCAGCTGCATCCCCTGCATAAAAAGACTGATTAAAGACTTTATAGACATTTCAGTTTCAGAAACCTTATACCAAGGTGCTGAACTTGAAGAATTGCTGAAAAACTGAAGATGCTTTCATAAGTTTAAACTGAATGACTCTCAACTGCAAATCCTGAGTAGGAAGAGGTCAGGGGAAGAAAAAACTGTTTATGCTTATCTTGAAAGTGGAATAAAAGTATTAAAAGGGGGGAAATGTTAGAAAAATATACATAGTAATATGCATGCTTAGTGCATTCGAGGTTTAAAAGGGTTAATACATTTATTCTGTTCACACTGCATGAATCTGCACAGCTATTAGAAACTTAAGAGGCATTTCATTTCTGCTAATGTCATGAAACCTAACAAAGAGATATTCATTTCTGCTTATACCATGAGAAAGTACGCAGCTGCTAGAAGCTTCGATAAAGAAAAAGTACAGTTTTGTACCTACCATAAATGTAGATGTCCGATAGACATGCAACTGCAGTCATAACATGTGGGTTGTCCTGCCTCAGGCAGCCCTCAGTCGGCCGGATTCCAAAGTCTAGGTCCGACATCGGCTGATGTTGCATTCCTCTCCGACGTCAGAGCGGCTGGAGTATATAAGCATCAGCCGACGCCATTTTCTTCAGTGTTTCTTGCCCCAGATGCCAGGTGCCCTCCCAGGAAGGCTGTAATCAAATTGGAAGACAAAAACAGGATTCCAAACAAATAAATGAGCAATAAAACAAATACACCATAACAGATATCCCCAGCTAAGAACAACAGGGATAGGAGTGGACCCTAGGCATAGAGGGGTATGGAGGGAGGGAAAATCCGACTGCAGTTGCATGTCTATTGGACATCTACATTTATGGTAGGTACAAAACTGTACTATGTCCTTCAAGAATGCAACTGCAGTCATAACATGTGGGTAGAATACCATAGCTTAGCTGGGGGAGGAGGTATTGCTCTAGGAAAGGGATGGTGTAGCAATCAAACCCTGCAGGACTGCTGAAGCAAAGCCTGCTCTGGATCTGGAATATAGAGGGAGATTGTAGTGTTTGGAGAATGTATGCACGGAGCTCCATGTAGCAGCTTCTAGAATGTCCTTGGTAGGCACCCCTCTTAAGAATGCTGTAGAGATGGCTGTAGTTCTGGTGGAATGTGGTCTGACATTGGCTGGAACAGTCTTTCCATGAAAGGAATAACAGAATCTGATGCAATGTCCAATCCATTTAGAAATAGTCTGTTTAGAAATTGCTTTTCCTTGGACTGCAGGGGCGTAAGCTACAAAAAGTTGTTCAGACTTCCTACTGGCCTTGGTTCTGTCCAGGTAGTATCAAAGTTGTCTGTGAATGTCCAAGGTATGCAAACGTCTTTCCCCCTTATTCTCAGGATTGGGGAAGAAAGCAGGCAGATGAATGGCTTGATTTAGAGAAACCCTAGATACCACCTTTGGCATAAAGGTAGGGTTGGTCCTTAATGAAAACCCTGTCTCTGTGGAAAATAATAAAGGGTGGTATTGCCATTAGGGCCTGTAGCTCCGAAACCCTTCTTGCTGAGGTAATTGCCAACAGGAAAGCTGTCTTCCATGAGAGAAATTGCAAGTCAACTGAAGCTGCTGGCTCAAAAGGAGGTAGAGTCAGTTTTTCTAAGACTGAATTGAGGTCCCAGGCTGGCACTGGGGCCTTTCTTGGTGGCTTAATGCTCTTGATTCCCCTGAGGAATTGTCTTAGTTAAGGGGTGAGAGAAAACAGGAGGAACAGTGTTGTATCTAGCTGAAATAGCAGATGCATGTATCTTTATGGAAGAATATGAGAGGCCGTTCTTTAACATATCTGCCAAATATTCCAAGATGAGTGGGATGCTCAACAATGATGCATCATGTCCCTTGCTGGTATTCCAATTGCTGAATCTTTTCCACTTTGCTAAGTAAACCTTTCTGGTGGATGGTCTTCGAGCCTCTGTTAGTATCCACTGAACCTCCTTGGAGAGAGATAAGCTGGAGTTATTTATGGGATCTCCCAGGCTGTTAGTTGCAGTGTCTCGAAATTGTGTGGAGTCAAAAGTAGAGGCCACTGAGGAAGGGCCCGCCTCCTGGTGTGACATATGTTCCGTAGTAGTGGGTACCAGTGTTGTCTTGGCCAATCCGGAGCTATTATGATTCCCTTGGGATTCTCTGCTTTGATCTTTAGTAATACTGAGGTCATCAGTGGTAGAGGTGGGAATGCATAGATTGCTAGGCAGTTCCAGTTGAATGAGAGGGCATCTATTTTCCAAGCTTTTGGATGATATGTCCTTGTGCAATGACTTTGGTAACGTAGAATACAGGAGATGACCGACCGGCACTTGCGAACCGCTTCTGCTTCGGGCACCGCGCGGCAAGAAAGACTGAAGAAAATGGCGTCGGCTGATGCTTATATACTCCAGCCGCTCTGACGTCGGAGAGGAATACGACATCAGCCGACGTCGGACCCAGACTTTGGAATCCGGCCGACCGAGGGCTGCCTGAGGCAGGACAACCCACATGTTATGACTGCAGTTGCATTCTTGAAGGACATCAATAGATGCTTGAAAGTTTAAACCATAGTCAGCATTACTTGTACCAAAGCTAGAAATGTACCTTGAATCTAGGCAAAATGTAACATGTATTAGAACTGCACAATTGAAGTGAAAAGTTAAGGTGGGCTATTTTAAGCCCAAGGCCAGGTTGTTTCTCTCAAAATGTTTTGCAAGCTATTAAATCTAACCTAGTCAGCAATAAGTCTAGTAACATTTTCTGTAGAACAATACAGAAAGCTGTGTCCAACTAAGTCAGCAATAGAAAAGTAACATTTTGTGTAACATGAAGAGAACTGTATAAAAATAACATACTGATCACCAAAGAGCTAGACAAACCTTGTGCCTACATGGTTTCTCTCCTTGCTGCAAGTAATAAAGGGTGCCTTGCTTGAACCCAACGTGAATTGGTCTTTTGAAGTTTTTTTCCTTTGACACCATACATGTCAAGCAGAGCGCTTCTGGCCCTCTTCAAAAGGAACCTTGACGATTGGATGGGAGAAAGATAATTCACCCCAGGGATCACGTCAGTCACCCTGCTAGACAGGGGTCCAGGGAAGTAAATAGTGTGGGAAGAAATAGCCAGGAAATTGTTATGGCTAGGCTTGTATAGGCTCAAGGGCCAAAAGCCTAGTACCAACATCAGCCAGGTTTACTCACTTCTGACAGGACAGAGGCAGGGTTATGCCATTGTGGCACTTAGATTAAATGCGCATTTCCATTATAACAGAGGATACATCCACCATGAGAAACAGGCAGTTAAGGGTCCCAAGCCCCAAAGTAGCACAGACATGGGCACCAGTCTTCCAGAGACAGCAGAGTGATTGTGCCAAAGCCTTGTGATAACGATTCCTGGAAGGGACAACCACCGTGTTTACAGTACAGCCCTCTAATCTAGTTTAAAAAACTTGTCAAATATCTGTAAAAAGGGGTACCTTATGAGCTGAAGAGCCCCCAAAAGCCTAGTCTCAATTCTTATGCTTTATTCTCTAAAGGAATGAGGGACTAGCTTGAATCTCTCCCAAACTCTGGGCCCTAGAGAATGCTGACACTTGTTGGGTTTTTATCTGATTGGGGAGTTATCTGTAGAGGCTTGTGTCTGGCCAAATGCTATACACTAACATCCAGTAGTGAAAATCTGCCCCCATGACTTACAACTCCTACCAAGATCAGAAGCACTTTACCTCCAACCTTGGCTGATCACGGTAGAAGGGAACGTACTCTTGAATCCAGCCCTAAAAATCAGGGTAGATGGACCAAAAGGAGAAGCTTACAAGGAAAAGCTCCAGTGCCAAGTAGCACCAAACATGACAACTCAAAGGATCACTTCCTAAGATCAGGCTAGACAGAATTGTACCAACTGGGTGGGAAGCAACCTGGATATATCCTCCCAGAGTAGAAACCACGGGGTGCAAATCTCAATCTACTAGAGAAATAACCTGTAATGGAAATAAAAATAAGTCGACTACTAGGATCCCAACAGACTGCATAATTACCTCAAGAAGCAATAGTGCAAACCATTTATCCAGTCTCAGGCAAAACTCCATGCAACCCAGAAGCATCAAATGGACCACTCAAACAGCCTTCTTACAAACACTTGTGCCGGAAGAATACAGGCACCTGCCCCACCTAGTTTTTGGTACTGGATTTTCCCTCAAAACGTGTTCATAAGGCTTCTCTTTACCCCCCCCCCCTCCCTTCCATACACTTTCCCTGCTTCCTTCCTCTATACTCATTTCCACTGGTACTCTCTACTTATTAACTGGCTCACACCCCCAGTTCTATTTTGGGGGCAAAAGGAGAGATTATGATTTTTAAAGGCATCATACAGTGGACCTCTGAATACACTAACCCCTGGACCAAACCCTTCCTACACAGTACAAGCTTCAACATGGAGACCCAAATACAATTAGGACTAAAGTTCCTGGACTACTCACCTGTTAGCCCTTGCCAATATCTTGACAGACTTGCCAGGTCCATGCATCTCTAGAAGCTCATTAGCTTATAAAATTTAAACTATATTCATTTATGAGCAAGTTAAGGTTGATCGGAGAAATGAGGTGTAACAATACACTGTGGCCCTCTGCTCAGTAAAGGCCTATTTGTTCGACAAGCCATGTGACCAGGTTCACTGCAACTGTAACAAACACTGGCTAGGTCCCCCATTTCACTCCACCCAGGGTGAAAGGGGATATGACAAAGGGCATAGTGCCGGACAAACACTGGTTGAACTTCCTTCCCCCAAAAAGCTGATGTGACGCTTACATGAAAGCACAAAAAAACCCAATGCTATGTTTTTTTTTTTTTTTTTACTGTCGCGATGGTTGACTGTATCCAAATTCACTAACAGTTTAAAATAAGTTAAAAATGGTTTTAATTTTGTATTTAGAAGAATGTGTAAATTTTTACTATTAAAATAAATCTATTCTGCACACTTTAATGTTGTACAAGACCTGTACTCTGGGAAGGAGGGTGGCAAGAGCACAAGGCATGCTTCAGGGGGAAGTAAACACCGACCTGTGTAGTATAACGGGCCTATCACAGTGCTGGCAGCAGTTGGCATGGTGCCTAAAAACTGACAGTATTAACAGATGTCTATACTTACTAAACAAGGAATAGGGGACAGCACAGAGACAGACTTGCAGGGACAGTTATGTATACTCTCACTGCTTCACATGTGCAATCCTTCGGTGCATATATTTTATGAAAAATGGCAACAGGAAAGCTCCCTGCTGAAAAAGCTACTAAACCACATGCACACAAGTGCACCGTTGAGAACAGACAAGGCCTTCTGAACAGGTGGTACTGTGCAGCCACAACTGCCGGTTCATCATAGGGTCACAACACAAGCCATAACAGAGCCACAATCTACTGCCAAAAGACAAGACAAGACAACAACAGGAGCACCAAATGCATTAGAACATGAAAGGAGGCCTAGATCAGTCAGGAGGAGAGGAAACACACAAGCCTGGTGCTGGTTTGATTGTTTGCTACCTGATCACATTACTAGCAGAATTTTCCCTTACTCATAATGTAGGGATTTACTAATGCAGATGGTTTAAAAAATCAACAGAACACAAATCATCCATTTTCCAGGGATATCAGGGCTGCAACTGCAACAAATCTGCTACAAGATACTGAAGGACCACAGACTATACAAAATGGGATGATGCAGTGTGTGCACAACATATTGGTGGGACAAACACTTGGGATACAGCATTATTGGAGGCACATTAGTAAAACCAAGTCCAACATAACAGGGTAGAACAAGCCTGATGTCAGAAATGCTACATGCAGGGTGTCATCAGCAGAAGTGACCCACTGACATTGCCATAAATCAGAATGACATTGAGGACACACCCCAAGAATGCTGGGGGGGGATCCCTGTGTTTAGCACTGATCTGTCAGTGTTGGCCCCACCCAAGCTACACAGGGGTGGTCACAAGATAACCACACTGCCTCTAAGATGCAATCACACCACAGTAGAGATGTGCACCACTTCCAGGACTCCAGAACATTCTAACACTCGCTCAGATGTGCAGATCAGTAATCCAAGGGAGAAAAAAACCTCCATGTCAGCTGCTCCGCAATGCATACACAGAGCAACACAACATGAAAGCAGACATGAATTCTAAAAAGGTCAGCGTTGGCCGTGCCGGCATCCCTTTAACATCTAAGATGATGTTGCCAAAATGTCCATCATGGCTATACCATGTACAGCATCACAATGCAGGCTTATACAGTGTTAAGACTATCACTTGCCTCTAAGTAATCTATACCATTAGGTGGCGAGCCCATAACTTGAGGATCCTGAAGCCCCTCTAGTGCCACAGCTAGTCATCCCATACTGATCCTCCATTTTTCATAAAATCCATTATTCTACCAGTTAAGACATGTTTGTTTAGTTATGCACTTCACACCGAAATCCACTTGCTCAATTTATAAACTGCACCTCGCTTTGCATTGCAGTCTAGAACAACTCTGCTCTGAAAATGGGTGTTCTGGATGGTTATAAATCTAAGACAATGGTATGTGCTGCCAGTTCCCCATCATAATAGACGATCTGTGAAGATTTTATATTAAATTCTAAAAAGATATACGTCTACTTAATTTTAGTCATATCATTGCTGCAAAATATCCTCTGTGGAGTGAGCTTTTTCAGCTGACCGCTCAGCCAGCCAGACACTACTTGATCTGTGCTTTGATTGGATTTCTGCAATCACACAGCCTGAGTGAACCGCCAACCTGTTTAAGACAAGCCGGGCATTTCCTAGTGATTTGTTTAATATTGAATTTTACAAAATCTTTTCCCAGGGTTCAACACTTCCACTTGCCATCAAGCAGACTTTCTGCCATTCCAACAGTTGCTTTACAACTAAGCCACTCAGCCAGTACCAGTCATCAAGATCATTAATTGTCAAAGACCAAAGACCAGTGGAAGTCTTGGATCTTAAACCCATTTACAATCAAACATAGTACCTTCATACTTTAGGATGTTTACTATGCAGCTATGGACACAAAGGATGTTTACACACCTTCCTAAAAGCCCACCACTTCCCAGATAAGCTACGACTGTTCAAGTCAGCAGATGACAGCAAATATACCTGGCTGCCATCTGCAGCTCATGTATTTAAAAATCAAAGGTGGTACACAATTTTTTTTTGCATTTGTTGCATTACGGTTACTGGCATCTGGAAATTCCTCAAAGACCATCACAACCTCTGGAAAGCAGCTTGGGCATACTGCTATTAAGGCTGAGTCACTCAATGAACCCATCAATGTGGAAAAAACATTTTAATACAGAGAAGTGACTCATTGTGCACAACATATCCTTTGGTTTCACAGGCTCAGAAGGCAGTGCCTTGGGGGAAAAAAAAAAAAACCCATCTTACAAGTGGCTTTATTGCTCACTATCTTAAATATTCCAATAAGTCTCCCCACACCTGACCAAATCTCCACAATGCTTCACCCGCTATTCTAGCAGTGCTCAAAGTTGGCAGTTTCTGAGGGTGTATTACTCCTTACATTCCAACAGACATACCCAATTATTAGCTTCTCTAGTCTAGAGATAATCAGCAATAACCAAGAACCATACAAAACAAATTTAGGAATTGGGAAAAAAGTAGCACCACTGCCTTAAAATCTTAATCTGTGATTAGTACTTAACCAGCCCTCCACGTGCACCTTACATCAAGGCAATACAGATTACTGTACTACCCTTGAACAAGCAGCAACACCTTCAACCAAGTGTGGTGTCCACAACATGACAGCACAGCAGTATAAACACCCTAGCGACACCTGGTTTCAATTAGCATTTCTGGCACTGAGGCACTGGCAAGGGAGAACATGCTTGCCCTGGGAGGGGGAAGAGCATGCCCAGGGCAAATAATTCAGTTAGATTTCCTGAAAAAGGCACAAACTGCAAAGTGCTTGCTGACTGGGCAGGGCATATTGCTGATGTCAGCCCTTTACAGAAATGAAAGGGGTGGCACATTTCTCATTTGCACAACTCACTCACAAGGAGTTACCATTCCCATCAGCATATGATGTGGGCTGGACAACTTTAGCTCCTTTCTAGCCCAGGAGGGGTTTAGCAGAACTACAGAGGCGCACCAGGGTCCACCAATTGGTCAGCTCTGGCAGAGGAGAGTAACTGCTGGGTCACACAAAGCTCCTCAATGAGGATTTCATGCCAGTCTGCAAATGCGTTGTACTTAAGCAATCCTACAAATAGGAATTCTCCAAGGGATATCCAAGACTGACCCAGTCTACCACTCATTCTAGTCAAAATATTCACCAGAAAAGCATGCTGCTGCCTTGGTGCTGCGACATGAAAGTCAGCACTGTTCAACATGTGTAGAAACTTTGAAAGTTCACTGCACGACAATATACTATTTGCTGTGACCAACAGGTAAATGGCTATTGTGTGTGCTATTTGCCTGTAACCTCAGTTGCTGCAAAGCCTCCAGGGGCATCCTGTCCCCTCTGCCTGGGAGCTTAGTTTTGCAACAAATGCGTTCTTCCTCCTCCCGAGCCTTCAAGTTCTACAGAGCAAACATTAAAGACTGCTGCAGCTCTGTCAGACTTCTAACCTGCAGCCAAGACATGAAAGTTATCTACAAGGACAGTTCAACATGAGTTAGTCCATGAAGTACCAAGACAGTCCAGAGAACAAAAAATAAATGCCATACAAGCACAGACAACTCAGATAATAGATACTTAAGCTATTACAATCAATCCCACCTATCCTAGAAATATCTATATAGATAATATACTGGTCATCTGGAATTCTGGAAATACCCCTTCTAACTATAACTCAAGGTTAGAGGCCATCTTTTTATAACACACAAGACTGGGGATGCTGGAGCTCACTGCAATGGTTAGTTGCTACCATTCCAAGTGATACATCTGCCCAGTTTATGAGGCTGCAACTTGGACACTCACTCAATTTCCAAGGAGTGCAAATAGAATGGCTAGTAAAGTTAGTACTTGCTCCTTTGCAGGCTATCAACACGACCAAACTCCTCCAGCAAACCAAGCCAGCTGTAAGATAAAAGGCAAAGAAAAAAAATGAGCCACGCAGTACAGCAAATTCTCACTCAACTAGCACCTGTGGGGATTGGTAGATGCCAGTTAGTGTAGTTTCCGGCTGCTTGAGACCCGCTCGCAATTTTTGATTAGCTTGCAGGTCAGTATACAAGCCATTCAAAGATTACCAATTGCTCGAGTTCTGGATAACGGGGACTTTACTGTAAGAAACAGTCTGCTGAACGTGAAAACACAAAGGAACCAGAACCAGGTCCACTAAAAATCTATCCAAGCACTTTCATCCTTGTCTGAAGACTTCAGAGATTAAACCCCAAACTGCAAGTCATTCTATACAAACCTAAATCCAATAAAAATGCATCATTCACAAGAACATAATTAACACGTTAAAAAAAGTGACGTCACTAACAAAAAAGTACAGTTTTGTACCTACCATAAATGTAGATGTCCGATAGACATGCAACTGCAGTCATATCATGTGGGTTGTCCTGCCTCAGGCAGCCCTCGGTCGGACGGATTCCAATGTCTGGGTCCGACGTCGGCTGATGCCGCATTTCTCTCAGACATCAGAGCGGCTGGAGTATATAAGCATCAGCCGACACCATTTTCTTCAGTGTTTCTTGCCCCAGATGCCAGGTGCCCTCCAAGGAAGGCTGTAATCAAATTGGAAGACAAAAACAGGATTCCAAACAAATAAATGAGCAATAAAACAAATACACCATAACAGATATCCCCAGCTAAGAGAAGCAGGGATAGGAGTGGACCCTAGGCATAGAGGGGTATGGAGGGTGGGAAAATCCGACTGCAGTTGCATGTCTATCGGACATCTACATTTATGGTAGGTACAAAACTGTACTATGTCCTTCAAGAATGCAACTGCAGTCATAACATGTGGGTAGAATACCATAGCTTAGCTGGGGAGGAGGAATGCTCTAGGAAAAAGATGGTGTGGCAATCAAACCCTGCAGGACTGCCGAAGCAAAGCCTGCTCTGGATCTGGAGTATAGAGGGAGATTGTAGTGTTTGGAGAATGTATGCACGGAGCTCCATGTAGCAGCTTCTAGAATGTCCTTAGTAGGCACCCCTCTTAAGAATGCTGTAGAGGTGGCTGTAGCTCTGGTGGAATGTGGTCTGACATTGGCTGGAACAGTCTTCCATGAAAGGAATAACAGAATCTGATACAATGTCCAATCCATTTTGAAATAGTCTGTTTTGAAATTGCTTTTCCTTGGACTGCAGGGGCGTAAGCTACAAAAAGTTGTTCAGACTTCCTACGGGCCTTGGTTCTGTCCAGGTAGTAACTAAGTTGTCTGTGAATGTCCAAGGTATGCAACAGTCTTTCCCCCTTGTTCTCAGGATTGGGGAAGAAAGCAGGCAGATGAATGGCTTGATTTAAAGAAACCCTAGATACCACCTTTGGCATAAAAGTAGGGTTGGTCCTTAATGAAACCCTGTCTCTGTGAAAAATAATAAAGGGTGGTATTGCCATTAGGGCCTGTAGCTCCGAAACCCTTCTTGCTGATGTAATTGCCAACAGGAAAGCTGTCTTCCATGAGAGAAATTGCAAGTCAACTGAAGCTGCTGGCTCAAATGGAGGTAGAGTCAGTTTTTCTAGGACAAAATTGAGGTCCCAGGCTGGCACTGGGGCCTTTCTCGGTGGCTTAATGTTCTTGATTCCCCTGAGGAATTGCCTTAGTAAAGGGTGTGAAAAACAGGAGGATCAGGGTTGTATCTAGCTGAAATAGCAGATGCATGTATCTTTATGGAAGAATATGAGAGGCCATTCTTTAACATATCTGCCAAATATTCCAAGATGAGTGGGATGTTCAACAATGATGCATCATGTCCCTTGCTGGTATTCCAATTGCTGAATCTTTTCCACTTTGCTAAGTAAACCTTTCTGGTGGATGGTCTTCGAGCCTCGGTTAGTATCCGCTGAACTTCCTTGGAGAGAGATAGGCTGAAGTTATTTATGGGATCTCCCAGGCTGTTAGCTGCAGTGTCTGAAGATTTAGATGCACTGTTTCGAAGTTGTGCTGAGTTAGAAGAGAAGGCCATTGGGGAAGGGCCCACCTCCTGGTGTGACATATGCTCCGTAGTAGTGGGTACCAGTGTTGTCTTGGCCAGTCCGGAGCTATTATGATTCCCTTGGGGGTCTCTGCTTTGATCTTTAGTAATACTGATGTCATTAGTGGCAGAGGTGGGAATGCATAGATTGTTAGGGAGTTCCAGTTGAATGAGAGGGCATCTATTTTGCAAGCTTTTGGATGGTATGTCCTTGTGCAGAATTTTGGTAGTAGATGGTTGAGATGAGAGGCAAATAGGTCCACTTCTGGCTTGCCCCATGTCGAAGTGAGTTGTCTGAAGGCCTTCGGATGTAACCTCCACTCGTGTGGATCTGTGAAATTCCTGCTTAGGCTGTCCGCCAACACATTGTCTTTTCCTGGAACAAACTGGGATTGTAACTGGATGTTTAGGCTCAGTGATTTCTCCCAAAGCTGCATTGTCAGTCTGCAAAGAGGGTAAGAGTGGGTGCCCCCTTGCTTGTTTATGTACCACATCACAGTGGTGTTGTCTGTCCATATCATTAAATGGCCTTGCTGGAGTTGGTGTTGAAAGGCTTTGATGGCATGCATTACTGCCAGCATTTCCTTTTGGTTTATATGCAGATGTGTTTCCTTTGGAGACCATTGTCCTTGTATACACCTGCCTTCCATGTGCGCCCCCCATCCAAGGTCTGAGGCGTCTGTAGTCATGGTCTGTGTTATCTGTGGTTTTTTGAATGACATACCTGTGTTTGCCTGGCTCACCGAGGCCCACCATAGGAATTCCTTTTGTAGGCATGGAATTAGTGGTATGATGGTCTCCAAGTTGTTGCTGTGTTGAGACCAAATGCTTTTTAGGTACTATTGAAGCTTTCTCATGTGTAGTCTTGCGAATGGGACCAGGAGAATGCAGGATGCCATGTAACCCAGGGCATGTAGGAATCTCCTTGCAGTCATTTGGGTTAGTTTTGCTAGACCTTTGAAATAATGAGTTAACTTCTCTTGCTTGTCTTCTGTCAGGTAAGCCATCTGAGAGGCTGTGTCTAGTTTGGCTCCTAAGAAGATTATTTGCTGGGATGGCTGCAGTCTTGACTTTTGGAAGTTGACTGTGTATCCCAGAGCTTGAAGTAATCGTATGACATAATCCAGGTTTTTTGTCAACATCAATTTGTCGTCCGCTTGTATGAGGCGGACCAGGTACGGGTAAATTTGTATACCCTGGAGCCTGCAATGAGCAATTACTGAAGCCAGGCATTTTGTAAATACTCTGGGCGCAGTAGATAATCCAAATGGCAATGCTGAGAATTGATAATGCTCTGGCCCTGCAAGAAATCTGAGGTATCTTCTGCAGCTGTCTCTGGTAGGGACATGCAGGTATGCCTCCATGAGGTCCAGAGTAATCAGCCATGACCCCTTGCCCAGCATGGGAAGGAGTTGCTGTAGAGTCAGCATTTTGAACTTTGGCACTATGAGAAAGGTGTTTAATGCGGACAAGTCCAGTATTGGTCTCCATTGAGATTCTTTTCTTGGAACAAGGAACAGCCTTGAGTAAAATCCCTGGTCTTGTTCTTGTTGTGGAACTCTTTCTATTGCTTTCATCCGAATCAGAGTGATTTGCTTGATAGCCTCTGCCCTCTGATTTTGTGGCAGGTTTGGCATGCCTTGTTTTCTTGGTAAGGTATGAAAATGAAACCTGTACCCTCGGTCTATAATGTCCAAAATCCATTTGTCCTTTGTCAGTCTGTGCCAGTTCTCTGCAAACAGAGATAATTTCCCGCCCAAGGGAGCTTCCAGTTGTTCCCTGGTAGGCGGTAAGAGGAAAGTCATTGAGACTGTGGTTGTGGGGCAGGTGAAACCCCTGCGTCACTTCTTTGGTTTCCTGGCTGCCATTGTCGTCCCCTGTAACGGCCTCTGTATTGGCCTCTTCCTCGGCCACGTCTGTTCTTACCCCTTTGAAACTTTTCTGGATTAGGAAAGGACCAGTTTTTTGAAGGCCAATTCCTACTGAATCTGGGGGGTTGAACTTGGAGGAAATCTTTCACAGTCTGGACTGATTTTGCTTTTTCTTCGATGGTCTTTAACACATCCTTAGCATTTGCACCAAAAAGCTTGTTCTTTTCCAAAGGTGCATCCAGAAGTTTTGCTTTTACATGATCTGGTAGAGGTTGATCTTTTAACCAAGCATGTCTACGAATGACTGCCCCTGTCATAGCTGCCCTACATGAAGCTTCCAGTGCATCATATCCACACTGCAGGAAGTGATTGCTTACTTGCTGAGTGTTATGTACAGCTTCCTGCAAAGTCTTCCTGTCTAAAGGCTCAGGAGTGGCTAATGTTTTTTGTAAATAGTCTAACAAATAATCCTTGTATTGTAACATAAGGCAATTTAAAGCTCTCATAGATAAGGTAGTGGATGTGTAAACCTTTTTGCCCCATCTCTCTAATGACCTAGCTTCCCTGTTGGAGGGCAAAGGATTCTTTGAGGTGGAGGCTGAAACTCCTTTAGGCCCCTGTGAAATAGTTTCCAAATCAGCAGTGTGGGCCCTGAATAAATGGGAATGAGTTTCTGGGACCCTGTAATACCAGTCTGGCTTGGCTGGAGCAGGAGGAAGAGAATCAGGGGTAGCACTAGAATCAGAATACAAATCATCCAGAACATCAAGTACAGGAGGAATAGCTAAGGGCCTGTGCTGAGGCTTCTTAAGTAAAGTCCTAAGGTGTTTCCTAGAATCAGAATATTCCTGACCTTGCCACTTGAAATGTTCCCCTCATGGTGTGCAGAACTTCCCCAAAAGAAATATCCTCAGGAGGGGAGGCCGAGGGGATGGAATCTTCTGCATCTGAGTCCTCATAGGTCTGGAAGAGCTCTTCCTGTCTATCAGAGTGGACAGAGCCCTCAGAATCTTCATCGGAATGTGTAGGGTCAGAGGGTTCAACCCGGGGCCTTTTATCAGGAGGCGGCTGGGATCCTCTCTCAGGATGGGCCTGTGAACCTCTAATCATGGAAATCAAATCAGCGGCCATGGACATAATTTGTGTCTGGAGTCGGCTGAGGTAAGGGTTTAGAAGTAATATGCTTTGTTTTGCTGGCTGCCTTAGCCCTAGTGTAGGCCTTAATAGACATGGCCATAGGGGGCCTGGCAGCTCCATGTGCAGGAGTGACCTTGTCTACAGCAATGGTCTCGGGCATTTCCTCGGTTTCGGTATCCGGAGGAAAATCTATAACTGGCGGAGTAATGTCTGTACTGCGGTGTCTTCGGTTCTGAGTGGTGGAGAGACAGTCTCAGAGGTAACCGGAGCACTCGCACTAGGTTTTGGTGTGGAGTCAGAGGAAGACGTGGTTCGAGGATGTCGGTCCCGGTCTTTTCGCTTTTTGGGCGTTTGCGATGTCGGAAGATCCGACGGCATGGTGTAAGCAAAATTATCGCCGAAAATATCTTCAGCGAACTCCGCCCGGCGCCTGAGTGTGCGCTTGTTGAAGCGAGCACAAGCTACACAGGCCGAGACATCGTGGTCTGAGCCCAGGCAAGGGAGACAGTAAGAGTGGAAATCCTTATGAGGTATTTGTTTACCACAAGAAAGACAATTGTTAACTTTTTCAGTAATTTCTGACATCGGCTGAGGCAAGAAAAGGTCCCCAATGGGGTACTTAGCTTTTTGATGACTTCGGTATCGTAGAATACAGGAGCTGACCGACCGGCACTTGCGAACTGCTTCTGCTTCGGGCACCGCGCGGCAAGAAAGACTGAAGAAAATGGCGTCGGCTGATGCTTATATACTCCAGCCGCTCTGACGTCGGAGAGAAATGCGACATCAGCTGACGTCGGACCCAGACTTTGGAATGCGGCCGACCGAGGGCTGCCTGAGGCAGGACAACCCACATGATATGACTGCAGTTGCATTCTTGAAGGACATCCTATATTTAAACATGTCACTAACTAGTTCATTTGCATCAATTCCCAAACCATGCCATGTACAAAGTTAAGACCACCTTAAAGCTTACACAATGGTTAACTCAACTACATTAATATTTGATCTCTGTAGTGCAGGTAAATAGATATGAATTTTTTTTATATATTTATATAGACACAATCACATTTTTCTAAATCTCAACAACCAAGACAGAACTCCTTAACCGCATATGAATTCTCAGTGAGATGAAAATGCTGCTGACAGTAGGTTTGCAACTTGAGTGGTCGCAGAAATAAGTTTATAAAATATTACAAATGTAATAGTTACTGTCTTTACTGTGCAACTTATAAAATTCGGTTTATGACCTAGAACTGAAAGACTACTACACTATAAAAGTTTGTGCTGAAGAGTTTGCCATTTATACCACTCTCGTAACCACTGTGGTCCCACAGATACTAACATCCGTTTGAACTGTGGGGACAATTTGATTCTGTGAAAAGGCTTAGGCACTGGAAGTTACAGTGCAAGCTTCCTGAGCTCCATTGGAGTAAACAAGTTTGAAGGAGACTGGAGACTATAAAGTGGTGACAGGAGACGGTGGTGACAGGAGAAAGTGTAGTTAGGCAGCATAGAATGGTGGTCTGTAGGATGACGTCTGATCAAGAAGAGGAGTGTGAGGGCAGCACCAAGGATCAAATGTTGGAAATTGAAAAAAGGTGATTGTGAGGTGAAGTTCAGGGAAGAGTCAAGTCAGGCACTGGCAGTGAAGAGTTCATGAATAGCTGGGTAACTCTACAGCAGCGCTAGTAAGGAAGACAGCTAGAAAGGTGCTTGGTGTGACATCTGGACACAGGAAGGATGACAAGGAGATCTGGTGGTGAAATGAGAAAGTACAGGAGAGTATACAGAGGAAGAGGTTGGCAAAGTGGGATTGTCAGGGATGAAGTAGACAGGAGTACAAGGAGATGAGGTGCACAGCAAAGAGAGGCGGCGAAGGCAAAGACATAAGGAGAGTTGTATGAAAGGTTGGACACTTAGGAGGGAGAAAGGGACCTGTACTGACTGGCTAAAGAGACCTGTACTGACTGACTAAACAGTGGGGCAGAGCTAGGAAAGATGTGCAGCAGGTAAGGGGGATAAAGGATAATGAGGGAAACTGTCACAAACGAGGAGAGTGTGTTGAGCAGATGGCAAGAGTCCGTTGAGGGGCTGATGAATGAAGAGAAAGATAGTAGGTTGGATGATGTGGGGATAGTGAATCAGGAAGTGCAATGGATTAGCAAGGAGGAAGTAAAGATAGCTACGAAGAGGATGAAAAATGGAAAGGCTGTTGGTCCAGATGACATACATGTGGAAGCATGGAGGTTTTTAGGAGAAGTCGCAGTGGAGTTAACCAGATTAATGAAATCTTGAAAAGTGAGAGGATGCCTGAGGAGTGGAGAAGCGTTTGGTACCGATTTAAGAATAAGGGTGATGTGCAGAGCTGTAGTAACTACAGAGTGATAATACTAATCCGTCACAGTATAAAATTCTGGGAAAGCGTAGTGGAAGCTAGGTTAAGAAGGGAGGCGATTACTGATTTCATGCCGGGAAAGAGCACTACAGATGCAATGTTTGCTCAGAGAGCGTGTTAGAGAATACAAAAGGTCAGAGAGTTGCATTGTGTCTTTATGGACCTAGAGAAAGCATATGACAGGGTGCCTAGAGAGGAGGAAGTCAGGTAAAGAGTGGCAGAGAAGTATGGAAGAGTGGTACAGAATATTTATGAGGGTAGTCCGACAGTGGTGAGGTCTGAGGTGGGAGTGACTGAGTTTAAGGTGGAGGTGGGATTACATTAAGGATCAGCTCAGAGCTCTATTTGCAATGGTGATAGGTTGACAGACAAGATCACACAGGAGTCAACATGGACTATGATGCTTGCAGATGACGACATGATCTGTAGTGAGAGTAGGGAACAGGTTGAGGAGACCCTAGAGAGGTGGAGATATGCTCTAGAGAGGACAGCGATGAAGGTCAGCAGGACTAAGAATGAGAGCGCGCGCGCCAGAGGGAGGGAGGGAGAGCGAGAGAGAGGGAGCGAGAGAGACCAGAGCGAGAGAGACCAGAGCGAGAGGATGCAGGGAGTAGAGAGGTGAAGAAGAGTGTCAGGAGTGATTTGTGACAAGACTAGTAACAGTAAGAGTGAAAAGGAAAGTCTACAAGAGGGTAGTGAAACCAGCTATGTTATATGGGTTGGAGACAGTGGCATTGACAAAAAGGCAAAAAAAAAATCAAGAGCTGGACATGGCAGAGTTAAAGATGTTAAGATTTGCACTGGGTGTGACGAGGGTAGACAGTATTAGGAATAAGTATATCAGAGGGTCAGCCCAGGTTGGGACGGTTTGGAGACAAAGCCAGAGAGGCAAGATTGCGTTAGTTTGGACATGTGCTGAGGAGGGATGCTGGGTATATTGGGAAAAGGATGCTAAAGATGAAGCTGCCAGGTAAGAGGCAAAAGAGGAAGACCTAAGATAAAGTTTATGGATGTGGTGAAAGGACATTGCAGGTGGTTGGTGTGAGCAAGATGCAGAGGACAAGAAGAAATGGAAACAGATTATCCACTGTGGCAACCCTAATAAAACAGCTGAAAGAAAGATTGAGTACACGGAGTTAAAGGTTTTAATGATATTCTTGATGAATGGTGCATTGCATTTTTATTGGATATATTAAGCGTCTTTAGACAACAACAAACACACTTGGATCAATTACAAGATTTTATATTTGTGGACTTTGTTCTGGTTCCTTTGTATGTTACTGCATTCAGTTTCTTACTGTGAATATTTTTTGGAAAATCAGTTGGAAGTTTGACAGCACGTATCTAGTGGCTTGCACATATCCAAGCACTTTTAGCCTTCAAGGCATGTGGTTTGACAGCTGTATACCACCACCAGTACCAAAGAAAATGGGCACATGATGTTTTATAGCCGGGCTTCCTCTCAGTGCAGTTACACATCCCATAAAATGCCTAACTACTGAAAGAGCAGACTGAAGGATCGATACCTGCCTTCAGCATCATACTAAACTTAAATCTACTGTAGTACTAACACCTCTACAGATGTGCAGTCATGTGGCAATTACACATGCCCAAAATGATCTGGTGTACTTTGTCAAAGTGAGTTACTTTATCACACAAATTAGCAATAATTGCACCTTTCCTCCCTATTGTAAGCTGGACAGCACAGGACACCAATACGAATCTGCATTCACCTACAGTATAAAAAAATTTTAGAAGTCCGCTCCCCTCCATCACCTCTTAAATACCTCCTTGCATGTTTCATACTATACTAGTCACCAGAAAACTTTAAACTCTCGTTTTGCAGATTTTCCTCCATGACTTCTCAGCCTCAGAATTCCTCCAAGGCCTGAAGATGACAAGTAAACATTGCTAATGACAATTTGTTCAGGTAATGAATTGTAGGAGGCAGCAACATATAAGCAGCAGCTTTCCCACAGGGAGAATGCTCTACATATACTGAAGTACAGACTCCCAAGCACAGCAAAGTTTAGGGGCAGAGGTGCATACTGGCCAAACCACCAAGCTCAAGTAGCTTATTCCACCCCATAACCCAAAGGTGCCATCTTGAGAAACTAGGAGAGAAGCCAGAAGGATAAAGCAAACAAAATCCATGGTGTCACCCCAAGGGGAGGGGCCAATATCAATGAAATCCAGCCTACCACTCTAACAAGAGGCAGCCAAACCAGTGCCTCTACAAAAGTAGGGTTCTAAACAGGATCAAGAAACTGAAGCATCTCATGTTAGTGCTGAGGTTGCAATGCACCAATTCAATTCTAGTCAGCCCAAGAGCACAGTAGACCCACCAAGACAACAGAACACTGGGTTATAGACAAAGGGCAAAAGGCTGGTGGGGAAACCAGAGACTGGCTGAATGAGAAGCCGAACAGAAATCAGCCTCTAACAGTCCAAAAAGACCACAATAAACAGAAGATGCTGGCGGGATAGATTCCTGTCCCAAAGACTTTCTATAACTCTGAGATCAAACTACCTATCTATATCAAACAAAGCTCCTCATTAGCACCCAAGAAAAATCTTGATTGGATGGGAGATAGGAAATTCATCCAGAGGATCACTTCTGTGGCTCTGCTCGACAGTGGCAGAGGAAAATAATTTTCTTGGGTGGCGAAAGTACCTGGCTAGGCTTATATAGGCCCTAGGGCCAATAGACTAGTATCTGCCTAAGAGTAGGCTGTTGTAATAGCTTGTTGATATTACCTCAATAACTCCAAGTTAAATGAAAGGACCTACAGAAGAACTTTGCAAGACAGGAGAGATTTGATACCTTGAACAAGGAGTCAAAATCTGGACTAGTATCAAAATCCACAACTTTTATAAATAAGATGGTCTCTTGGTGGGGGGCAAGCACCTGACGAAACATGCAAGCACACATACAACCGCTTTAAATGGTGTACCTTGCATTAGATCATTGTGGAGAAATATTTACAAAAAGGACAACACCTAAAGTTTTACCCCAACATAGGTCTTACCACCAAGAGACCATGCACAGCCCAAGATTGCCAACACAGGCATTGATGGCCTTGTAATTCTGTATTCCTAATATGAAGTGCACAGAGTAAGCTGAACTCCCAACATAAAGAATGTTCCCAAAATTCTTATATCATCCTGTTCCTGACACCCAATTTTTTTGTGCCCATGCACATTCTACACAGAACAAATTGGTTTCATCCCAAAGGAGTCATAAACCAATAGGCCTTTGGAGTTCTGAACTTGCTGTGCACAGACTACCTAGTTCAGTGTACAGCCCAGGATGAAAAGATAGTTCATAAGGTTTGCCCCCCCCCCCCCCATAAAGGAACTACGAAAGGCCCACTCAGCATAGAAGCAGGCAAAAAAAAAAAAAAAAAACAGTCACTAATCCAACAAAACAGACAATATGCACCATAAATCTTAAATGAACATTCATTCCAAACGAACAGACAGAACAAAGTTGTGTTAGCAACAGTATCACAGAAGGAATCCTCAATCATTAGTACAGCAGCTGCATTAATCCTTTTGAGGCATAGTAAAAGTGGCTTACAATGATGTAAGGACATGGCTATGCATTACAAACAAGTTCCATTTATTTAAAAATAAATAATCTTGTACTTAAGTCAATACCCTCCTCCACCTCAACTGAGAAAATCCCATTTTCAAAAACAAACTGAACAAATTACTCATCGGCATCTGGTCAGCTGCTTTCTACAAAGTACTCCACAGCTGTCCAGTACTGTGGTGGTGGTGCTGCAGTAGCATTGTCGCCTCGTAGCAAGACGTTGTCCCATTCGATTCTCAGCTAGAGCGTCTTGGGTGTGGAGGCATACGTGAATGGGGCATGCCTTCATTGAAGGCTGCGCGTCAAGGCTGGTAACCAGGTACATAAAAACCACTACCAATCATTAGCGGACCGGAGTTCCGCTGTGGCAACCCCTAACCGGGAAAAGCCGAAAGACACAAACTCCACTGCTGTCCAGGTATCTCTTCTCTGACCAACCACTCCTTCCTTGAGTTGATCCAACATACCTCAACCTCAGAGTGCAAGCAATGTGGACAGACCAAAATAATGGGGATGACAAAAGACCCAGGATCAAAGATATTTTTACCCTTATAAAACTTAGAAAGTTGCTAGAACATATTTTGCATTAGCATGTAGTTTCTGAAGATGAAATCAAACTCAAAATGTCTCTTTGGGTGACCTCAACCCTCAATGACTTACCAGAAAATCAAATTTTACAACAGACCAAAAGGTTGCAAAAGTCTAGACAGTCGAGAGGTATGATGCCAAAGGTCTCAGTCACAGCAAACTGTGCCAATTGCAAGATCTGAAGATGTACAATCATGTTATGCTCAGATGACTACCTCACTTCCCACAAACCTTTTGGGCAAACCTCTCACTTCCCACAAAACTTTTGGGCATACCTCTCAACCTCTTACATCTAGAAAGATGAACAAAACCATAAATAATTGGGGGGACCCAAAAAATAGGAACAATTTTTAAATATTGCTCTTACAAACAAAGTTGATAGAACAGGTTTTGCATTGTGAATTGAATTCTGTGAAGAATATGAAACAGAATGTCTGATTTTCTGAATCCTTAATGATTTGCAAATGATTTGGCAGAAAACCACAATTTTATGAAAACAGACCAAAACTGTGGCAAAATCAGGACATTCTGTGAATCTGGAGAGTTGAGAGGCATGTTTTCAAGCTTCTACAGATTGCCGGTCCAAAAGATGCAGCCACATTTACCTCAAAGAATCCACAACTCAACAGCAACAGATTATCCAGTCTTAATTTTTCTTTAAATATTTAAGGCAATAAAGAGATGTACACACATCACTTAATTCTTTCTTAGGCTGGGAAAGAAAACTTTAAATGCTATCAATGTCTGCACAGATCTTAGTATCCAGAAAACTCAAGTTTGCAAAAAAGAGTTGCACAGTTTTCAGTGAAGAAAATGTGAAGCCACTGTACAATTTAGGTTTTACAGAATTAGCCAAAAATGTTCTCGTACTGAATACGTAAATATAGTATATATAAAAGTTGCATAGCAGGCAAGGAAGTTAAAGTCAAAGGATTTTCAGAACATCCTTGTAATATAGCGTGAATACGACGTACATCACTCGATTCACAGGAATAAGAAGCAGTGAAAATGACATACATTACTCGATTCACAGGAATAAGGAACAGTGAAACGAAGTACAGATTAAGGCTATGCTGCAGCAGAAGGGGATATTGGGGATATTGACAAAACTCCTTTGAGGAAATTAAATCAGACTGGGTTAGAGAAGTACATGATTTGGAGTCTCTTCAGTTTGTTAGCACAACACTAGAAAAACAAAAATGAAGAGCTGCAAAATCCAAAACAGTATTAAGGAGCGAGCTGAGTAAAGTTAGCTTATGAACAATCACTGTCTGAAGTGGTCAAGCAGCATAAGACAGCAGCATTGCTGCCCATTACACCAAGTTACTACCCAAGAATGCAGTATCCTACATGATCCAAGTACTGCTTCTCTTCTCCACAGCCCTTAAATGTAGAGAAGGCCCAAAACATGCTGCCTGTGTTTTTGTGGCAGCTGCTGCCATCAGCAAGCCTGAGAACTGCCAAGGCAAAATTGAGGGGGGTTCTCCCCATGTGAATGTCAAGTAGGCAAAGAAATTCATCTGCCAAAGCATGAGAGGTGGGTTTTCCATTCCTTACAAAGAAACGCAAGTGTAATCAAATACAGGCTGGTTCCACACCCATAATTCCATGTACTCACTAGGATAATACAAATGGCATAATGGTTAAGGTCTTCATCTCCCATGCACAAGGTACAAAGTTCAATCCTGAACTCTGGCCAATGCCTTGCTTCTCCTTGTGGAGTTCCTCCCATCTCTGAAAAACACTCCTAAGTGTTTTCAACTCAAACACACTGATGAAATGGAGAGCAGCACAGACTATTGTGCCCTATAGGGGAACAGCTGTATAAGCCAACCACTTTTGGTATCTCCTGTGTTGTCAAACAAAAATTCAGGATCCTACATCAGTAAATCTCCTGTGGTGCACATCAAGGTAGAACACAGATCAGACTGAATGCTGTGCAGGGCTAGCCCCTCAAATGTGTAAACATGGTTTTAGGTGATTTTTGTCATGTTTACCATCGTCAAATGGGCTTGTGTATTTTCCAGTGACAAGTGGGTTGAGGAACAGCCTACTCAGACATATGCCAAGGACCCATGTCAACGGTGGAGGGGTAATCTGCCTCTAGTGGCACAATGTGTGGCCACCATAAAGCCCAACCACCCTGGGTCAACAAGCTAACAGGCCTGTGTATAGTTGCCCAGCTTGGGTTACTTGGGATAGATCGGTTGAACGACACAAAGTCAATTAACCTGCAAAATGAACTAAGAATTGCTACACTCAGTGTAGGTTCCCCGATAGTCCAGAGCTTGGAAGTGGATGACATAAGGAGACAGCTGGACATATGCAACAGAGACCAGATGGAAAGGCAGTCCAGCAAAGCCACTTAGCTTGGGATCCAGAGTTTACAATGAGAGGAGGCTACCCTGAAGTGGGAGCAGCACCAAGGAAAATGAAGTCGGGAAAAGCAGCAGGCTCAGACAAGGTCACAGCAGATATGATAAAGATGCTGGGTGAGTGTGTGGAGATTCAGATCAGGAATCAACAAAAATGACCCTACCGTTGCAGTGAGAGACGGAGACGTGTCCAATTGGGCATTTCTTGACTTGAAAGCGGACTTGGGCAGGCCTGCAGTGGTTCAAAGCCCCAGAAACATTGGTATAAATTAGTGCACGCCATGTATAACAATTCAATACATTCACTTTTACAGAGGGGTTCCCAGGGGAGGCAGGGGTGCATTAGAGTTCAACTGAGCCTGCTGCTGTTCATACTGGTGATTACATTAAGACCAGAGTGGACAGAACAAAGTTACTGTATGCAGATGTGGCATTATAGGCAGACAGAGTAAGAACATCAAGGATAGAGGGAATGGAATGAAATGAAACAGAGCTTTACAATACAGAAACCAGAGCAGTGAAGGCACAGCAGTTGAGGAAGATAGAGGTGATGGAAATTAAGTGCCTGAGAGAGGTGGCAGGATGCACACTGTGGGACTGAAACAAGAAGCCAAAATGGCTCCAACTATAGAAAAGAGCAAAGTGAACAGATTGCAGTGATTAAGGCACATGGGCAAAAAGAAGAAGACGACAATCTAGTGAGGATTTGGAACAGACACGAAAGCAAGAGGAAATGAGGGTGCCCAGCAAAGAGGTGGATGGATTGTATGAGAGAAGATCTGTAACAGTCAGGCTTGAGTTTGGCACTGAATTGAGAGACTGCAACAGTTACACACCCAGACCCCCATGTAGAAAACAGGAAGGGGTTTAATAACAGGTAATAAATACACCATGGGGTGGGTAAAATCAACCATCAAAAGGGATAGCACAAAAAAAGAAACTGCCTAGGCTTAAAATGGCACGAAGGGGCAGCTAGCCTAGTAATATGCTACAGAACCTATGTTCACAGTCATTTACTGCAACTATGTACTGCATCTTGACAAACCACTCCAGTACAAAATAGTGCCCAGTCATTTTAAAACCACAACAAAGATCTCAACAAGGCAATTAACTAAAAACAAAGTATAGTAGTGTAAAATCTTACCATAACTATAGGATGTCCTCTTCCATGTTGCAGTATTATTAGCGTGGGATTCTCCGCCTCAGGCGGCCCAAACACCGGCTCCTATGCAAAAGCTTAAGTCCGGTTGCTGGAGGTGCATGGGATGTCACACACAGGGCCATAAACCAGGGACCTTAAATGTGACATCTGCACACACACACACACACACACACACACACACACACACACACACACACACACACACACCTCAGAACTTAATTGCTCAGTCACGAGCCAAATGATGTCCACAAAGTGTGCAGTTCAATTTGCTGGTTAGTCTGAACATAGTCTAGGTGGTGCTCCAGGGTGCCCTCTAGACAGACCAATGGGAAGGAAATACTGCAACATGGAAGAGAAGGACATCTACAGTGATGGTAAGATTTTTACACAACTATTCTTGGTCCTTCTATTCCCATGCTGCGGTATTCTTACTGTGGGAGGGTGCCACAGCTTAGGAAGGAAGGTTGGAGGCAGAGGTAGTCAATTCCAGAAAGCCCTCTAGGATTGCCCAAACAAACCCTGCACAGGAGATGTGGTCCAGCTTGTAGCATCCGGTAAAGGTATGCAAGAGGACCAGGTGGTCGCCTCCAGGCCTTTGAAGGCGGCTCTGGAGGATGCTATGGCCCTGAGTGTGCCCTTGCCCCATGAAGTAGGTCCTTGCCATGGCAGGAGCAGCAGAAGTAGACAGTTTTCCTGATCCAGCAGGAAATGGTTTGGAAAGTGCCTTGCCAAAGGGCCCTGGGGTGGAAGGATAGAAACATCTGGCTGGATTTCCTGATGGACTTAGCTGCCTGTGCACATCCAGGGAATGGAGTACCTTCTCGGTGTCATTAGTGGGAAAGAGGAAGAAGGTGGGCAGGTGGATAGACTGGTTTAAAGACAGTTCATTGACAACTTGGGCATGAAAGTAGGGTTGGTGTACAGGGTCACCCTGTCATTGTGGAAAAGTGCAGGATGGACAGGCCATGAGAGCTTATACCCGATGCCCTTATAGCAGAGGTAAGGGCTTGTAACTGATGCCCTTCTAGCAGAGGTAAGGACCACCAGAAGAATTTTCCAAGTGCACATTTGGAGAGTTGCAGAGCTGGCTGGCTCAAATGGAGCCTTCGTGAGTTTTTCTAGGATAAAGTTTAGGTCCCAAGGCAGTAGGACCAGTTTTCTTGAGGGTCTGATGAGCCACACCCCTTACAGGAAAACTAACATCCTTCCTGGATAGCAGAAGGGGGTCTAGGGGTAAGCAGGCAGAGACTGCAGATAGGTGGACTTTCACTGAAGAGTATGAAAGGCCAGCTTTGATAAGTTCACACATAAGTTAAGACTAGAGAAACATCCACTAGAAAGGGATCCTATGCTTTTTGGGACGCCATTTGGAGACTCTTCCTCATTTTGAAACTTAGATCTCCTGGTAGCAGGCTTCCTGGCCACCCTCAGGCCAGAAAGCACACACTCAGTAGTGGTGTCTGAAGGGAATTTAAAGTTCACCACCCACAGAGTTAGGCACAGCATCTGCAGGTGAGGATGAATGAGTGTCCTATCTGCTGTGTGAGTAGGTCCACCTTGTGGGGTAACTTGTGGTGACTGGAGACTTGGCCTCTCGCCAAGGGCAATCTGTAATTGCCATCCTGCACAGGAGATCGGACTTGGTCCCTCCTTGTTTGTTGAGGTACTACACAACTATGGTATTGTCTGTGAAGATTTGAAGGGGACCCGGTTGTAGGACTGGGGTAAATGCTTTTAGGGCCAAAAGAACTGCCGTCATCTCCCTCACATTGATATGTCCCCCCCCCCCCCCCAGTGGGCAGGATACCAGATCTGATGCATCAGTATGTGTTGAGCTGGTGTGGAGGGAGGAGGGAGTGGAAGGCCTGGGTTCAACTGAATTTGTATCCACCATTTCAATTCTGCTTTGAGGCAGGGTAAGAGTGGGATCTGAAATTCCAGAGGGTGTTTGTGTTGGACCACATTCTTCTGATACCACAGCAGTTTGCTCATATTCATCCTGGCTAAAGGCAGCATACGAATCATGGCTGCCATAAGACCCAGGACATGTAGAAGTCTTACTGATAAGTTGTACCTGGATCAGGTCCTGGAAGTGGGCAGCAAGGGACAGAACTTTGCCCTGAGGGAGGAATGCCCGCATCAGGTCTGTTCTGATCCTGCGTCCCAGGAAGATTTTGTCCTGCTGTGGGGTTAGAGATGGCTTGGGGAGGTTGAGTGTGAACCCCAAGTCTTGTAACAGACATGGCGAACTGCAGATGGTTTCTTAGATTATCCTCTTTCTACAAGAATGAAGATATCGTCTAGGTATGGGTAAATCTGAATGCCTTTGGTTCTGCAATGGGTTACTGCTGAGGCCAGGCATTTTGTGTATACCCTGGGTGCAGTAGATAAACCAAAGGCCAAGGCTGTAAATTGAAAACTACACCAGGGCCCAGTAAAACACAAGTACTTTCTGTGAGAGGGTTTTATAGGATGTGGAGGTAGGCCTCCTGGAGACCTAGTGTGGCCATAAATGCCTGGGCTACTCATAGTGGAAGAAGGGTGTGGTGGGAACATTCTAAAGGCTGGTACTCTTAAGACAGATCCAGAACTGGCCTCCAAGGGCAGTCCTTTTTTGGTACTAGGAATAACCTTGAGGAAAAACGTCTTCCTCCTTGTCCTGGGGGGACTGGTTCTATAGTTCCATAGTTCAAAAGATCCTTTAGGATTCTAGGGAATAAGGTGCAGTTGATTCTTGGGTGGGAATGGTATGCCCCTTGCAGGGGGCCTTTCTACCCAAGAGGAGAAGAAATATCCCTCTTCTACTACTGCCAGGACCCAGCAGTCTGTGGTGACAGTTCTCCAAAGGGGTAAGCTGTGCGAGAGGCAGGCTGACAGGGGGAGGTGGGTAAGGCAGTCATACACTGTTGGAGCCATTTCTGTCATGAAAGGGCCATCTTTGGGTAGGTTGAGGGGAAACTGGTCTGGAAGGGGTTTGTCTCCTGGCTCTTTGCGTCTGGAAGAGGAAGGCATGGTAGAGCACGGGATCCTCCTGACTAAAAGTATTCTTGGCTGGGTGATTCCTATAGTATTTAGGAATGGGAGACACCAGAAGGTGTTTAATAGCCTGGTGCTCCTTGCTTTTCTCCTGAAGGGTTTTAAGAGTTCTGTGGACTGTTTTCCAAACAGGAAGTTGTGGTCAAGAGGAGCATCAAGAATTTTGGACTTAAAAGTCCTCTGACAGGGGTTGAAGGCAAAGCCAAGAATACCTGCGTAGCTCTGCTGCTGAAGCAGCAGATCTAGCAGAGGCCTCAGCTGCATCATTACTGCATCTAACTGAATGTCTGGCCACTTGAGAAGCCAGGGACAGTTTTGATGCTACCTCTGTCTTGTTAGGGGAGTCAGGTAAGCAGGACAGGAGATTAGAGGCCTGGGATACTAAGTTCAAGGCATATTTTACCACACGGGTTTGGTAGTTGATGGCTCTGAAGGCTAGGGTGGAGGAGGTATTAAAACAAACAGTCAGGCCTGTCCATATTCTTACTGTTCTTGTCAGTAGGTAAAAGGGACAAGGAGGGTATTAATCTTGACTGCCTGTCAGGGGATACAGCAATCACTGCTGGATCTGCCAAGGGGGGATTTCACCAGGAATTTCTGTTCATCAGGCACCTTGTAGAAACACTCCTCTTAGGGGCAGGTGACTGTGAATCATGATTTTTTGATGCTGAAGAAAACGCATCAAGATAAGTAGCTACAACTGGTGAGATGGCAGATGGCGATTCTACTTGAAGTAATTCAAAATATCTTGAGTTTGTCATTTGAAAAGTATCCCATTTTAAATATTCTATCATTTTGGTAATGTCTCCCCAAAGGTGATGTCCTCTGGGGGAGGGGACCCTTCAATGGATTCCTCATCAGGGGAATAATATTCCAGTGGATAGGCAATCTGTGATGAATAAGTAATAGACTCAGATGATGGAGTAAACTACTTCGGCATGAGAAGTGGGAAGATGGATTGACGTAGCCGAGGCAGGCATGGGCTACGACTAGGAATGGTGGAGGATAAAGAGGTCAAGGGCCTAATGGCCATGAAGGATTGCCACTAGAGACATTTTTTTTTTTTGTTTCCTTTTCAAATGAGTAATCATGGGAGAAGGCCTAGACTCTTGGATCTTTGTTGGAGCTGGGGCTTCAGGTTGTGATATCCCAGTCAGGCATCCTGCAAGGCCTGGTTCCCCCACGACATCCGCAGAAACAGATGTCTGAGCTACCTCTGTGGACATGCCAGACGTTACTTCCGAAATAGCTTCCCCAAGGGGAGTCCAAGTAGAAGGCTCTAACGGGCATCCCTCAACCCCTAAATCAGAAGCTGGTGGGGCATCCAATGGTGGAGGAGTAGTAGTAGGTCATGACAACTTTGGCCTTCTTGCATAGAGGTTCTGCTGCGGCGGCCAACTCGGGAGCCATCCTAAGCACTAATTTCTTTAGCCTTTGGTTTTCTAAGCAAAGATTGAGAGCAGCCAGATGGCTTCCGAGTGTCTTGGGGACGAATGACTGGCAAATTGAACGAGAGGTATGGTAGTGTTCCTGGCCTAAGCAAAAGATGCAACAGTCGTGCGAGTCTGTGGAATCCGACACCCACAATGGCATTTATCCTTCTTAGTGGACATTGGTCAAGTTCAAGCAGAACGAAGTCCCCAATGGGGTACTTGGCTTTAGACATCTTGATAGAGGAGCAATGAGATTGATCTGATGTTCAACTGCAGCTGAAAAGTTCTGAGGTCTGTGTGCAGACATCACATTTAAAAGGTCCCCAGTTTACAGCCCTGCATGTGACATCTCATGCACCTCCAGCAACCAGGCTTAAGCTTTTGCATAGGAGCAGACGTTTGGGTCACCTGAGGCAGAGAATCCCACAAGAATACTGCAACATGGGAATAGGAGGACATCAACTAGTACTGCCATTCGCATTCATTAAAAAGCATGGTTGTGGCTTCCAGTTTCACATCCAGATCAGACCAATAATTAACCAACTATCTTCTACAATAACAAAGTAGACCACAAAATTAAACTGCAATCCACTAGCCAAATGGCATGCAAGAATACTCACTCAATAGGTCTACTGCTCTAGAGCAGAAATAAAAGCACCTATCCCCAACTTCATAAACTGGCCGATTAAAGGCGCGACTACAACATGGATACATTGGGATCTACAGGGAACAGGCTAACTATGCATACCTGAAGTTACTATTACCTTTATACAAACATGCTTTGCTAAAGTCAGGAGTATTCGCCAGCACAAGGCAACAATAGTCAGACAAAGTTTTACAGGTAAGGCACTGATCACAAACTGTCCTTTTAGGTCTACCCAGTAAATACGGAAAACCAGAATACATTAAACTACAAATCGTAGTCAGGGTGCATGGTTCCAGGATAAGAGCAAATTTGACAGAATGAGAAATACCAGCATTCAAGTAACCCTACCAGCATATTGCTGATAAATTGCACTGGACTAAGTATTGGGAACATTAAAGTAATTTAGGCCTACACTACATAAAAATGAACAAGTCTAATCTAAACTAAAAAAAATACAAAATAAAGTAACTATAAGGAAGTGATGGGGAGAATAGGGGGAGTGAGTGGGAAACCAGGAAAGGAGGAGCAGCCTCAAATGTGGATTACTCATGAAATGACATTTTAAACTTCACATGCAAAGCATATTTGTCAGTTCAGAAGCCTGCCAATTAACTGTTAAAGAGCACCTCCAAAAAGGCTATTTGTAAGTCCACTGGCAAATACAGCAGGCTTCCCACAGGTGAGGAGTCACAAAACATAATCTACACTGTACCAAGCATAGCTTAAGTGGCAGCCAGAGGTTCAGCTTCTCTATGTAGGTAGGGAAATAGAGATTACAAGATAAAGGATGAAAGTAACTCAGCATGTGTTTTATAGCTAGATAGTGGGGCTCAGCTTTTAGCTAAAAGGCTACACATTGCCACTTATTAGTAACAGATTATGCCAAAGCACACATTCTAAAAACTGCTGCAATAATGGACAGGACATATTCCACATTAACAAGCATATTATACCATGACCCCCCATTATTATTCCAAAACGTGCACGCTGATTGGCCAGCGTGGCCGTTGTAAATAGAGTTATACTAATGGAAAAAGGTCCGGTCGCCCGGACTTTTTTCCATTAGTATAACTCTCTTTTTAAAACACCGTCTCGCTATGTTAAATGGGTTTAACATAGCGAGACAGCTTTAAAATAAGCAACGGAAATCTCCGTTGCTTATTTTAAAGCTGTCTCGCTATGCTAAACCCATTTAACATAGCGAGACGGGTTTTAAAAAAAAAGCAATGGAGAAAGCAAGATCTCCGTTGCTTTTTTTTAGTGTTTCGCTATGTTAAATGAGTTTAACATAGAGAGTTTTAAAATAAGCAACAGACATCTCCGTTGCTTATTTTAAAGCTGTCTCGCTATGTTAAACCCATTTAACATAGCGAAACACTAAAAAAAAGCAACGGAGATCTTGCTTTCTCCGTTGCTTTTGCCCACAGCTCTGATGTACTGCGCAGGTGCGCAGTACATCAGAACTGCCGCGGATGCCAGACATCTGCGGAAGGGCAGCAAACAGGCATTATACTATGCCATTATTTAAGAAAAGTAATAGCTTCTTTTCTTAAATAATATCATGGTATAATAGCAATAACCCACTTCTGGGTGTGGGTAATGCTGGATTTACCCACGGTTGCCTTTGTTTGGTCCCTCGGGCTTCGCCCTCGGGACCAAACCACGCCAACCGTGGGTAAATCCAGCATTACCCACACCCAGGCGTGGGTTACTGCTATAATCACTTTCCCTAACTGCTATGCTACCATCTGCAGAGAGATGCAATAATTTTGTGGCCCAGAAAAGTTAACTTGGATTGTTGCTCTCCTCACTGATAAAGGTACTGGTAAGCCTACCTGCTGATCAAGTTAGATACCAAAGTGACTAGTTAAATCCAAGAGTTTGTCCCTGGCAACCTTTTCTCAGAACATTTCTGATTTCTACAGAACAGCTTTAGTTCACTTTGCAATGTGCTGTAGTTGCCATTTGTTCAATTAACTGGAAACAGTCTTTTTAAGTACTGGAACTACCAGAGAGAAAGGACTTGACTGGTAAATGATTAAACTTAAACTTAACACTGATGAGACAAAGAATTGGAAGTTGGAGGTGGCTCCGAGAGAAGCCTGCTGAATATTAAAAAAAAAAAAAAAAAAGGAAGTGTGACAAAAATAGAGCCACATGAAATTCATTGCTTGACTGAAGCAGTGAAAGAATCTGGAACATTTTTTTTTTCTTTACACTTTGCAGTTTCTGTAGAAGACACTGAACGAATAATGGCATTAAGTCTGGTTCCTACAGATATTTCTCCTTTTTGGCATAAAGTCTGGTTCCTACAGATGTATCCTTTTGTACTAAGCCTCTCCCACACAATTGAAATTTACATGTCTCCAAACATTGCCTCCCTGTACTGAACACCTCAGCTGTTCAATTTTTCTTAAGTTTCTGCACTACTGCGAAATAGCTAGACTTTAAATACACCTTTATTGAATTTTCACATGTGACATGGGCAATCATACATATATAAATGATATGACAAGCAATCACATTTACACAAATTAAAAAAGCCAGCATTAACAATTTTAGTTGCAAACATACATCGCTTTTAGTCTATCCAGTCACTGTCAAACATTACATAGCTCATGCAAATCCTAACTTTAAACCTCGTTCCTCCTCTGCATGTATTGTTCTCCACAGTTCATTTTTTTCAATATAAATTTGCTCCTACCTTTTGTAAAGATCCCAATTCCAGGAGTTTTACCTCTGTTACTATATTCAGTAAAGGTGATTTAGACAGATTTCCATTTTCTAGTTATTGCTTTTTTGGCAGCCACCACAATTGCTCAGCAGGGCCTTACTATGTGCAGGCAACCCTGATTCTGCATCATAGCTCGAGTAATTTCCTTACACTATTTTGCTTACCCAGCATCTCTGATGGAGCAGTCTGCAGGGAATCTTGTCCGTCAACTCATTACACTCCCAGAAAAATGTTCCCAATTACCTCTTTCTTCACAGGATCATAGGTTACTAGACTAAAGGCCCTGGGGCCCTTACAAGCCTAGCCAAGAGTATATCCCCAAAAAGAAACCACATTCAGCACCTGTTACCCCCGTCAATGAGGGACAAAGGTGGAACATCTGGGACTAATTTGTGGTTTCCTATCCACTCAAGGTTGTGCTTGAAGAGAGTCAGCAAGGTACTGACATGTATGGGAAGTCAGAGAAAGGACAGCCTACGAGACTCAAACCGGTCTCTCCAGCAGGTTTTGTTGTTGCATATTAGATTTAGGCCTTTCAATCAGGTAATGTGCAAGGAGACAGACTTACGGATATGGAGCATCTCTAGTAGGGCAGGGTCAGATATTGCCTTGTAGGACAGACACAGCAATCTGTACGATACATTGTCGAGTGATAGTGATTTGAGCCTGCCTGCATTGGAGAGGTGTTTGAAGGCCATGGGTTCTCTTTGGGAAGAGTTTCTGTGGCCTTTCTAGGTGGTGCAGGTGTTTGGAGAGGTACATACCAAATGAGGCGTTATACTCAATTACAGGCCTAATGAGGGAGAAGCAGAGACAGGCAACCTCCCTTTTTTCTGGATGCAATCCCTTTACTCAAGAAATGAACCAAGTAAAAGACTTTTGTGACTACTGCCACTACATGATGGTCGAATGCAAGATTGTTAACCCGATTACCCAGGTCTCCCACGACAGGTTGTGTGCTATGGGGGTTGCAGTGGTAATCAGTAGGGGGGCGTGTTTTTGCCGAATGGTATAATACATTTTTTTTTTTGCATTTAACATAAGGCCATGACTTTGGAACCGGTCATTTGTTGCTGTGAGTCCCTCTTGCAGTAAGTTATCATTTGGGGAGTCAATTTACAGTCAGTCACAAGCTCTTTGTCTTTGCATAGACATCTGAAAATAGATGCCAAACAGTAGGGGTCCCAGGACAGATTCCCGGAGAACACAACTAGTGAAAGGTCTGCTACTGGAGATGGTGGTACATACTTTGACCTTGTGAGTCCTACTGCTGAGCCAGTTGGCCACCCACCTGACTTGACCGGGATTTACACCAAGTTGAGTCAGCTTTTCGATTATGCCAGAGTGGGGGAATGTGTCAAAGGTCTTGGCCAAGTCAAGGCAAGCTCTATGTACTGACTTTCCCTCAACCAGGGTATTGGTGACCGTCTCAAAGTCAACCACGTTCAACACGCAAGATCTGCCCCTGACGAATCCAAATTGGGTGGAATCAACTGCTTGGAGATTGCCTATGTCCTTGTTTATGAGATCATAATATGCTCCATCGCTTTACAGATCAGACTAGTCAGGCTAATGGGGCGATAAAGTTTCCCAGGTCAGTAGTAGCACCACCTTTGTGCAAGGGGGTGACAATGGCAGTTCTCCATTCTTCCGGAATGAAGCCTGTAATTAAGATGTGGCTGAATAGGGTGCTCGATGGTAAAGCTAGGTCTTGCTGGAGATGATGCAGAATGCAGCCTGGGATACTATCAGGTCCCATGGAAGCTGTGTGTTTTGCCTTGAATAGGGCCTTTATCACTCATCTATGGAGATGTGAGGTGCAGGACAAGTATCACGGATGCTGAATGGGCCTGGGGGGGCTTCTGCTTAACCTATCAAGTTGGCTAAGTCAGCAGGATCAGTGTAAGTGGTACTAAGTACCAATTCGAAACAAACCTGGGCTTTGCCATGGAGGTTCCTGACAAGCTGAAGGCAGCTTTTGGGTTTCCTTGTGTTTCGGAGGAAGTTTTTCCAATTTGGAATTTGTTCATTTTTACCCTTGAACAGTTTCTTCCTTTTGTTGTAAAGCCTATTGATAGAGGATGTCCAGACAGCTTTATGTTTCCTTAAGGAGCAGGTTTTAGTTCTGTTGGGTATGGCCGAGTCTATGCAGTTGTATAGGTGATTTTATACTGTACTGGGGTACTGTTCAGCACAGTTGTCGGCATCCTACGAGGGGAGCAGTGGGGTGAAGCTACTGATACCCTCCCTTAGGAGGTTGTATTCAGCTTTTGAGAATTATTTAGCCCCAGTTATGGCTGTGGGGCGGTTGGGTAGGACAGAAACTTCAAAGAGACAGACGATCTAATCTTCTACATCACACCTCCAAAATTTGCCGTCTGAGGAAAAAGTCTACTTGCGGTATATAAAAATACTCCTGTAAACACTTCGAAGCAAAGATCTTCTAGACTTTGATGCATGAAATAGCTAGACATCTTAAGACCTCTGGAAATCACTGCAATTCTGAAAGACTGCTCAAAGTACGGAGTTCAGTTTACATTGTACTTATCATACTAGAATTTCAAGTGCATAACAGTGTTGTGCAACTACAAATGTTCTTGAATACATCTGTTTATCCACAGTCAATTTTGTGCAATGACAGTACATTAAATGTCATCCCATCCATAAATCTTTTCAATCCAAGATCATTTGGAAAACAGAAGGATCTTTTAATATATCAATGTCCAGTTTAACAGATTTGGAAGGAATCATTCCCAAAACATCTATCATGTATTCAATAGAAGTGGCACTAAACATCTTTAGGTTTAAGATTCATGGTCTCCAATATGACCATCACTAGGTCACTTCAAAATGACAACATACAGCCAATGGCCCAGAAAGAAGTGTACAGCCTTCTGCTCACATTCGTAAATAATTTGAAGAATGACCTACCCAAGGCTCCTTGCAAAACACCAGATTCTTTTGTTTTGTCTATACAGCTCAACCCCTAACTTGCGTACCTAATCACATTAAATTAGATGATTCTACTAGGTCCTTGAGGGATATGAACTGCCAATTATTCCTACAATAAAACACCAAGTAAAATGTGTAAGTTGAAGCTTATGATGCAGTGAACTAGTGAAGGCGGAAACCCTTAATATTACATTTTGTGCCCATTGCTGGCATTATCAGACTTTTCTTAACTTTAATTTTTACTGTTAACATGCCATAACTGACAAAAATAATGCTAAGGGACTCCAAAGACCAACACTCCATACTGTATATCAAAATATACAATACCGTATTTACATCAAACTCAATGTAAAGATGCACTCAGATCTGTACAACTATTACTTCAGAAAACAAATATACTTACCATGTCTAAAGTAAACTATTGAGCAAACATGCTACATGGACCCATTGTGTACCAACACAGCAAACTACAATAAATCCCTTCAAAGAAGGATAAAACAGTCTGATCCAAACCTTAATCTTAAGGTCTTCGTTCAACATATTGCTGCTTCCCCAGCAGTATTCGATGAACTACTTGCTTCCAACATAAAGAGGCAGCATACCTCACAGAATGCCCTTACTTTTTGCTGTGTTCCTCCTAAAATCTGTGCCTTTCTGGCAAATAGCTGAGGATTGACGTCATTAAATAATGACAAATGTTTGGAGTTTAAGACTGCACATCCTTTAGAAAATTTATGCTAATGCAAAACGTATTATTCTATCAACTTTCTAAGCTTGTAAGACCTGTCCCTATTTGTCCCCCCCCCCCATAATTTTTGGCTTCGTCCAGATTTTTTTCCTCTAAAAGGTTGAGGTGTGAGGAGCACCCGGATAACCAGCTGTTCCCCAATAAAATAAGGAGACAAACTGCAGCAAGTGCGCAGATAACAGAACAGCAACACCCGAGTGACATCAAAAGCCTACCACATTACATACGCATGTATCTTAGAGCGACTACTCAAGTGTGCCATAACATTTGAAAGAATTATCTAAATATTTAACTATTACAAACATTGTGTACCATCTTCCAGGCGTTGACTGTTAAACAACCTCCAAACGAAGTCAAAAGCAGGAGCTCCGAAGCAACTGGAAGAGAGAACAAAAAAAAAAAAAAAAAAAAAAAAAACTCCGTTTTCTGTGTCACCCCCGCAAAAAAAAGTGCATGGTCACAGGTAGAAAATATTTGTTTTCTGCGCAGTCCACCACCACGTATATAAGTTTTTGCTGCATCCAGCAATTGTAGTTTTTTTTTTGTTTTTTTATATAAAAACAAATACAAATGGCTGAAGCAAGTCATCATAACTGGTATGCAATGCATCCTCTAAGGCACCACCCTTTTTTTTTTTTTTTTTACAGAAGGGCTATTTCGACTTTCTGTCGCAAGCAGGATCAATTGGATTTCTTGTGTACTGTTGTGTGGTTTGCAGACATTTAAAGATTAAATGCATGTTAAAAACGAGCAAAGCTACCGGAAAAGGAACCACCTAAACACCAGCATGCACAAAGGAGCCGTGACAAAACTGCCATTCGATACATAATCGTGTCCACTCCACCCTGCCTTAAATGACTCCTCGACGTACTTCAGGACACAGCAAGACACCCCCCCCCCCCTCGCATTTTCACTTTACTACGACTGAACTTTCATTACAGATTTTACTGAAACAAAATAGGTCGAATGTTTTATGGCTACCAGATGAAAGTCCAAACATGTCACTTTCGCCTATTAGTACAGCTTATTTTGAAGCAATACATATGACTTGAGGCAAAAGGATACAATCTCCGTTATAAGACTAAACTGCAGAGCTCAGCCGAGCCCCTCTCCAGACCTAGGAGTGTTCCCAAAGGATGCTAAGCACCACAACAAGGATACTCCCATTCTGTACTTTATAATGGACTATGTATTCGACACACATCCACCATACAAACCAGCGTCTAAACAGTGAGGGAAAAATCAGATCCAGGAGGTTAACCAAAAAAGGAAGGGGGTGGCAGATGCAGGGGAAAAAGAGGGCGGACAGCACATCCTAATCTTAAACAGTGATATTAAGAAGAACTCCGAAACACACAAAAGGATTGCAAGACCTCGTAGAACTGCATCACAATACGCATCATTCCACAAAATTACAACACCAGAGTTATCAAGCTTCCTTAAAAAGATTAGGTAGTTAACCGCGATCCACATCACAAAGAGATGTGTGTAATATACTGGTTCGATCATCATTAAGGATTTACACATCCAAAGACATATCCCTACCTTGAGCCTGTCTTCGGTTCTTCAACCAGACCTTGGAAGCACCGTGTGGTCGTCATACCTAAAAGTAGCCTAATTTACTACAGACGTTGAAAATAAGAGAGTACAGCAACAAGCCCTTACTAGCTATTATACTTGCTCGCTCCCTGACAGGACCACCATAAAACCTTACCAGCTACCTATACAACCGCCAACAATCAAACCAGTCACTCCCGTGCTGACAATATATGTAAACTGTAAAACACGCCTCCTGACCCGCCTTACATAAGCATTCAGATTTCAATTGGCTTAGCGGGCTTTCTGTCAAAAGAAGAAAGCCGTGTGTAAAACCGACAAATTATTAATTTCATTTTCACCAGCACTATGGTCAAAGCTGGACCAATGTGTAAAAGACGTCTGTAGCGTCTTGCGTGTCACAGACTTGGGACTCGTCAGTCACATTGTTAGTGCCCAATGTGTAGTGAAAAATTCTGATTGTCTGCTGTTAGTGGGAAGAGTAGGGGAGTTTTCTTTTTCAGAAATAGATGCTACTTTTCGATGCGTGCTGTGAATTTCATAGACGCAGTCTTAGGACTGAAACCGTGTCAAGTTAACGTTTTTTTTTTTTTTTATCTTAACAAAAATGGGAATTTGCCGAACTAGCCACACCCTCCCTTTACCGATCTGAAAGACTTGTGCTCATCTGACTTAACCAACACAAAGACTCATTGCTTTAGAATCGTAGTTTTACCGTTCATACTGTAATAAAAGGTGTACGTCTTTAAAATAAAAGGAAAAATCCTAAAACCATCCTATACTAAAAATGCAAGCTGGGTCTTGCACATAATCGTTGTCTTCTTTCATTCCATACGTCTAATCGTTATAGGTCTCTCTCTAGTGCTTTCTCAGGCTGAGACTGGAAACGATTCATGGCTCAGTGCTCTAGGCCGGACAACAACTATCATTTTTTTGTGTGTGTGTGTGTTTAGATTAAAGAAAGGTGACGCCCATCTGGAGTTGGAACCCCTTAGCTGTAAGTTGTAACAGTGTATCTAGGTTAGAAAAAATCGTCATCCTTTCAGTTCTAGAACTTGGTTGTAACAGTATAATATGCAAGGCTGAGTGTCTATATTAAAAAAAAAAAGTTTAACGACATACGTAGTAATAAATTATATTAGTGGTATTAAGGCATAACATAATATTAGTATTAAATGTGTAAGCAACCTATGAGGATATAGTGACAAGAAAACCATACAAATATTATAGCCTTACATTATTTGATTTGTGTTGTGTAAGTAATGCAATAACAAGAACAAAACAGACAAGTGTGTGTGTGTTAGTAAAACCTAAGAACATTTGAGGTGTTATAAAGGGTCAAAAGTAAAGGAGCTAAAGGTACAAACAGCAGTGTTGTTTTAATACATCTGCAAGAATATGTGTGAAAATGAGAAAGAGAAAAATCAGACTTGGTTAATCTTTAGTATTTCTGAAAGATGGGACCAGTGAAAGTAACTGCTGTATGGTGTGGTAATTTGTTGGCGCTAGAATAAATGAAAGTGAGGACAGTTATGTCATCATTGATTAGTTGAAAAAATGGCTTCAGGTACGTAATTAACACAGAAAGAATTAATGAATGAAATGTGATAGCAACTAAAAGTAGAGGGCATCTCACTGAGCAATGGCCTAAAAAAAAAAAAAAAAAAAAAAACAGGATGGAGGGCACTTGGAAAGGCAAAGGTAATGAAAAAAGAGATACTCCTGAATAAATGTGTCATGAATATTCTTTCTTTTGTATGAGCTAAAAGTAAAAATAACCTTACATGTCAGTAAGGGGAATGGGTTAATAAAGGCTGATGAAAATGAAGAGGGAAGCTGGAGATTTTGACATGAGAGGGAGGGGAAGGTGAAAAAAGGAGGAAGTCTAGGTATGGTTAAAATAGCCTAAATGTTGAATATACAGATGCATAATCAAAGACAGTGGTGTTTTCCACTTTGAAGGTAAGAGAAGAGGTTTGGCAGATGGGGACAGACTTCTGAGTTAGCGTGAATCTCTTTAGCATTGTTTCTAAGTTTTAATCAGTTATATAATTTTAGTGATTGTTCACTGTAAAAGGAAACACTTCAAAGATCAATGCACGTTAGGTTCAAGCAAGGCACCCTTTATTACTTGCAGCAAGGAGACAAAGCATGTAGGTACAAGGTTTGTCTAACTTTCTGGTGATCAATATGTTATTCTTATACAGTTCTCTTCATGTCACACAGAAAATGTTACTAATCTACTGCTGACGTGGTTGGACACAGCTTTCTGTATGTCACACAGAAAATGTTACCAGACTTATTGCTGACATGGTCAGATTATTGCTGTCTTGCAAAAACATTTGAGAAAAACAACCTGGCCTTGGGCTTATTTTAGCCCACCTTGACTCTTCAATTCTTCAATTGTACAGTTCTAATACATGCGTTACATTTTGTCTAGATTCAAGGTACATTTCTAGCTTTGGTACAAGTAGTGCTGACTATGGTTTAAGCTTTCAAACATCTATTGTTTTCTTTATCAAGGCTTCTAGCAGCTGCACATTTTCTCATGGCATAAGCATAAATAAAATGTCTCATTAAGTTTCTGGTAACTGCACATATTTTCATTGCATAAGCAGAAAAGTGTATTTTATTAAGTTTCTAGTAGCTGTGCAGATTCATACAACATGAACAGAATAAATGTATTAACCCTTTTAAGCCTTTAATGCACTAAGCATGCATATTGTTATTATGCATTTTTCTAACATTTCCCCCCTTTCAATATTTTATTCTACTTTCAAAACAAGCATAAACAGTTTTTTTTCTTCCCTTAACCTCTTCCTACTCAGGATTTGCAGTTAGAGAGTCATTTAGTTTAAGCCCATGAAAGCATTTTCAGTTTTTTAGTAATTCTTTGAGTTTAGCATCTTGGTATTAGGTTTCTGAAACTGAAATGTCTACAAAATTTTTAATCAGTCCTTTTATGCAGGGGATGCAGCAGCACACACACAGCATCAGTAGGGCTATCCCCACACAGGTGGCAATCAGAATGTTCATCAGGATGCTGCCCCAACCCCCAAACAATTTCTGAAAAAAAAGTCTGTCAATGGATTTGGTCCCGGTTTGGTCATGGCCGACACCTGCTGAATTACCTCAAGATGGTTGTCTATCTCGTGTTTGTGGTCAGGAATATATGAACAGCACTCCTCCTGGATTAAAGCACACGTACCTCCTCTTGCCGTTAGGGTGAATTCAAGAGCCATGCGATTTTGAAGTACCACTATTCTCATGGCGGTCAGTTAATCGGTTACCAATTCTAGGGCAGAAAAGGTTGCATTACTCATTATTTCGAGAAGCTTAGACAATTTTCACAGTTCCCAGATTGATTTTGTTGCTCCATATGCTGGTAGTATGCCTACCCCCGATATAACAGTATTACTCAGATCCATGTGCGACAGTCCATTGTTATTCCCTGGGCCTAAGTCATGATGGTTTTTCCAGGGTGCATTGATTTGTCCCACTGGATTGACAGGCTTCTTGATTTCTCGGACATTCCGAATTTTCCCTTGAGGTAAAACTGCTGTGTGTCATATGGCCAGAACCAGGTACCCCAAAAAAACAACTGCCAGACCAATTTTTGGGTAGCCATTTATATGCTTTTCTTTCGCATATAAAGTAACAATCTTCCACTTTAGTAGTAACTTTACTATACCCTTACTTTGCGTGAAACATTTTCTGTCGATTATGGACAGTTGTTTGTAGAGGACAGCATCATGTTTTACTTCTTCAACTGTCCTATGCATCAGTTCAACAAATGAATCATAGCTCGTGTTGCAATAGGATCTGATGTTATCAGATTTAGTGTAGCATCTATAGGGAACAGTTACATTGCAATAGCTCCATCCCACCTTGACTGCATCATTCTTATAAAAACACACATTTCCCTTCTGTCGAATAGACAAGTGTAATGCTACTTTATCTTTTGATGTCACATTTGATGTATCATGAATTAAGTTTTCCCAGGTCTTATTAGCCCCTAGGGGAACTGAAGTTAACAGTAACCCTCCATATGCTGTTGGTAGAGCTGTGCAAATCCAGCAATTCGAAACATTGAAGGTTTCAGCATACACATATTTGATTGCCTGGTAAGTATTGAAGTTCGGGTGCCACTCTGCATGCTTATTTAATTCTACTTGTGTGGCTGAGAAAAGAAATGGCCACAATAAAAAGATTATTGTTACCAGTACAGTCAACAGGATGGTCATGTAATACTTTTGTGGAAATGGTAGTTCTGCATTTCCATTTTCTCCGGTTCTTCCAAGTAGGTGTATTTCGATCTTACTGGATTCCGTCATCTCACTTTGGACACATGATCTTACTCTCTGCCCTAATAGCACCTTCAGCACCAATGGTTTCTTCACTGGGTTTGAGATGGATGAGTTCCTATTGATCTGACCCCCCTTTGTAGCCAGACTTTGTGCTTAGGGTCCCGATGGAGAGGTAAGATCTTTGTCCAATTTGAAGTTCTTTACCAGCTTGCAGTGAGTCAGGTGTATCCACGAAGCTCGTTCTGCTATCTTGACTGCAGTAGGTGTCAAAAGAAGCACCTGGTAGGAACCTTCCCACCTTGGTGATGCCCAGTTCTTTTGCTTCACAATTTTAATCCATACCCAGTCTCCTAGCGTCACTGTCACTTCCGATGTTCCGGTTTGTTTTTTATCTGAAACAGAATTTGACTGCAACAGATGTTTAGAACTCAACAACTTTTTCATATATTCAGCTAGTGTGAAATCAGCTTTTTGGTCTGATGACATGAGAAGTTTCCACTGGGGTGTATAATAAGCTCTTCCAAACAGTTTTTCAAAAGGAGTCAATCCTTTTGCTGTAGGGACAGTTCTCATGTTCAACAGTGCCAGGGGTAAACAGTACAACCAAGTTTTTCCTGTCTCAGCTATTAATTTTCTCAATTTGTTTTTTGGTATACCATTATGCCTTTCAACCAGCCTTGCAGACTGTGGATGGTATGCACAATGATTTTTTAAAGAAATACCAAAATGCTTACTCAACTGCTGTATGGTTTGATTTGCAAAGTGTGTACCATTGTCACTGTAGATTCTTTCCGGAATGCCAAACCTAGGAATAATTTCCTTGACAAGTACTTTTGCCACTGTAGCTGCATCTGGATTTTTGGTTGGAAAGGCTTTCACCCACCTGGAAAACATATCTATAATGACAAGACAATACTTCTTATTTTCACATTTGTTCAGTTCTATGAAATCCATACAGACAGTGTGAAATGGATATGGTGGTGTGGGGAAACTCCCTTGCTTGGGCTTTATTGCCCCTGTGCATGATGTTTGTTACAAATCTGACACATTAAACAAATTGTTTTAGAGTAGTTTGTAAATCCGTACGTTGTGAACACCTGGTTCACCAGCTGTACCATCCCCCCTGTTGAGACATGGCACTGCCCATGGCTCAACAATGCTGCATAGCGAAACAAATTAGAGGATAGTATCGGTTTTCCTTCTTTAGAGATGTACAGCCCCTTTTCAAGGATTGCTCCTCGTTTTATCCATCGCTGTTTTTCAGCTTGTGTAGTGAGTGTCTGCATTGTTTTTAACACATCTAGATCTAAAGTTTCAGAGGGTTGTAATTCCTCATTTAAAAGAAATACTTCTGTGGCTGCTTGTTTTGCAGCTGTATCAGCTCTTGCATTACCTTTTGAAATCCTATCTTGTTGCTTGGTGTGAGCTGTACATTTGCAAATGGCTACTTTCTGAGGTAACTGAATAGATTCTAAAAGATCTAAAATAAACAGTGCATGATTTATAGGTTTGCCAGTAGATGTTATCATTCCCCGGTTTTTCCACTGTTATGCAAACACATGTACAGTGGAGAAAGTGTACTGGCTATCAGTAAAAATGTTTTACACATTTACCCTTTGCTAAGGTACATGCCCGTGTCAGGGCAATCAATTCTGCTGCTTGTGCAGATAAATTGTGTGGTAAGGATTTTGCTTCTATAATCTCAGTATCACAGACTACTGCATATCCCACTAGGTTTTTTCCTGCAGGACCCCTTTTGCACGAGCCATCCACGTAATATGTCACCTCAGCATTATCCAAGGGGACATCCATGAGATCTTTTCTAGGTAGCATCATTTGCTCAATTACCTGCAGGGAGCGGTGCGGTGTGCTGTCTGCAGGGGTTGGGAGCAGAGTAGAAGGGTTCAAAGTCATACATCGTTCAATTGTCATATGAGGTTGGCTCAACAATATAGTCATGCAGGAAAGATGCCTAGCAGGGGAAAGATATGCCACTTTTTCTTGCAGTAAAATGATTGTGACTGCATGGGGTACTCTCAACGTGAGAGGGTGGAACAAGACTACTGAGGCCGAAGCCTGTACTGCCATTGCAGCTGCAACTACTGTTTGTACACAGTGGGGTAAGGACTGTGCCACTGGGTCCAGTTGTGATGAATAGTAAGCAATGGGGCGTTGCTTATCCCCATGCTGTTGTGTTAATATTGATGTCATATAACCCTGCTTGCAATCTACAGTCTGGAAAAAATGTTTATGATAGTTTGGCAATCCCAGAACTAGTGAGGACGCTATTAACTGCTTTAGTTTACAAAAGGCAGATTCCGCCTCTGGTGTCCATTGTAACAAATCCTGGACTGCCATAGGCGTCTTATATATAAGGTCAGTTAAAGGTGCAGATTCCAAGGCATAGTTTGTAATCCAGCTTCGGCAAAAATAGTTGCACCCAGGAAGGACATAATTTCCTTCTTGGTAGTGGGTTTTGGTGCTTGCAAAATTGCTACTTTTCTGTCCTCATCTAACGTTCTACCTTCCCTGGATATTACATATCCTAGGTATTTGACCTGTTTTTTTCCAGAGCTGCAGTTTGTCTTTGTTTACCTTATGTCCCTCAGCAGCTAAAAATCATAGAAGTGCTATGGTATCATCCCTACAATCCTGCTGGGTGGGGGCCGCCAGCAAAATGTCATCAACATAAAGTAAAACCTGACTACCTTTTGGTGGGTTGAATCCTGCCAAGTTGCTTGCCATTTCTTGTGAGAATATTGTTGGACTTTCACAATATCCCTATGGTAGGCGTGTATATGTATATCTTTTTCCCTGAAATGTAAATGCAAACCAATACTGGCTATCAGGTTGTATCGGTATTGAAAAGAATGCGTTGCTAATGTCTACCATAGAAAAATACTTTTGTTGAGGTTTTAAGTCATTTAACAGGGTGTGTGGATCTGGCACTGTGGGTGCCCTTGGTATTACCGCATCATTTACTGCTTGTAAATCCTGGACCATACGCCATTCTCCATTGGCCTTTTTAACTGGAAATAAGGGTGTGTTACATGGTGAATCGGGAGATTCTACTAGTATCCCTCCTTTAAGTAATGCTGCTATAATAGGTTCATAGGTTAGTACTAGACTAACTGCCCTTGTGGGCCATTTTAAGCCTAGCCAGTTACCCCCTGTGAGAATCAAACCCTGCACCTTGTGTCTGTAAGGTAAACACCTTAACCATTATGCCAGCCTCCCACCCAATAGGCTTTATCCCTGCCTCTGCATCCTTTCTTAAGGGATACTGTCTTTTTTGTGGTCTAAATGCTGACTTTGGTGTGATAGTAACTGGCCCTGCTGTACGAATGAGTCCTACATCTGATTTCCCTGTTGACCAGAGAGTCTCTGGTATATCTCGCAAGGCATTTTCTTCCTCCTTTAATAGGAGTGTCCATCAGCTGTCTTCGCAAGATTGCAAGTGCACAGCTGGGTTGGTCTGATTTACCCAGTTCAATTTCTGTACTTGTATTCCCTGTTCTGACAGTTCCAGTTCTGTTTGTTTCTCCCATCTCATGGCTTTCTCTCCTAGGTCTGCCCATTTTATATTTTTGTTTTTGGTTAAGCTAACATGTGGTAATCGATTAGATTTATAAAGTGCAAAAAACTCCTGTGGCAGTGAACAGCTGGCTACACTGTTCCCTTCTGTGTCCCAGTACAGGTTACGCAGTATCAATCTATTTGTATGATTCTTAAATAATTCTTTCTCATATTCCTTATCAGGTCCTGGTGTGTTACAAAAATACAGGGTACAGTGCAACAGGTGTTGCTTATCAATGTCAAGGGAGGGAAACTTGCTGATGGCTACGTTCATTAGTTCCTTGTCACAGTCCCTGGACTAGTCGTAACCAAGTCCTGGCTGTACCAGTAAAACATTTCACCCCCCGATTGCACCACAAAGGTGTTAGTTTGTCGCTGTGCTTCCATACCCTGCATGGTTGGGACTACTGCTATACCAAATATCTGCATGAGATCTCTGCCCAAGAGATTTACTGGGCATTTTGCAGAAACTACAATTTTGCTTCTCTGTGTTAATCCTGAAACTGGATCAGTTATTGCAATGTTACGGGAGAGAGGCTCCCGATACAGCTGTCCATTAGCTGCTATGACCAGTATGTAATCAGGTGACTCTATGTTTTCCGGTAATTTGGAGGGGTGTATCAGGGTCCATGATGCCCCTGAATCACACAAAAATGTTACCTCCCTCCCTTCTACCAAGAGTGTAACTTCTGGTTTCGTGTCTGCTAAATAGAGGTCCAAGCTCAATAAAGCTAGGTCTAATATTTCGTTTTCTTCATTGTCACTAACTTCCTGCACTTCCTCTACTCCCTCTTTCACATTCTCATTTATCCTTTATTTACTGGCCCCTTCTAGTGATTCTTGACTATCATATAGTCAGTCCTCACCCTCCTTGTCTTCCGTTGTTGCCTTCTTATTTTTCCTGCAATCCCTTGCCAAATGTTCCTTTTTACCACATTTAAAACATTCTCCTCTTTTCTTACGCCCTTCAAAGTCATCTGATCGCTGATCAGACTGCTTGTTTCCCTGTGCGTTTTTCTTGCTCTTTTTCCCAGACTGTACTACATGGACTTCTGTTCCGTCTTCTACAGAAAATACTTGAGCCTTCTTTTTCTTTTTGCTATTAAAATGCCTTTTGGCATGCCTAGCATATTCAAGTAATGATTGTAACCTGCTTGTACGATGGTCTACCATGTGTTTCGTAATAAAACTGCTTATAGGCGTGCTACTGCCTTTTAAAAATGCATTCTTTAACTGCTGTTCATATGGGGAATCTTGCGTTTGATCTTCAGGAACCTTCATTCCACAGTGGTTATTAAAACATTCTAACAATCTGGCATAGTACCAGTCAATTGTTTCACCTTCTTGTTGGATGCATTGATTAATGCAAGTCCAGTCTGCCCTAGGTTTCCATTTTTCAGAGATGCGGTCTGTAAGACCTTTTACTCTTGTATCTAACTCTGCGCTGCTATGTGGGAGGGGTCTTTGTGCAGCGTCACGAGGATTCCAGTTGCCACAAATCATGTACCAATCTGGCCCTACAATTTGTTTAACTACCTTTTCTATTTCTTCTCCGTTTAAGTTATAACTTAACCTCATTCCTTGTAAGTCTTCTGAGAATTTTCTAAAATTAATCTTCGGATGGGGAATTCCCTCAGTGGCTTTCCGGATATCTTCCGGAGTCCAAGGTCTATATACTAAAATAGTTGGGAGTCCAAGGTCTATATACTAAAATAGTTGGGTCCTGATTGTCTTGGCCTGCCTGAGGGTTAGGTACTTCTATAAGCGGGCATATTTCTTCTTCTTCTCCTATAGATCGTGAATTCTTAACTATTTGCCATAACTCGATACCTTCTTCTGAATTACTTGCCTTTGTTCTGGACCTGGTCCCGATGGGATCTCTGATTTTAGTTAGTTTTAGATTTATAATATCTCTATCTTCAGTGACCACAGGATATAGTGGGGGTGGACTAACCTGTTCACTCGCTTCATATTCTGGTAAGGGAGGCAGATGTGCTGATGCTATTATTAAGTTATTATCCTCCTTATCTAAAAACATTGCTTTTGAATCTTTGTTCTTCTTGTCCCTACGGTTTACTTCCTCCAGCCACCTGTGTGCTTGAGGAATTCCTAACCGCCGTTGCTTTTTTACCTGACCTTTGGAATCATTTGTGAGTTGTTTAATAAGTTTGATGAGCGAGGATTTTTCTAATTTTCCGTCGAATTCATACTTATTAACCCATTTTGAAAAATATCTAATATTATCGGCGCGCTGCGACTGCATATATTTTGTGTCTTCCGTTAACGGCGGGTTCTGGGGTGTTTTCGTGCAATTATTACCCATTTTATTTTACCTTTGATTGTTATGTAACTTCTCTAATTTTTTAACGTGTACCACGGATTTTGTTATAGTCTCTTCAGAATGACTGCCTACTTATTCTGTTTCTCCTGATCTATGACAAGACAGTACCTTTTTTTATCCCTGACTGTAAGAAAAATACAATCTGACAAAAAACAATACACATCTAGTCCCTAATCTAAAACAGAAAAAAGTAGATTCACCTTACCTGAGCCCACATGATTGATCACTGATTCGCGGAGACCCGTCCTTCAGTCACAGATCAGAAAGTGGCTGGCCTCTTTTGACGACAATTCAGTCGGAGGACTTTCCATATAAGAACCGATTTGGTTTCTTCCCTGTACGGTTTCAGCCACCTGGCCGTCTGATCCGATGCGAAGAGAGGGTTCCAGCTCGAGGGACCAATCTGTAAAAGGAAAAACTTCAAAGATCAATGCACGTTAGGTTCAAGCAAGGCACCCTTTATTACTTGCAGCACGGAGACAAAGCATGTAGGTACAAGGTTTGTCTAACTTTCTGGTGATCAGTATGTCATTGTTATGCAGTTCTCTTCATGTCACACAGAAAATGTTACTAATCTACTGCTGACGTAGTCGGACACAGCTTTCTGTATGTTACACAGAAAATGTTACCAGACTTATTGCTGACATGGTCAGATTATTGCTGCCTTGCAAAAACATTTGAGAAAAACAACCTGGCCTTGGGCTTATTTTAGCCCACCTTGACTCTCCAATTCTTCAATTTTACAGTTCTAATACATGCGTTACATTTTGTCTAGATTCAAGGTACATTTCTAGCTTTGGTACAAGTAGTGCTGACTATGGTTTAAGCTTTCAAACATCTATTGTTTTCTTTATCAAGGCTTCTAGCAGCTGCACATTTTCTCATATCATAAGCAGAAATAAAATGTCTCTTATTAAGTTTCTGGTAGCTGCACATATTTTTATTGCATAAGCAGAATAAAGTGTATTTTATTAAGTTTCTAGTAGCTGTGCAGATCCATACAACATAAACAGAATAAATGTATTAACCCTTTTAAGCCTTTAATGCACTAAGCATGCATATTGTTATTATGCATTTTTCTAACATTCACTTCCTGTACAGACGTTTAATGCAAGTTATTCGTTTTAGTATAATAACAGGAAGTCTGTTGGCTGACAGGGATCTTGGACCAACCTGATCTGTAGTTTTCCTTACCTGCTGTATAAGATGTAAATTGAAATTGAACCATAATCTAGGCCCCATCCCATCCAAGAGTTCTGTGTCTGTTCTGTGCATTCTTGGATATCCTCACTAATCTGTCCTCACAAGTTCCACAGTAAGACTAATCCAAGCATTCATCATTCTCTGTCTTTGAAAATGTCTCTTCACATTCCCCATTGTATTTTCTTTTTTATAGGTACTTAAGTATAAATTAGTCAATCCAACCAGAACACTCAACATCAAGAATTACATCCTGCCTTAAGCTGTAGTACACAAGATAAACCTGGGGAGAATTTGTGAGCTCCAGTTAATTTATTTGGGTTAGTCTTGAATGTACCTGTGGTACTACCAGGACCGGCCTTATGTCAACTGGTGCCCTAGGCAAAAGGGCTCCACAGCGACTCCTTCCACACCACCAGATAACTGGTGCCAGAGCCATGGCCTTAAGCTAAACGCCAAAAAATGTATAGTCATGCCCTTTGGTAAAAACAAGGTAACCCCAAGTTACCACATAGGTGGCAATCCATTAAGCACAGACGAGGTTATCAGGGACCTGGGGACCCAAGTTGACAGTAACCTTTCTTTTGACACTCACATTGCCAAAGTGGTTAGGAGGACCTTCTACATTGCCCACCTGATTATGAAGGGATTCACATCCAGATCAAGGGAGGTCATTGTTCCCTGTACTCTTCACTTATCAGACCAATGATTGAGTACAATGCCCCATTCGAATGTATCTTACCCGACACCTGCAGCAATTGGAAAGACCCCAAAAGTTCCTCACCAAAAGGATAAAGGGGCTCAAAAATATGCCATATGCTGCCCGACTGAAGAAACTCCAGCTCTATTCAGTCGCATACCGTCTGCTCAGAGGTGACCTGTGCCTGACATACAAGGCCATGTCCAACCTGGAATTAATGGACATGCTCCACCTCAAAAAATCCAAATCCACCAGAGCCACAAGAGCAAGAGACTTAAACCTCAACACGGATATAAATAGGACGTGCTGGAGGGACAGATTCATCACCCAGAGACTCCCTATGCTGTGGAACAGAATCCCGGTCCATGTGAGACAGAGCACCTCGCTGGCTCTGTTCAAGAGGAATCTTGACCAGTGGATGGGAGATCGTAGGTTTACCCTGGGGATCATCTCTGTATCACTGCTGGACAGAGGCACGGCAAACTAATGGGTATAGTATTCTTCAACATAAGGGGTGGTGGAAGCCACACAACTCTGGCTAGGCTTATAAATGCCCTAGGGAAGATAGCCTAGTATGAACCTATGAACCTGTTGCCCCCATCCTAGTCTACCTACACCAAATAAATACAGGAAAAGCGCCCTTGCTAGAGTGGTGCCTAGGCGGCCGCCTAGTTTCCCTATGCCTAAGGCCGACTATGTGTACTACTTTGCTTAATATGCAAGGATAGGTTATTCCTTAAGTGGGGAAATACACAGTGATAAGAAGCTGCCATGTCAAAGTGTCCTATTATTTTTTTGATAGAGACTGTGGTCCTCTGTATGTGAGTCTCTGAAACCATTAGTTCCTCTGAACACATAGTAGGTCTAGGAGGCTGGGGTCTTCCGTGGTCCGAAAGACTAAATGTAGATCACTGTGGAAGAAACTGTAAGAAACATAGTACAGAGAGAAGGTGGCCAATTGGTCAGGAAAACTGAGGAACGTCTGGTCTGTGACCTTTTCGTCTAGGAAGCCCAGAGGTCTATCCAGCTGACTGATATGTTTCAATAAGTACATACCAAAGCAAACATATTCAATAATGGAATGTATAAGAGGTGTGTTCAGTGGAAGTAAGACTTTGGCTCAGGATGAGGTGCCCTTGGTTATTACTTTAGCCAGATGGAATGACTTTCTGACTACAGTGGAGACATGATGATCAAAGGATATGGTGTCATCTACAGGGGTACCTTGTTCCATACCTCTCAACCTCTTAGGGCAAGAAATCTGGACAAAGTCTAAAATAAAGGGGAACAAAGGCCTAAAAATAGGAAGAGTTTTTAAATATTGTTTTTATAAACTTCGAAAGTTGATAGACTATCAGAATTTGTGCTGGCACACGTTTTTCTGAAGGATATGAATTCTGAAACTCAAATGTATGCTATTACTTAGTGATTTCAATTCTCAATGATTTGCCAGAAAACCATACATTTAATGAGAAAATACCAGAAATATGAGGCAAAAATCTGAACATTCTGCAAAAATCTGAATAGCTGAGAGCTATGCTTGTTCCCTAATGACGGTGTCATTCTGAAGGGGTGTGTCGTCTTTACAGCAAGATGAGGCATTTTTTATCAAAGCGGACTATGCTACATTATTTCTTTTGCATTTAGTTTGAGGACAGTCACCTTGTACAAGTTATTTGCATAGCCTTGGTAGGTGTTTCAATAACAGCCACTAGCTTACAGTCATCAGCAAGTTTTGTTAACCAAAGGCCTGAGATATTGGCTTGCAGAACACAGAAATAAATGAAAGAGAGAAACTAGCACTGAGCCTTGAGGAACCACAGTAGTGATATTTTTACCTACCTAGATGACACCTGAAACTCTTAACATTTTCTGTCCAGTAACCACATTGTTATCCACCATACTGCATATGGATTGAAGTTTACATAAACCAGTCTGCCAGCTATGCCTGTATGGGGGTGGGGGGTGCTAGTATTGAATGCTTTGGCTAGGTCCAGTTAGCCATGTACACCAAATAATCACCATCAACTACTTGAGTTACCCTTTCCAAGAAGTTTGCAAGATTAAGAAGGCATGACCTACCTTTAACAAAGTAAAACTGATGTGGATCAAAGACTCAGAGATTATCAGTTTCAATATCTGTATTTGTGAGATTAGAAATTATATATTTTCTTCTGCTTTTTTGTTAAGAATTACTGCTTTGCCGCCTACTTTTTGGCGTTTTTCAGCTTACTGGTTACAGCCTAGAAGTTGTAGTTTTATTGGCCATTTTGGGTCAATTCTAAACTCCTTGATCTCTATCTCTTAAAACCCTGCAATCCTCTTTTAGCGCGGTTTTGCGCACAGAGCAGCGTCGGGCAGCACCACTTAAACAAGCTTAAACTATTTTCGGCTCCACAGAACTGTTTTAAATCTCAAATTAAGCACTCTATTCACATTCTAAAGCCCTGCACTTGCTCGTATAAGTAATCTCATAGGTAAACACAAACTAAAGCACTACATCCTCTTATACTCCTTCAAAGCACTTGCTCCCCATTGGTTCTTTCTGATCAGTCAATAAGTAGTTCCCTATATTATTCAGGCATGTCCACAGGTCAGTTTTGAGTTTACTCTCCAGTCCAGCTGGTGAATCTGGGAATCTTGAGGCAATGTTACAACTGCCTTATGTATACAGACCACCCTGTCGTCCCCCCAACAAGCTCAAATATATGTGAGAGATGCAACTATATAGCCAAACTGGAGGCTAAGCTCTCTCAACCCAGTACTGGCACAGCCTGTCAGGAGGAGAAGGTAACCACACACACCACAAATCCGGTCTCACATAGACCTATCGCATCAGCAAACCAAACACATAAACACACAAAAACATACTCAGAGGCTCTAAATAAAAATCTGCCTAAGCAGCAGAGACCTCCAAAGCAGACATTCAAGCAACACCTACCACGAAACAATATCCACGTAGCACATAGCTCACAAAATCAGTGTGCCACACAGTCACAGCCCTTAAGGCTAAACAACATACCTAATACACTTATAATAGGTAACTCTATTGTCAGACACACTGACGTCCCACTCACCAGGCTGAACAAGGAGAAGGTCACTGTAAGCTGCCTGTCAGGTGCCAGGATCCGCCACATAACACAAGTACTTGGGTCACTCCAAAGCAAGTACAAGTATGACTCCATCATTGTCCATGCTGGTGTGAATGACCTGAGACATACCTCCCTGGCTACATGAAAAAAAATGTACAGGAGCTCTTTGATCATGTAGCCCAGGCCGGTATGACCCTGACCTTGAGTAGCATCTTAGCCTCACCAAGAATGATGCCACAGTATAAAGACAAAATGATCAATATTAACAATTGGCTAAAGTATTGGTGTCATTCAAAGGGGATCCAGTGTCTGTCAGCCTGGGATGGCATGCTCGACAAGCCATGTTGCTTCGCTAGGGACGGCTTGCACCTGTCACCCCTGGGTTTTCGAATACTGGCTAAGGCTCTTGCCTCCCCCATAGTGCCTTTTTTAGGCAAGGCTCAAAAGACAAACCCACCCCCATGGACAACACAAAGAAAAAAAAAACTAAGGGTAATGCTGCTCAACGCCAGAAGTCTAAACCTCAAGATGCACGCACTCGAGACTCTCCTCAGTATGGAGAATATCAATATTGTGCAGTAACAGAAACCTGGTTCAAGGCTCCGGAGAGCACCCTAGCACTGCCAGGCTATACTTCATACCATGCTTTCCGGCCCCAAAACTCAGACCGAACCACAAAAGGAGGGGGAGTATCCATATTTATCAAAGATACCCACACCTCCAGGCTAGTGGTACTGCACGAAGCTTCGAAGACCATCCATGTGCAACTAACAGTAGGCAAAACTGCCTTTCAGTTTGTAGCCTGCTACAGTCCACCCTCCCAAACACAGGAACCTCACTCGGCTTTCCTGAGAACACTGGAGAATATGAAGGTCTCTCCAAACACTATTATATTGGGTGACTTCAACTACCCAAACTTCGATTGGGAAAACTACTCAAGCCCAAACACCCTCACCCAATGATTCCTAGAATTTATAAACTCAAATGCTATGGAACAACTGGTCACCACTGCCACAAGAGGGGAAAACCTACTGGATCTGGTCATCACCAACATGGGGTCTCTATGTTCCACACCAGAGGTACACCCCTCATTGGTAAGATCAGACCATAAACAAATCTCACTGGACATCCATATTCCATTCCCCACCCCTAGCCAAGGAAACCACGGTGAAGAACTTCTCAAAAGCAAACTTCTCACTTCTCAAAACTGAGGTGGAATCCTTCAAAGCCCCGGGGCCAGTGGACAATATGGCCCAAAATGCAGAATCCTTTACAAAAGCATTCTATGGACACCTACAGGAATGCATGGAGCATGCTATCCCAAATAAAACCAAGACTCACTCCTCCAAAGGCAGGAGACCTGTCTGGTGGACCCCGGCCATAAATAAGCTATACAACAGAAGGAGAAAGCTACTACATGACAGAGCAAAATCCCAAAAAGGGAAGGCGTCACTGATCAGTACTAGCAAGAAACTACGATCCCTCATAAAATCTTCTAAGGCCAGCTTTGAAAGAAAAATTGCACAAGACACTAAAGATAATCACAAGGCCTTCTTTAGTTATGTCAAAAACCTGGGAGACAACTTCCAGATATGCTCTGAGTTAGTGCAAAATGACAAAAAATTCACTGAACCCACAGACATTGCCAACATCCTGGCAGAAAGGTTCAGTGCAAACTTCTCCCCCCCTTCCCCCCCAAAAGAGCAAATGTCTATCCCAACAGAGTGTAGACTTCCTGAGATCACAGATGCACAGGTGAGAGCTGCCCTCTCCAAAGCTAAAAACACAGCATCAATGGGACCAGACGGTGTCCCGGGCTGCGTCTTACACGAGCTCCAAGAAGAACTAAACCCTCAAATAAAGTCACTGTTCAATCTCAGCCTTACTACAGGATATGTTCCCAAGGAATGGCGTACAGCAACAGTGGTCCCACTCCACAAAGGTGGTGCCACAACAGGTCCCGGAAACTATCACCCTATAAGCCTGACTAGCCTGGTCTGCAAAGCTATGGAGCGTATCATCATGGAAATCATAAACAAAGACATTGGGAACCTCCAGACACTAGATCCTACCCAATTCGGCTTTGTTAAGGGCAGATCTTGCCTCTTGAACCTGGTCGACTTCTTTGAAACAGTTACCAAAGCCATAGATGAAGGGAATGTAGTCCACACAGCCTACCTGGACCTCGCAAAGGCCTTTGACACAATACCTCACTCGGGCATCATAAATAAGCTCACCAGCTTAAATATCAACCCCTATGTCACAAGATGGGTTGCAAACTGGCTCAGGGATAGAACCCACATGGTCAGAATAGCAGGTGCCATGTCAGACTATAAACCAGTTACAAGTGGTGTCCCACAAGGCTCAGTCCTGGGACCTCTCTTGTTCAGTATATATTTCTCCGAGGTACAGGCTAACACAGGTGGACTATGGCTGACCAAGTTCGCAGATGACTGCAAACTGGGTGCTATAATCGACTCAACGACTGACACAAGCATCCTCCAAAAGGGTCTCACAGAGACGGATAACTGGTGCCAGAGCCATGGCCTAAAGCTAAATGCCAAAAAGTGCATAGTCATCCCCTTTGGAAAAAACAAAGTGCCCACAAATTACCACATAGGTGGTAATCCATTAAGTACGGAAGAAGTAATTAGGGACTTGGGGACCCAAGTAGCCAGCAATCTCTCCTTTGACAATCACGTTGCCAAAGTGGTTAGAAAGACCTTCTATATAGCCCACCTTATCATGAAAGGGTTCACATCTAGATCAAGAGAGGTCATTGTGCCCCTCTACTCATCACTTATCAGGCCCATAATTGAGAACAATGCCCCGTTTGGGATGTACCTTACCCAACACCTTCAGCAACTGGAAAGACCCCAAAAGTATCTCACCAAGAGGATCAAGGGGCTCAAACAGATGCCCTGTGCAGTTCGGCTAAAGAAACTCCAGTTCTACTCAGTTGTGTACCGCCTACTCAGAGGCGATTTGTGTCTGACATATAAAGCCATGTCCAACCCAGAATTAATGGACATGCTTCACCTCAGGAAATCTAAATCCCTCAGAGCTACACGCTCCAGGGACTTGAACCTCAGCACAGAAATAAATAGGACATGCTGGAGGGACAGATTCATATCCCAGAGGCTCCCCTCACTCTGGAACAAAATCCCAATCCATGTCAGGCAGAGCCCCTCACTGACCCTCTTCGAGAGAAATCTTGACGAATGGATGGGAGATCGTAAAGTTTACCCCTGGGATCTCATCTGTGTCACTGCTTGACAGAGGTACAGTAAACAAACCTTAAAAGGGCTACCTTCTGTGACCTATTATATAGAGGCACAGTCAACTAATCTAAAAGGGTGGCGAAAGCCAAACACACTCCGGCTAGGCTTATAAATGCCCTAGGGCAGATAGCCTAGTATCAACCTATGAACCTATGAACCTATATGTTCAATGGCTTTACAAACAAGTCTGGTATGATTAATGGTCTACATTTACCAGGGTCGATGATTATGGTTGGGCCTCACTTACGTTGTGATATCTCCAGGCTTCAGGGGCATAGAAGATGTATGTTAAAGAGCTTAGTACAGATTCAGAAAAGCCATATTTAGTACTAGATATTAAGTTTCCAGGTATATTATTAGGGCTTATGGATGTGATGTTGTTTTAGAAAGGACTGCCAGGGCTTTTTCCATAGTGATCTTAGAGGTGTCAAGGAGGGGAAATTGGGGGGAGGGGTGGATTATGATCATGGGTGCAGTGAAGTTTGCATTAAGTTTGTCAGCTAAGACATCAGTTATTTCTTTGGGATCAGAATGCATAGTATGATCAAGAATCAACGGTGGACATTATTTCTTACTGTTCTAATATAGTTTAAGAATGTTTTAAATACTTTTGTTATCAGTAGTGAGTTCATAATCATCTCTGCTTTCTGACTACATCCTTAAGTTCTTTGGTAGCACACTTGAGATCTGTCTTAAGACTGGGAAGTATGTGACTGCCTATAAGAATGTAATACTTTATTCTTTCTGTTGTGCAGATTATTTTACATTATGAGTATTAACACTCTAAGGGTTTGTTTTTAAAATGTCACTAGTATTCTGTACAGGAAGGTGCTGTTTTCTCTATACAACTATTTAGGTGAGAGTAGAATTTGGAGCTAATGGACTCTTTTTATAGGTCAGTCTGAGAAGAGATGCAGTGGAAATTATTTAGGTCATTAAGTAGCTGTAGGTGATTTACTTCTGAATACTGATGCATTTCTTTAGGGGGTACCTCTTCAGTTTTACATTTGAACATTAGCAATTTGTGGTCTGATTTGACAATGGCTGATGATACCTGTGGAGTTAACTCTTTTTTCTTCTGAAAAATGCTATCCCATTTATCTGTCTTGTTAGTTCCCCTCATCTATTTAAATGTTTCTCTCACACCTCTCCCTATAAATTCCGTTCCTCAAGATATACATCTTCAATGTCTCTTTAAATGTCTTTTGGTAATCGTGCAATAGTTCTGAAATGGGCCACATTTTCTATACTGCACTGTAAACAATATTCCAAGTTGAGGTTTTCCTGCTGGTTGTACTTGTTTCAGTGCATCCTGGCAATCTTGTTCATGTTCTGTTTGCTGCATCTTCTTGTTACCCACTTACTTATACATCATTTGATATAACTGCCTTAAGTTCTTTTTCACATCTATTTTTGTTACTATTTTTCTAAGTGCATTCTGTCCTTAAATTTTATTTTAGATGAACTTTGCACTTTCTTGCTTCTGATAGTTAACACAGAGGACTAAAGTTCTGACTTGTTAATGAGCTGCTTTCTATGCTAAGGGCATAGCGTTTTAATCCGTCCACCTTCATTTGTTTACTGTGCGATCCTGAGTAAGTCACTTAACCAGACAGTGCTCTGGGGCAATTGGGAATCTGCAGTAGGCTCCTTAATGGTCTCCTAGACTGCATGCCTAGTAATTACTTATGAATCTGAGACTTAAAGCTACCATATGTCCAACCTCTGCTCCAGCTTTGCTAAAGGTCTATCCTGCTCTCTTCCTATTTTATACTGACCTTGCTTTACATTTTCCTTCTGCAGCCTTGACAGTGCTGTCCATAATGATACTATAAAAGGATGACATAGTACTAGACACTCTAGTATACTTTAGACTTGGTGTTGGCTTATGAGACAATGACACATTGTCTGAAATGCACTCTGTTTACAGGATGTTTGTAATGGTGTTGAAGAACTGAGTAGCGCGTGTGTGCCTATTTTGTGGGTCTGGGGGAGTTTTATAAATCAATAAATACACAAATTAATTCATGCATTGATTCACAGATTTTCTGTTAGGTCGTTGGCCAGTGTAAGTGGATGAATATTTCAGATGTTGATAACAATCTGGGTGAAGGCTAATAGGGACGGGGTAGTCTTTATCTGTTGTTTGACATGCTGGGACTTGTTGAGTTGAAGTGGAAGGTGAGGAGGTTTATACTGGAGAGCAGGTTGTGATATGCCACCCAGTAATGAAGTATATTGCAGTAAGGTTATTTCTGCTACATTGTACTAGTTACTATAGTTGTAGGCAAGTTTGTGTTGTGAGTTAAGATCTCTTTGTCTTCCTAGGTATCCATAGTACTCTACTTTCACTCATAGATGGCTTGCTTGTCCACCTGTGTCCAGACAGTGTAACTCTGGATACTGTCATGGGAACCATCACAAGGCTAAATAGTTCATTCTAACTTTAATAACTTTGATAACTCCAGATTTATTTTGTAAAAGCAGCTTTTGCCATGCACAAAAGCTGTTGCCAGTTATTAAAATAAAGCATCCTGCTATCAGAGTCAGTTCATGACTTTAACACGTTATCACTGTCACAGATTACAAGAAGGGAATTGTTTTTATGTGCTGTTCAAGAAAGCATTTAAGAAATAACATAAGATTATTTCTAGCTGAATCTGGACAATGTGAGCAGAGAGTTAACAGACTATAAAAGAAAAATAACTACATTCACAGGTAGAAAATAATCAAGATACATGCTAATTTTATTACAGATTCTGGTAAATGTACATTAACTGAGTTAGATAAAATGAGTGAGTTTCTCCTAATGATATGACTACTATATACTGTCTGTTGGTAACTTGTAATCTAAAACTTTGATTGGTTCATATTACTTTTTACCAAAAAACTTATAAATAGCTATATATCCCCAAGTTAATATTTCTTAAAAATTCAGTAAGGAATAAACCCAGAGAAATGTAGATTTATTACGTTAGAAAACAGCACACTACCCTATTAACAGATATGACCGCTGAAGTGTTTTATGCCACTATTCAGAAGAGAAAGATGGTCCTTAAATAAATCATCAACGAGATGTGACATCCATTGAAACAGTGCACAGGATAAAATGCAACTTTTTTACAACTTATTTTGTTGTAATACTTGACAGTTTTTAATTTGGAGGGGGGGGCAAAGAGGTGGTCTAAAAAAAGGGTCAACTGTACTACTACAGCCATACTTTCTAAGATGGAAAGGTAAATAACAAGTTTGTTACAACCTTGCCACCTGGTGGAGGTATACAACACAATGGCCACTCGCCATGACATGATGAGGACAGGTGGCAGTAAAGATCATACATCATACACAAGAGCCCCTACACACACACACACACACACACACACACACACACACACACACACACACACACACACACACACACACCATGCTGATGTCACTGAACTGGTGAAAGTTCTGATTAGTGTGTCTAGGTCTAGTGAGTAACTGATGCCAACTAATCTATCCTGCGGGAAAAATAGTAATTCCAGTCAGCCAATGCTGTGAAGGAAGCAGAGGCTTGCAAGACACTGAAATGACTTGGACCAGGGATGTGAGTTTGGTACTCCCGTGATGATGATGGTAGTCCTCATCAAGTGAGGATCACAGCATGCAGGCCTTCTGTTAATGCAGGTCTTCATGTTAGCCATTTGAGGGTGGGTTATGGCCTATGTAGAAACATCTCAATGCCGCATTGTTAATAAGGGCACAAACAACTTCTATGGCTACTTGGATGATGGCCTTTTCAGTTGTTTCTCTCTCCTTCACACTAGGGATTCCCTAGTAGTGAGAGGAGAAATGAGTTCAACACCCATATGGGTAGGCTTGATGGCTGGCAAGCACAGAGGCAAAAATGACATAGAAAACAATTCAGGTGTGTCTATTACATTCATTTTTGTACAGGTTTGCCCAGGTTTTGATGACTGATAGCCAGCAACCAAAAACCCTTTCACTAAAGTGAAAACTGTAGTGATGGGACAGGTACTTCCTTTACCCCAGGTAAGTATGATCTTGCAGTTAAGCTACTCAGTATGCAGGGCTGGGAGCACAGTCTCTCACACTAGCCATACAAGTAAGCACACTACCTGCAAAACCAAAAACAGATTGTTTTATGGATATTATACAATTCTATAGACAATAATTATATGGTTATTCATTATGGATTCTTGAAGGTGTTATCTTTTCTTTACAACATATTTCTGTGGGTGCCTAACAGAGTGGTGCTTGTTACATAAACTGGTGTCATACCTCTCAATCCACAGACATTGAAAATAGGTACAAAGGCTCTTGAATAATAGGTACATCCTGCCAAAAATCTGAATATCAAATAACACACAAGTCTTCCCGCTTCACTAGAATTGTGGGATACTATTCAGGAACACATTTCAAAAACGAGAGCAACAAAAATGATACAAAAATAGAAGCATATTATTGAGAGCGCAATGTAAAACCTGTAAACTTTAATGAATAATGTCACAAAAATCTGAAAAGTCATTTCTTTTTGCTTCTGGAAAAAAAGGAAACATAACGCATGGGCTCTCTTTCATTAAATTACTGATGGTACCAATATACTGGGTGTGTAATCTTGGTTCCTGTGAATTAAACAGCTCCAAAATAATGTGTAACAGGGCAGGATTAAGAAAATTATGTGAAGGGGTAAAGTAAGCCTGAAAATAGGTACATACCTCAAAAAATAGGTACATCATGTGTTGGGGTAAAGCAACTCTGAAAATAAGTACATACCTCCAGAAACAGGTACATCATATCAAGGAGTTGAACAACCCTGAAAAGAGGTAAGCACCTCCAAAAATATATACATCACATAAAGATGTAAATCGAGCCTGAAAATAGGTGTGTACCTCCAAAATAGGTACAGTTGAGAGGTCTGCAAAAAGTAATTTGAACTGTTGTTACTAAATTCGCTTCACAAACAATTGATTGTAACCTCACATGTGAATGAGTAAAGACTTTAAATATGAGCTATGATAGCTATAGGCAAGTACCCCTTCCAAAAGAATCAGATAGCAAACATATTCATCTCATCAGCTGTCTTGAAGTCTCACAGACATCTAGAACTTAGAACCATGCATAATATTACATTGTTTTTAAACAATTTTTGCAAAATTGTTTTCATTAAACTGATGCACCTGTATCAACATCTTTGCAATGGTAAAATGTGTTCACTTCAAGCTTCTCCTTCTTTAGGGAGATCTTTAAAGAGTCTTGCAGGCTCACGGTCTCCTTTGAATAAAATTCTGATGCAGGCTGGAAAATATCTGGCATTCTCGGTCTACTCCGAGACAAGTGCATTTCTTGATTTTATGCTGATTAAACTATTCAGACTGATCTGTTTTTCCACATTTAAGTTAAGAAGACAGCATAAAAATTAGAATGCTGTGGTTCTTGAGTGTTCTTCATAGCAGTATTATGCTTAGACTGTAAATAACGACCACTCGGATGATTGCATCAGCCTACTCACCTGCCTGCTAAATAACCATCATAGGTAACAAACACCAGACCTTTTTGTACCACTAAAGAATTATTTCCTTTTGTCTGATCCATACATTTTTGGGATTTGTCACTGTTACTGAATCATCATTTTTCTTGCTTTCTTATGTGACCACCATTCTTATCTTACATCTTTGCTCAATTTTGACAAAGTCAGCAATACGAGGGTGGTTAGTGCAAAGGACAAAAAAACAGGGACAGATTTTAAATATTGCTCTTTAAACTTGCAATGTTGCAAGAATAACAGATTTGAAATTAGCATGCATTTTCTGAAGGATATGAAGTTTGAAACACAAATGTCTGTCGCTATTCAGTGACTGCAGTCCTCAATAATTTGACATAAAACCACGAATTTTACAAATAACAGACCAAAATTATGAGACAAAAATGTGGGCATGCTATGAAATTTTGAACAGCTGAGAGGTGTACCACTATTTACTTTAAGAAAATCAAAATGTTCCTCATGTTGCTTCTGCTTACTTTGGTAAGTCGGTTGATTACAGAAGCCACTATTAAAAAGCTGGTAATATCTTCAAATGATTGTCTACCACAGGAAGCTGATTCATGGTGGGGGGAGGTGGTTTCTGTACAAAACAGAGAACATTTCAAGTGTAATAATATAGGATCTGCCTTACTATCAAATGAAACCGTACAAATATGTGACAGGTTTTCACATTCTGGTGTACTGTTTATGCTTTTATTAAAACCTGATCATCTGGAATATCACTGTAGTTGTTGTTGTTGTTCTTGTGTCTTTCGGCTTTTCCCAGTTAGGGGTCGCCACAGCAGAACTCCGGTCCATTAATGATTGGCAGTAGATTTTTACGTACTGAGTTGCCAGCCCTGATGCACAACTTTCAACGAAGGTACGCCCATTCATGCATGTCTCCACACAGAAGACGCTATAGCTGAGAATCGAACGGGACAACGTCTTACTGTGAGGCGACAATGCTACCGCAGCACCACCACTGCAGTTATAGTATAATATGAAAATAAAGTGCCGGGTTTCTAGAAGGAAGCTTCTTAGGTGAATCTGGGTATCCTGAGGCAATGTTACAATTGCCTCATGTACACAGACAACCCTCTCCTCCTACCACAAAACACTAACATATGCGAGTGATGCAGTTATACAGCCAAACTGGAAGCTAAGCTGTCTCCACCCAAGACTGGAACAGACAGTCAAGAGGAGAAGGTTAACATTTGCTCCACAACTCCAGCCACACACAGACCTACTAAAACAGCACTGGCAAAAAATACACATAAATACACAAAATCATACTTGGAGGCTCTAAATAAAAACCTGCAAAAGTATCAGAGACCACTAAAGCAGACACCCATACAACCTGTACTTCCCGTCACAAACCAGACAACACATAAAACACAAAATCAGTATGCCGCGCAATCACAGCACTTAAGGCGAAATAACATACCTAACACACTAGTAATGGGTGACTCTATAGTCAGGCACACTGACGTCCCACTCACTAGGCTGGACAAGCAGAAGGTTACTGTTAGCTGCCTGTCGGGAGCCAGAATCAGCCACATAACACAAGCACTCAGGTCACTCCAGAACAAGTACAAATATGACTCTGTCATTGTTCATGTTAGTGTGAATGACCTGAGACGTACCTCCCTGGACTACATGAAAAGAGACATGGAAGAGCTCTCTGATCATGGAGCCCAGGCTGGTATGACCCTGACCCTGAGTAGCATCCTGCCCTCACCAAGAATGATACCTCAGTATTAAGGAAAAATGATCAATTTCAACAACTGGCTAAGCTTCTGGTGTCATTCAAAGGGGATCCAGTGCCTGTCAGCCTGGGATGACATGCTCAACAAGCCGCGTTGCTTCGCAAGAGACGGCTTGCACCTGTCACCCCCAGGCTTTTGAATACTGGCCAAGGCTCTTGCTGCCCCCATAGTGTCTTTTTTAGGCAAGGCTCAAAAGTCAAACCCACCTCCGTAAACAGCACAATTAACAAAACACTGAGGGTTATGCTACTCAATGCCAGGAGTTTAAATCTCAAAATGCATGCTCTCGAAGCATTCCTCAGTATGGAGAATGTTGACATCTGTGCAGTAACTGAAACCTGGTTCAAGGCTCCAGAGAGCACCCCAGCACTACTGGGCTACAACTCATACCACATGTTTTGGCCACAGAACACAGACCGAAACACAAAAGGAGAGGATGTATCCATATTCATCAAGGATACCTACACCTCCAGGTTATTGGAGCAGCATGATACCTCTGAGATCATCCATGTGCAACTAACATCAGGCAAATTTGCAATGCAAATTGCGGCCTGCTACAGATCACCCTCCATGACCATGGACCACCACTCCACCTTTCTGGAGACACTGGAAAACATGAAGGTCCTACCAAACACCCTGATATTGGGCAATTTCAATTACCCTACCATTCACTGGGAAAACTACTCAAGTACAAATTCCCAGGCCCAGCGCTTCCTGGAATTCATCAAATCAAATGCCCTGGATCAGCTGGTAAACTCCCCTACCAGAGGTGAAAACATATTGGACCTGGTCATCACCAACATGGGCAACAGGTGTTCCACACCGGAGGTCCACCCGCCACTGGTTAGATCAGGCCATAAACTAATCACTCTGGATGTCCACACCCCACCACCACCCCCAACTAAGGAAACCACAGTAAAAACTTTTCTAAAGCAAACTTCACCTTATGTAAGACAGAGGTGGTAAGTTTCACAGCCCCCATGCTAAAGGATAACGCTGCCCAAGATGCAGAAACCTTTACAAATGTACTCTATGAGCACCTACAAGGATGCATGGATCATGCCATCCCTAGCAAAACCAAGACTCACTCCTCTAAGAGAAGGAAACTAGTTTGGTGGACCCCTGCAATAAACAGGCTATACAACAGAAGGAGGAAACTAGTTTTAAAAAAAAGCAAATCCCAAGAAGGAAAGACATCCCTGATCAGTATCAGTAAGAAACTGAGGTCCCTCATGAAATCATCCAAGGCTAACTTCAAAAGAAAAATAGCCAAGGATTCAAAAGATAACCATAAAGCCTTCTTTAGCTATGTTAAGAATATAAGTGGGAACTCACAGATATGCACTGAACTAGTGCAAAATAGCACAAAATATATTGAACCTACTGATATTGCCAACATCCTGGCAGATAGAGTCAGTGCAAACTTCACCCCCCTCTCACCTCCAAAAAGGCCCACAACAATACCGGAAAAGTGTATTGTCCCAAAAATCACAGACGCACAGGTGAAAACAGCCCTTTCAAAAGCCAAAAACACAGCATCAATGGGACCAGATGGTGTCCCAGGCTGTGTCTTGCACGAACTACAGAACTAATTAACCCCCCACCTAAACATGCTGTTCACCCTCAACCTCTCCACAGGCTATGTGCCCATTGAATGGCGCACAGCAATGGTTATTCCTCTCCACAAAGGAAGGGCCACAACTGACTCTGGTAACTATCGCCCCATAAGCCTGACTTGCCTGGTCTGCAAGGCTATGGAGTGCATCATCATGGAACTCATTAACAAAGACATTGGGAACCTCCAAACACTTGACCTGACCCAGTTCGGCTTTGTTAAGGGCAGATCATGCCTACTAAACCTGGTTGACTTCTTCGAGACAGTCAACAAGGCCATAGATGAGGGAAAGGTGGTTCACACAGCCTACCTTGACCTCGCCAAGGCTTTCAACACCATTCCTCACTCGGGTATTACAGAAAAACTCACCAGCCTGAACATAAACCCCTACGTCACAAGATGGGTTGCCAACTGGCTTACAGACAGAACTCACAAGGTAAGAATAGTGGGCTCCAGGTCCGACTCTAAACCAGTCACAAGTGGTGTCCTGCAAGGCTCGGTCCTGGGACCCCTACTGTTCGGCATATACTTCTCAGAAGTACAGGCAAACACAGAAGGACTATGGCTAACCAAGTTTGTCGATGACTGCAAACTGGGAGCCATAATTAACTCTCTGGCTGACACGGACATCCTCCAAAAGGGCCTTACTGAGATGGACACCTGGTGTCAAAGTCATAGCCTCAAGCTAAATGCCAAAAAATGCATAGTCATCCCATTTGGGAAAAACAAAACACCCATAAATTACCACATAGGTGGCAGCCCCCTTAACACGGAAGAGGTAATAAGAGATCTGGGGACCCAGGTAGATAGTAATCTCTCCTTTGACAATGATATTGCCAAAGTAGTTAGGAAATCCTTCTGTGTGGCCCATCTAATTACTAAAGTGTTCGCATCTAGAAATAAAGAGGTTATAGTGCCCCTCTCCTCGTCACTCATTAGACCCATCATAGAGTACACTGCCCATTTGGGATGTACCTCACAAGACACTTCCAACAGCTGGAAAGACCACAAAAGTACCTCACCAAGAGGATTACTGGTCTCAAACATATGTCCTATGCAGCCCGACTGAAAAAACTCCGGCTGTGCTCAGTGGCATATCGCTTACTCAGAGGTAATCTCTGCCTGACTTACAAAGCCATGTCCATCTCAGAATTGATGGACATGCTCCACCTAAACAAATCCAAGTCACTGTGAGCCACGTGCTCTAGTGAGCTAAACCTCACCACAACAATAAATAGAACATGCTGGAGGGATAGATTCCTGTCACAGAGACTCCCCATGCTTTGGAACAAAATTCCAAATTACATTAGGCAGAGCCCCCTCACTACCACTCTTCAAGAGAAACCTTGATGAGTGGATGGGAAACAGAAAATACACCCCAGGGATCACTTCATTGGCTCTGCTTGATAGGGGATCAGTTAATTAATCAATGGGGTGACGAAAGCCGACACACTCTGGCTAGGCTTATAAATGCCTTTGGGCAGATAGCCTAGTACCTACCTATGAACCTATTACCTGAGGGCTTATTTGTGCTTATAAATGTTATTATACAACTGGTGGTATGGCACAGTACTTAAAATTCATATCCCCAAAATTCTGACTATTCCAACTTAAATTTAGTATCAGAAGGTTGTGACTTGACAATTGTCAGAAAGTACTGCTTTATGCAGGTGGAATCACCCCACAGCCACTTGCTACTAAATATAATCATCTCTAAGGTTGCCATTACTCAGACAAAAGGCGCACTTGTTTTTTTTTTCTACAAAAACTCATCTTTTGTCAAATTACAGAAAAGAACCACTTCTGAAACACAATGCTTAAAATAATACAACTGAAGCACTTGTGTGTGTCAGCAGAAGATTGTTTAGTTAGCATACTATTACAAATGTTACATTTTGTGGATCATCAGGGTTTGATTCCTATATCCTCTCCTTATATTTGTTGTGCTGTTGAAAAAAGCAACTAATTATAACCAATACTGCCCCTGCACATCTCATCTCGTCATCAAAGACCAAAAACTATTTGACTTTAAACTGTTCTATAACTAAGAAGTTCCATACACAGGAACTGAAGCAGCTGTACATGATATGAAATGGCATTCAACTATACTATATAATTTCCATGCAGGTAAGGTAACTTTAATTGTAAACAATAAAAATGAATGGGACCAATCCAACAGCTCTAGAAAGGTATTACAACAAATATAAATAGCTGTTGATAGGAGTAATCAAAGTGTTTCTTAAATATACTTACTGCTACTTTAGGAACAAAAATGCACACAAAGCAGTTAGAATATATAATATCTCTAAACTGTTAAGATTTTTGCCTCATATTTTTGGTCTGTTACTCATAAAATTTGTAGCTTTATAAGAAATCACTGAGAATTATAGTCACTAATTCATGACACATTTGAGTTTCAGACTTTATATCCTTCAGGACATACTTGTTAATGTTGTTGTATCTTTCGGCTTTTCCCGGTTAGGGGTCGCCACAGCAGAACTCCGGTCTGCAAATGATTGGCAGTAGATGTTTACGCACTGGGTTGCCAGCCCTGACGCACAACCTTCAACGAAGGTACGCCCATTCACGCATGTCTCCACACAGAAGATGCTTTCGCTGAGAATTGAACAGGAGAACGTCTTACTGTGAGGCGACAACGCTACTACAGCACCACCACCGCAGTACTACAGAACATACTTGTTAATACTGGTTGACTATTATGTCAATTTGCAGATGGTCGTGTCCACCTGCAGGATGGCCTGCATCCCAAATGGCATAATGTCGAACATCGACATTCCCGACTGTCCTACTTTGCCTCATTCCGGACCCATGGTAACTTTTAGTATTTGTGTCGGGTGTACCGGAATTCGTCAGTCCAACTTTAGCAGAGGTGCGTTGACCACATTCTGACTCGACTGCCTGAGTCGACATTACAAGAGTAAACGTTAACATAAATCCTGTTATTCTATCAACTTTTTAAGTTTGTTAGAGAAGTATTTAAAATCTATCACTATTTTATGGTCATTGTCCCCCATTATTTTAGGCTTTGTCCAAATTTCTTGCAATAAAAGTTTGAGAGGTATGGAGCATATGTTGGGTATCATACTGACAGTGTCATAACTTTACATCTGAAGGATGATTCAGATGTACCTCGGTTTCATCTAGACAAACCATGAACAATTTCTGTCATATAATGTGGATGCTATACATGTGTGCTTCTTATTGGAGTCACACCAATCAGTGGCAGATTCGCTGTCTTATCTTTCACATATGTTTGTTGTAAGCAGAGAGCTTCTGTCATTGCCTGAAAAAGATGGCTGCAGCTATAATTAATTTTGTATGTCCTTATTCAACTCTCATGAAAATCCTGTCCCATTTTTTTTAAATAGAAGAACCTGGAAGACTTGGCAAGATTAGCAATATATTATGCAAATTCATTATCACTGAGTAGATGTAGCTCATAAAAACTGTAGCAAAAGTATGTTAATTAGATTCTACAGAAAATTCTAATAAGGATGGGGGGGGGCAGAGGACATGGATAAGAGACTGATTACTATGAAATTCATAGTTCATGTGAACATGGCTACATTACTCTTATTAAGAACTTATCTCTGTGTGTTTACTTAATTTGTGTTTTTATTGTTTTATTATTTTATCGCGTCATTAAAAAAGTTTATCTTAGTGGTGGTCTGCTGCAGTCTTTTGTTTTGCTGTGGATTATTGGTGCTGAGCAGTTAGACCTCGAGTGAGATCTGTATACTATTTTATGTTTGGAAGGAGAGACAAGGGGAAAAAAAGTGTAGCAAAAGACAGGTTCTGCATCATTGGGCAGGGGTTAGCCATCCACATCTGACTGCCTTTACAGAAGCTGGAGTGGGTGCATATCCAGCATTACTGTCATAAGACATGGGGTGGGGGAGCAGATATATCAATAGACACAGGTGAGTAGGTATATGATTGTTGTAATAGCACTGTATGTGACACAATGAATGGAAATGCTACATTGTGTCTTTCCATGTATTATCCTGCAAAAACAAGCATAGTAAAGGGTCAGTGATGTTGCTTGTCAGTATTTGAGAGACTGGAGTGATCATGGGAGGTTTAGAATAAGAGTCATGCATGGGGTGCTTGCAGACATGCAGCCTTTAGGAAAATAATAAGAAAAAAAAGCAGCATTAAAAAAAGGACTGAATGGAATATAACAGCAACAGAGAATACTCAAGGGTGTACAGTGCAAATCAATAGTTATTGTTCACATTGTCAGCATTTTATCTATATGAAACAAGAGTGATTCGTTAATACTAGCCAACTCTATCCAATGAACTAAAAACTTTCAGTTACCTCCTTAACATTAATGGTTATTAAGTGCAAAGCTGTGTCATTATTGTACTGTGCTGCCAAGGAAAAAGTCATTCCAAACAGGGATGCTACATCGTGTTACATCAGGGCGCCTTGGAAGAAAAACAATCTTTGCAGTTCATTAAGTATGTCATGTTAAGGCCTTATCAACACACAGTGGAGTCAGTAAATATAGCAGAAGTATACAGTCCTCACATTAGGGGTATCATGTAGAGGGGTATGTCTGCTAGGGTACTTTCAACAGACTATCACCCACTATGATAAGTAACACTACAGCAACTGTAGGTTGATCCTATCAAAAGGCCAGCCTGAAATCCTAACAGAAAGTTTTAAAATAGGTACTTTTGAACAGCTTTTTAGATTCCTACAGGGTCAGTAGGAAAAAAAGGTGCATAATTCAGGTCTTGTATAATTCCTTAACATTTACTTCTTGAATTTTCTTCCTGGTTCGCAAAGCAATCATCATTTTATGCTTATGCTCTTCCAGAATCACAAACCTCCAGTTCATTTCTATGACTTGGAGCACATTTCCAGAGCTACTGCAAGTCCCCTGATCTTTTTCCCACAAATATTCTGTTTGTTAATTTAGACCATCAGATAAATTTTAAGCCTTTTGTTGTTGATTTTGTTTTATCCCCACATGAGCACCATCAAGCACCCCTTCCAGCTCCCAATAATCCAATTTATTCCCCCACAGGGGTGAATGCCAAACCTGTTTCCTGACAAAGATGAGAGCACTGTTGGCTCAGTCATTCCTTGTTGAGACAGCAGTCTTATTAGCCCATTTGTTCCCCAGAGTTGAGAGTTGGGAGTTAGGCCATCCTGTGGTCATCTGGGCCCCCTTTACCAAAAGCCTAACCCTTCCCTGTGAGCCACAGGCTCCTATATACACTGTTGATGCTCATGTTTGAAGGAGTTCCCATGCCCACTCTTGCAAACATGTACATGCCTCCTTGGCTTAAATGCTGTCTGTAGCTCTACACCAACCCAACAGCTGCACTTGTAATACCCCACCACTACTGTTGAGATTACCACTGCAGTAGGCTATACTATCTCCCTCTCTCCAGGATAGGTGAGCCTGCTTCAAGTGCTTATTGCCGCCCTCCCCTCCTTGGTCTTTGCTACTAATTAAACACAGGTAACCTGGGTCATAGTCAGGACTTTAACTCTCTACACCACAGAGACAGGCTTGTTTGTTAAACTTCTAGAAAATTCTTAATGTCAAAAGTTTTGGAGAAGTGTCAGGCCTACAGAGAAGCACAATAGGCAGCAGTATATTACATTATGCCAAATAAAATTTGCTTTTGAAAAAAAAGGGTTACAGAATGTATCGTAGATCATGTATGGAAGAATAAGGAATCTGTTTCATTAGATAAAACAGAATGATAATGAGACAATGGATTTCTTTCTTGAGCATACTAGGTGACATTTCCATGTCAGCTGGAGAGTACCAGTTATGGACATGTGACAAACAAGTTAAACACAATATGTCAGTTCTGAATATATGACAATCAAGAAAGTTACACATCTAACATACTAACAAGTTGACAGAAAACACCAGGAAGGACCCTGTTGACCAGAGACGGCAGAGTCAAATAGACAGACCAGATACACGAATTTGACCTAGGTTTCGTCTTTATTATACAGACTTCTTCAGAATATGAACACATTTAACCACTCCATTGATGTTATATACACTCATACACTACAACAACTAGTTAGGCACATAGAGCAACATCCAGAGCACAGATTTAGATTTTGTGTAATACAGCAAATAAAAAAGGATGGTCAGGGTGCAGTATTGGATGTGCATCTTGATATTTGTGAAATGAGATGGCAATTGGCATTAAATGCTACAGTATTTCCAGGAATTAATGATAGCATAAGCATATTGCCCCTATTAAAATTAAAACACATCTTGGGTTGAAAATGTTATTTATAAAAAGATTTTAAGAAAGTTTTTTTATTTCTTATTGTTATGGAATGGTGTTTTCCAGAAAGAATTTTTAAAATTTCTTAACAAAATTCGTGAAAGTTAATTTTATATTTTTTATATGATTAACTATTATTGTTGTTTTTTAGACATTATGATATTATTTTGTTATGCAATTTAAGAACATTGGGTGTCATAAACAGTGTTTAGTTGGTTGTATATGAAAATGTTTATTTTACATTTACATTTTGTGTATTTAACACATTTTGATATGTAACACAATATTGTGGAGATGGATTGAAAGTATAGATTTTTACTTCGAAGGGTTAATGAAGTTAGATTTAGGATATGCTTGTTAGATTGAGCTTTGTCTGATAGGGTAATTGAAGGGGTGGGATGTATTTGTTGTAGTGTATGAGTGTATATAACATCAATGGAGTGGTTAAATGTGTTCATATTCTGAAGAAGTCTGTATAATAAAGACGAAACCTAGGTCAAATTCGTGTATCTGGTCTATATATTTGACTCTACCGTCTCTGGTCAACAGGGTCCTTCCTGGTGTTTTCTGTCAACTTGTTAGTAGTTTGGATTGATGTCTTCCTTGTACACATCTAACATGTTTAGAAGGAGTCAATGAGAAGTGAATGCTTAGTTATAAAGTCTATAATAAATTAGCTGTGCGTTGTAGCTGGAAGAAGTGTAAACAAAAGGAGTTTAACACAAGTAACCATCGGTTACCATTTCTGTACTTCATTCTAAAGTACCAGCTTAATCACAACAGCAACTATGTCACAGTGAAACTTATATCTGGTATTATCATAACTTGGTTTGGGATTTGTTAAAAGCTTTAAAAGCTTGGGACTTTGTAATGATGAGTTCAGAAAAGTTTCTTTCTTGTCATGGTCATCTTCCTATCTGTCTGAAAGCAAGCAAACATCACACTTCTCCCTAAGAGTCTGACACCTAGTCTATCAGACAGTTTCAAACAAATTTAATTCTTACACCGTTTGGCTAAGCTGTAAAAGTAGTAACACAACAAGTGCAAGAGTTTCTTGACAAATATGGTATTATGGCTGAGAAGCAAAATTACTTCAGATCAGTCAAGCAGAGTAAGCCGCAATGCTCTCTGGCTTTTTAACAGATGTCACCTGTACCAGTATAAACTGTAAACTTCTCAAACATGTAGTCCTTAAGGACTTGACAAAAGTCTTTGACACTCTTGAACATTCTTGCCTACTAGATACATTCTGACCTTCTGGCCTCACACAGGGTCCTATCCCCTGGTTCAGGAATTGGGGTCTCTCATCTTGATGCAAAATAAAGGCTGGAGTATTTAAAGAATCTGTCCTTAGGCCCTGGCTATTTACATTTTGTATCAGTTCTTTATCAGTGTAAAATCTGACTTAAAAGCATTTAGTTATGAAGCTAATTTGATCATCTGGTATCAGTTAGGTAATGTGTCAGACATCAAATGACCTGGCTGAAATAATGACACAGTTAAAACGGTCTCTAAAACAAACTGCATGTTCTTTGGGGCAAAGGTAATGTCATGCACAGTACCCTCATGGGTCTGTCATGGATAGAGCTGATATCATGAAGTACATGGGGAGCAATCTGGACCCATCATTACCTGTCAGTTTATACACTGACTCACTCAAACAGCAATATAAACAAACACCTCTGCATTAGCTGCAAAGTCTTTACATTCCATTGTCCTGAACACCAAGCAATAACTGCCAGAGAGGTCCTACTACCTTATATGGAACTGACCTTGTTTGCATTTGCCTCGGTATCAGCTCAGTCTCTGCCATAGATGCTTGTCAACACGGTCTGCAGCTTTATAGCACCGACATCTAGAAAAGAAGCACCATGTTTTGATTTTACAACAAGCAAATTATGTGCTGTTTTCCTGCTCTGAAAATTGCTCTAATACACAACCTTTTATCCTATACTAAGAAGTATATTACAATGAGAAAGATTATTTTCTTCATTGCGCTTAGACCATGCAATCATAAGCCCTGCAAGTCCCAGAAGTAAAATACAGAAGGAAGATGGAGCTCTCTCCTACATGGGGCCCACAACAACTCACTCCTCCCACTCAAAGTAACTTACTAACAATATAAAACAGTTCAATGATATCTTTCTGCAACACTTCTGAGAGCTATCTAGAAATCCAGACATCCCCAACCCTAAACAACATCTTCCTATACTCAAAGAAACAGTCCCCTGTTCTTATCCACTGGCCACACACATAAACACTTGATCTGCACTGACTTGGTGTCCAAATGATGCTGTTTGATAAAGATGTCTGCTAGCCACTTTAAATGATTTAATAACTTGGCTAACATGGGTGAAGCATTTTTATCAAAAGGTAACTGTTGTAAGGCTAATAAATGGCTGGACTATTAGCCAAACGATAAATGGGTTGCACAACACTAGTACATGATTTATTCACTATGTAAATACTTTGCCTGTTTTCTTCACTGTGCAATTTCAGTGAGTGCATTTATTTATCTTAAAATACTTAAAGCGTGTGACTGTTCCAGTTATCTCTCTCCAGAAGTTATGCTGTACTGTATGATAAAGATCCAAGACTTGCCTGTATTTTACAATGCACCTCAGCTGTGGCTGGCAGAATGTCCATTTGGCTCAGCCTACTTACTCAGTCAACAAATGTAAATAAGTAAGTCTTCACAGTTCCTGCAACGCACTGCAGTAAGTACAAATGCAGTTTTTTTTTTATTTGCTCAGAAAAATGAGAAAAATGTATGTGTAAGATCAGAGACCATTCCAACTGCCTAAGAGTGTTATGTTGCAGTGTCATGCTTGTGACACAAGCTCACATATGGACTGATAATTTACTTTGGGAGAAGCACAAATGTTAACAACTGTTACTAACACGTGGCATCTTGTGTCAGGTGCCTTCTGACAAATCAAAGAAATTATCTGAATTGCAGAGGACTGTCTAGCTGAAGATTTTGTAATGAAAATATCTGCAGAAAATGAGGTACGAAACAATAAAATTGTAATGGGGAAATAATGTGCAGGGCTTTTATCACTACATCCTCATTTAAATTGAAATACACATGCACACACACACACACACACACACACACACACACACACACGTGTGCAGTTTTGATAGATACATACAACATACCTCTAGTCAATGTTTATAGAACCGTGCCTGCTGTGTAAAAGGTATGGAAATCCTATAGTGCTTACGACCTTGTTTAGATTTATTCTATTCTCCCATATTATCAGTTTTCTCCAAGAGGATTTGCTGCAAATAAGTTTATTGGCCATTTCTTTACTTTCAGCAATATCACGTCTGACAAATGCCTTGCTAGTTACCAGTGCCAACATGTTCTTTAGGTTTTACCTTTTTGTTTGATGACAGAAGTTTGTAGGTTCTAGCCCCACATTTAAGACACTTGGGCTGAATTCTAGTATTGACACTGCAGTGTAGTGTGAGGTGAGTGTTGCATTTCTGAGTTGTCATGATTAAGAAGTAAAACCAAGATGCAATGTCTTTTGGCTTTTCCCGGTTATGGGTTACCACAGCGGATCATCATTCCACAGATTGATAGGCAGTAGTGTTTTTTATGGTGTCAAGTTGCCAGCCCAGCACCAAGATACTATGTATTATTTTCTGCTGTTAGTTTGGGGAATAATAAATCCATCCATAATCCCTTTTTCCCATATTTCCACATGGAGTCAGGGTGTTACTTCAACAATGACTATCATCTAGAGCCTACGTTTACTCCACCAGGTAGCTAGCCCTTCTGCTGTAGTTCTTCCACACCATGCACTCATACCTATGGCCAATTTAGAATGTCCAGTCCACCTACTGCATGTCTTTGGAATGTGGGAGGAAATTCACTTGAACACAGGGGAGGACATGCAGATTCCACACAGAGGGCACCCCAATCAAGAATCGAACTGGGGACCTCTTGCTGTGAGGTGACAATGCTTTTCACTGTGCCACTGAGCCATCAAATGGTATTGTTTGAAAAATAATTCTTCTTGTATTATTAGCTACATTTTCCCATTTATATAAAAAAGTCCTTAGTCACACCTAAAAAGCAGACCTTAAAGATCTAGTTAAATAAAATAAATAAAAAAAATATGCAAAGAATAAGGAAAGCAGAAAAAAGTTGGTGTCCGTCTCCTGATACACTAAACTCAGTGATGCTTTTTGATTTCCTGTTTCCCAGGTGGAGAAGAAGGCAAAATCTGTTTTATTTAGCGACCCAAGTCTAAACACATTACAAATACTAATACAATGAAACCAAATTATAAGATTTTACATCATCCTTCAAACACTCCCATACTATGTAACCTGGTAAATTCTTATAAAAACCTTCCTACCCTAAGATCAGCTAAAAAACTACAAGTAGCCACTACCAAATCCTTTAACAAAGCTGGAGACTGCCTATTCTCAAATGCAGTTGGCAATTCCTGGAACAAACTTCCAACTGAGATCACATCCCTTACTTCCACCAACCTTTTCAAGAATCAGCTGAAAAACTTCATGAAAACCAAATGGCTTTGCCCCTGCTCTCAGCCTGACTGATACTTATTTTCTCCTCTTTCTAACTCTAACTCTCAAACTTGATTTCTTTTACTGAAACTCCTCTACCTTCTTTATATGGCAAGTTTAAATACTTCTTGCTCTCTTTTTTTGTATCTCCCCATTATGACTTTCTGTATATTTTTTTTGCTTACTGAAACTGAACTAGAACTTTTTCTTTTTTGGCTGTTAAAAAAACAAAAAAATTATTACTTGTACTATTTTGTATAAATGTTTCTTTGTTTCTGTCCTTGTTATTGTCTCGGAGCTTTTCTCCTCGGGCCTCTACTGAAAATGGACATATATCCAGTTAGACTAGCCCGGTCAACAAATGTAAAATAAATAAATAAATAATAAATAAATAAATAAAATAAAACCAAGCCATTTTACAGCCATCTCTGTCAGTTCAGTGATAATCAAAAAACTTTGTGTGTATATTTATATGTATATCTTGCATACAATATGGCATTTATCTTGGTTCTTGTGGGAAAAGGCTATGTAGTGTACAGTTAGCAGTTAGCAATTGAAAGAAATGTAAATGTTGAATTAAATAGTATAAAATGTTAGTTGGATAAAATGAGTCTTTAATCTTGTTTTAAAAGAAGCAGTTAAGTGTACCCTGTAAGCTAACAGAGTAGAGAAGTCCACAAGGTCAGAGATATACAGGCAAAAAAGTACATGCCCAAAGACTGCAAACAAATTCTGGAAGCTGAAATCCCTTGCCAACTTGATGAAGAAGTCTAAGCAATATTAAAGGAAAACTGCAGATTAAAACTAAAAAAAATATGTTTTTTTCTCATTATACCATGATATTCTCCACTATATTAATGTATCAGTTTAAGTAATGCATCAATATCGTTTTTTATATTTACTTAAATTTTAATTTCTTATGCCCCAAAATTGCTGTAACAGAGCCTGTCAGAGTGATTTAACTTTGTTTTACACTGTTTTTTGTTTTTGCATCTGGCTCATTATTTCAGCAAACAACTTGTTTAGCCTAAGGGCATGAGGCTGAAACTGTTAATAAGGCTATGATAAGCCAACAAGATGTGATACCATTTTATCCCAACTTTAAGCTTAAATTTTGATAAAATGGGAATTGATGAAAATAAGCATTTTCCTCCTCCCTTCCCCAAACATATTAATTGAGACTCTGAGATGCCACTAACACTGAGGATGGAGAACAGTCTGATCTCTACATAGATAACTGTTCCTCTTTCTCTGTGAATGTGTTTAACAACATCAAACTCTTGTCGACTTTCTCAGTTGATCAGGGGATCACTTGATAAGGAAAAACTCAATTAGTCTCTCCAGTGTAAAAGGGCTGTGGCAAAAGGCAATAATTTTACAGGTTACATTCTGAGAGGTGTTGTCTCACACAGTTCTGAATAAAATGCAAAATGTTCTTAGTACAGAGTTGATATCAATTAAGTTGTCTTGGCTGGAAAGGTCAGTAATGGACACAATGAGTACATGTGCACTTTGGTCTAAGTGAGAAGTTCAGCTCTAAAGAAATTTATGGAAAAGCTGCATGTCACTACTGTCCACATTAAAGTAGGAAATACTGTGACACGCTTGTTGATAGTGACGTTTATAAACCAAAAAACAAATTAAACAGAATTTGAAAAATAAATGAGATGCAACATTCATAGTGCTTCTGCTCTTCCTGTAGGGATGTTTAAAAAGTAATTTTTAAAGCAGGTATCATGTTAGATTTGGGGACTTCCAAAATGGCTGCACATTGATCAACAGCTAAACTTCAGCTCAGCTCTCCCAGTATGAAAACAGAAACTGAGAAACAACAGCTAGTGATATTGTCAGCTTGAGTAAAATTTGATTACTGGCTAGTAACTACACTGCCTGGATGCCAGCAAAGGAAAAAATTTAGAGAACCTGAAAGAAAATCAACCAGAAAAAATGAAAAGAAAACATGGTCTTGAAAGAATCCTTCAGCTGTTCAGCAAAAAGAAGTTCAGCTCCAGCTTTGCTGCAAGACATGACTTCCAGTAATCTAGAAGAAAAAAAAGTCAAATATGCTCAGAATTGATTAAAGTAAATGAAACACTGAAGGAGTATATCAACTTAAATAACAAAAGGTTGGAAAAATGGAAGAGCTTTAAACAGATATTCAGATGAGCTGATAAAAACTGCAAAATCAGAGGTCAAAATGAAGAAAAGGCTGTCTGAATATGAGACTGCTCAAGAGGACATTTAAAAAATGGTAGAATTAGAGAATACAGCACATACGGAAAACCTGTGATTTTCGCTGTTCCAAAGAAACTGGAAGGAACAGAATGAATCAATTTTATAAAAGCACAAATAAGCAACTGGACTGGTATTCCACAGCAGGAACTGTTAATTGAAAGGGCACAATGTGCTTATGTTCAAAAACTGGCCACAAGAAAGCTCCCAAGACCTTTATTAGTAAAGATGCAAACCTACCAGCAGAAAGAATCGATCCTGTCAAAACTGGCACAGTATAGTGTTTGCGGAAAATGATTATTCACCGTACACCAGGCAGAAGAGAAACAGATTTATTCCAGAATTAACTAAATCTTAGCCGCTCTCCTATTGCATGGTTCCAAAGTTATCTAGCTGAACACCAGCAGGCAGTAAAATGGCTTCACGACCTCTTTCCTCTACTTCCAGCCATTTCAGGAGTCCCTCAAGGTTCAATCCTGGGTCCACTTCTTTTCAGTATTTTTACTAATGACCTCAATTCTGCCACCCCACTAGCATCCACGATCCAAAACGCAGATGACTCTACACTTACATGTGATGCTCCATCCATACAACAGCTTCAAGACCTAACCCCAAAGTCCTTCTCAGAAATTGTACTATGGCTATAAAACTCACAGCTCATACTCAGTCCTAACAAAACCAAACTAATGATCTTCCATCCCTGCAGATCCTCGAATCCCACAACACCCTTCTAATTTACTGCCAGTAATAATACAAAAATCTCACCTGAATCACAAACAAAATTACGTGGAGTCATAACAGAAAACAACCCTTATAAGACTTGACTTACATATATCACAAACAATTAAAAAGGTACATAAAAATGGGTACTCTATACAGAAACAAAAAATATCTAACAGATACTTCTAAAGTAGCTGCTACCAGAACCAATCTCCTGTCAACACTCCTGTATGCCTTACCCATTTTTACTAATCTTAAAAGGACAGATTAAAGAAACTAGATACGTGCTATAACAAAATAGCTAAATTTGCCTCAGATTGTACTCACCTGACACAACACTGCTACACCCTTAAAAACTTTCCTGGCTAGAACTACCACAACTCTTGGTCTACAATCAATTAACCATGGTTCATAAACTACTTTATCAGGCTGAAAAAACTCCAGCACTTTAAAAAAATTCTTCAGCCCTATATCAATAATCGTGCACTTCGCTCAACAAATAAATCACTACTTCAAGTCATGAAATCCATAAACACGGCTGGTGATGCCTTATATTTACATTATATAGCAAAAAACCTCGAACACACTACCCCATTCATATATCCAGCTGTCTTCAGATTGTTTTTTCTTGGAGGTTGGCATAATGGTTAAGGTGTTTACCTCACAAACACAAGTTGTAGGGTTTGATTCTCACATGGGATGATTGGCTCTGCTTAAAATGGTCCACAAGGGCAGTTCGCCTACTACTAATCTATGAAACTATTAAAGCAGTTGGGGTTGGCATAATGATTAAAGTATTTACCTTACAGACCCAAGGTACAGAGTTTAATTGTCACTATATGGCTATTGGCTAGGAATGTAATAGTCTGCAGACTAATTGCTTACTTTTTACCTATTTTTGATGCAAAACAGGGTAAGGAAAAAATGCAAAAGTTTGTCCAACAAAACGTGAGCCATCAAGCAGAATGTGACTCTGCTTCTTATTCTTCTGATAATAAAGCACACAGAGATTTTTGCCAGTGAAAAACCTTTCCACTGTTCCAAAAGAAAATGCTTGAGAGACAGAGAAAACCATAGAAGTTGACCAGAAGAATGGAGAGTATCTTAGAATTGATCCAGAATTTGGAGTTGGGAGATGGGGAGGAACATGAAGAAGACCAGCAACATTGAAATTAGTGAATAAACGTGAGACTTGCAAAGCATCAATCACATTTGTGTAATAGGGTTGTATAGGAATAAGTAGAAAGAACAGACTTTTGTTGCCCTTGTTAAACTTGAGTGGAATTGAAAAGCATTTGCTTCATTTCTTGTCATTAATGTTTGGAGGGACTTGGGGGGGGGGGGACAGTAACTGTAAGTAAAAAATTCTGTTCTTAACAGTGCTTCTATGAAACTTTTAGCAATATAATTTGCATATTATATAGTAAAGTGCTTTTATTGTTTCTCCTATGTGATCAAGTTATTATAAAGTAAACAGATGCCTTTTTTTCTTCTTTGTCTTCTCTTTCTTCTTTTTTTTTTTTGGTACCAAGAAATGTAGGCATCACGGGGCAAAAAAGGGAAGAAAAGCTAGACAAAAGCATGTTCAAGTTAATAGACTGTAATCCTAGGTTGTTAAGGTGGGGATGGGATGCAAAAAATATGCAGATTATAATATATGTAGAGCTGTTATGCTTGCTCTTACTTTTGCATAGGTTAATGTCTGGATTAAGACCCTTGGCTTAATGTTAGAACAAATTTTAAGTGGAAACAAGTAAACATGAGAACACAGAGTATAATGAAAAGTTTCCCTTTAAGAAAAAAGTTTCAACTTGTCTTTCAGACTGCTGCAGAGGACTACATTTTTCTTTTCTTTTTTTCTTACATTTTCATGGGCATAAACTGATAAAAGAGCAATAAAAGACGGAACACTCATTTCTTCAAGGCTAAAAATTAATTATTTCTAAAAGCATGCAAGTTGTTTTCACATCGGGGAGGGGGAATAAAGATAAAAAAAAAGAGCAGACACCAATTAGTGTAAAAAGAAGCACAGGCGATAAAGTGTTCCTTAGCATGGATAATCTCAATTTCAGGTTAATTAGGGCATGTGTTAGTAGCTGTCTATTTAGTACAAATGTTCTCATTAGGAAGGTTAAACTTCATTATTTGAAGATGTACATAGCTATGTGTGTTTGTTTTAGGTTAACAGGTTTTCGTGGTGTTAAGGGGTTTGTTTTTTTTTTTTTGAGGATTTTATATTAAAACAAAAAGTCTTGTAAAATGTGACATAGGTTCCAATGTTGATAAGAAAAAAATGTATAAAGGATTAACCTGCCAAACATTAATGGGTGCATGTATCACAAAAGCTGGAAAAAAAAAACATTTAAAAAGGCTGCCACATATAATAGGTAGGAATAATAACTTCTTAACATAATGGCAACACTTTCCATATTATCTTGGAATGCAAATCGTCTTACAAGTATACACAATTATATTAAGAAATGCAGAGTGTAAATTGCAATGCTACAGAAAACACATTTGGAAAGAACTGAGCATGTGAATTTGATAAAGAAAGGATTTCAGGATGGATATTATGCATAATGTCAGGGACAAAGGGAAAGAGGAGTACTTATATTAATTGCTAGAGGAGCTCCAGTAGTGAGAGAAGATGGAAAAAAAATAATAATGGCAGAGTTGTGGTAATAAGAGGCTACTGGCAATGGATGAGGATTACGCTGGCACGTATTTATATTCCACCTAAAATTGCTATTCTGAGCTTAAAAAAATTTCTGGAGAAATAATCAGATTTCAGAAGAGGATATTACTTATAGTTGAGGAATGGAATTTGATTTGTAACAATGAGGATGTAACTGGGGGGGCCTAGAAGGGAAAATATAACAAAGGAGAATAGATTCCTGAATGAATTTATGAAAATATTTTGTATGAAAGATGTGAATTCAGTAATAGAAACTTGGAGATAATTTGCATACTATTCACCAAGGTACAATAACGGGACTAGAAGGAAATTATATCTCACAGGAACATCCACATTTAATTGAGAACTTTGGCACACATCCAATAACTATTTTAAATCATGTGCCAATAAGATAAAAATGCAGTGATGAAGTAAAGGTGAGACAATGGCACTTCCCCATCTATGTGTTAAAAGGAGAGGAATTTAAGGAATGGGTAGTGGAAATAATCAAGGAGTTATTAGGGAAGATCAAAACTACTCCCAACATTATAGCCAGTGAGTGGGATAAAATGAAAGCAGAGTATAAAAATGGGGTAGAAATAAAATAAAAATAGATCTGGTTAAGAAGTAATAAGAATTATTTAGAGGGGATGACAATAGTTAAAGCATTACAAAATAAAGTGAATCCCACAGAACAAGAAGTGCAAGTGCAGAGTGCTAAAGAGGAAATAAGGGAGAACCTGAATAACATGCATAGGTTTAGAAAGATTGCTGTTAAGCAAATGTTTGTTGATAATAACTCCAGAACACAAAAAATGTTTGGTACAAAATCTTAGGCAACATAAAGTAGAAAGAGTTGTTGTCACACGTAGGGAGCCTATAACAAGAAAAAAAAAACATAGATCCTTTAGAGGGGCTAGAAATATTTTGAAAAATGTGTATAAAGCAAAGCATTGGGGGAAATCAAGAACAAACATCCTGGTAAAAAGCTGTGGTGACTCTAATACCTAAAGATGGTAAATACCCATCTGATCCAGCTTCATATAGGGCCATTTCAATTTTAAACCATGATTATAAAGGGTTTATTTCTACAATGGCTAAAAGAATGGCAAAGGGGATGCCAAAATACATATATATGGACAAATGTGTTTTTCTGGTGGGGAGGCAAACATTTGACAACATTAATAGAACAACGATGATCCAGAGGGAAGCAGAACAAAAAAAAATACTGCTTTTACCGGTGGGTCTTCATGCAGAGAAAGCATTCGACAGAGTAAGCCGGAATTTTATGAGTAGGGTAATGAAAGCGTTTGCATTTCCTGATAAAATAATAAAGTTAAAGGTTAAAAGATTATATGAGGGATTGGAGGCAAAAATCAAAGTGTGAGGGTTCCTTTCTAATAAGTTGTGTCTGAATAGAGGACTCAGGCAGGGGTGTTCTCATTCCCCTTTGTTATTTGCATTATATTTATAACCACTGGCAAAGAAAATAAAGGACTCAGATATCCAAGGATATAATTGGCAGGGTGTTTTAAGAAAAGTTTGCTTTATTTGCATATGGTATTATTTTGTACCTGATGGAACTAGAAAAGCACATCTCAGTGTTGTACAACATTCTCAGACAGTCCTGGTTTTTTTTTTTTTTCGGGATATAAAATTAACGAAGATAAGACAAAGGCTATAGCTATAAACTATGTACTCGCACATTAATTGGTCCAGCAATACCCATATTTATGGGGATATGATAAAATGAAGTATTTAGGAGTATGGATTAAAAATTATTCTGTTATGGCAACTAAGGATATTTGGAAAGATACTTAGCAAAAGATAATATAAAAATTGAGAGACTGGATAGCCCTTGTCTATGGATATGGATAGCAAGATACACACAGTAAAAATGTTTTTAGTCCGTTTAATTTTATACACAGGTCAGGCATATATTTTTATAAATCAACCAGAGGAGAAGTTGTGGATAGTAATTAATAAAGAGCTGAAGGATTTTATTTGTGAGGGGAAGAGGGCAAGAGTCATGTGGAATAATGTGATCCTCCCAACGGAACAAGGAAGTTTAAGATTACCTGATTTGAAGGGATATTTTAGAGCTACACAGTTAAGACTTTTACACACAGCACAAGCAATAAGTTAGAATTCAAAGTGGAAAGAGATGATGATGAAGCAAGTGAGTAATTCAAGAAATAAGGAAAGAGTGGGATTTTGGAAGCATATCCTTAAGGAGAATAACAACAATCTTGCAGAATATTATATATTCCAAAAGGAGCAGAAAGTAGACTAAGAACTAAGCCAACATGGGAATGGTGAAATGAGATTCTCCCAGTAGGAATGACTGCAATTAGGGGTAGACAGAATAGGCAAGAGGGGGCTAGAATTTACTGAAGGAAGATGGCAAAGGAGCCAAAGTATTATAAACAAGTAATTAGAGAGAGAAAGTAATAAAACGGGAAGAGACCAAGAAGATATTTGGATTGCAGGCTAGTGATTGCCTTCCCTATCAGAGATTGATAGCAGTATATAGCACACCTGTACCTGTCACCCTCCAATCACAAGAAATCTGGACAAAGCCAAAAGTAATGCGGGGACAAAAGCGCAAAAATAGGGACAGATTTTAAATATTGCCTCTATAAACTTAGAAAGTTGTTAGAATAAGAGTATTTATGTTAGAATTAATTTTCTGAAGGATATAAAGTCTGAAACTCAAATGTCTGTCATAATTCAGTGACTTAATTCCTCAGTGGTTTGCCAGAAAGCCGCAAATTTTATGAGTAATAGATCAAAAATATGAAGCAAAAATCTGGACATTCTGTGAAAATCTGTACAGTTGAGAGGTATGGGTATAGACAAAGAGAAGGGGATATGGGAATCCTAAATGAAAGACCTGCACTGGTTGAGTTTTTAACTGAATGTAGAACAGAAGTTGCTTTTAAAAAAGTGATAATTAGTAGGGCATATAGAATATTGCATGATAACTAAAGGAATCAATCAGAAGACATCAGAAAAGATTGGGAAGAAAGATTAGATATGCAACTCACAATGAAACAATGGCAGGGAATATGTAATGCTCCCAAATATGCTACAAAATGTAGAAGATTTAGGATTTTTGCAAGGAAGTGCTTTCATAAATACCTTTATACCCCAAGCAGATGCCAAAGAATTTTTATCTCAGGTAGATGGCAAATACTGGAGGTATAATGGGGAAGAAGAGGTACTGCCAATTCATTATACTCTGGGTGCATATGTTCTCAGAGTATAATGAACTGGCATACTTTAAAAATTCCCTACAGAGTACTCTACCAGGAATACTGTGCAAGCAAATGACAGTAACTAAGGAAATGTTTTTTTTTTTTGAGCTGGGATACAGTTGACATAGTAAGGCCTTTTTAAGCTTAATTTTGGCGGCTTCCAAAAAAGCACATACTAGAAATGGAAATTAAAATCCAAACCAACTATACCTAAAGTAGTAAATATTGTAACAGAGATAAAAGAACAGAAAGTGGGATCTTGAGAAAAAGGTAGGAGTAAATTGTACAGAAAAAATGGAAATTGTGGGAAAAATACATGTATAAAAATGTTTTCAAGGAGAAATGAGGTTTAAGAGAAGACAGGAATTGAACAATTTATATAATGTTGCTTTGATAAGCTGCGGTGGTGCAGTGGTAGTGTTGTTGCCTCAGAGCAAGAGGTTTTCCCGTTCGATTCTCGGCGGGAGCACCTTCTGTGTGGAGTCTGCATGTCCTCCCCGCGGTCGAGTGGCATTCAAAAGACATGCGTAGAATGGGAGTGCCTTCGTTGAAGGTTGGGCATCAACTGGCATCTCGGCACCAGTAAAAAATCTACTGCCAGTCATTAGCGGACCGGAGTTCCGCTGTGGCGACTCCTAACCGGGAAAGGCCGAAAGAAGAAAAACAACAACATATAATATTGCTTTGATTAAATGACATGTAATATGTATGTGATATATAAAGTTTATGCATGTGATATATAAAGTTTGTAAATGTGAACTTGTTAATATGGTTTGATTATTTTTATATAAATGTGTAAGTTTACCTATGTCACAAGTGATAATTCATTAAAGGTGTTTACAAAAATAAACAAGCAAAAAGCCATTTACTGGCAATAGGGATCGGACAGAGAGATTCTAGAGTTTCTAGCTGAGCTGTTCTTATCATAGGATCATAGGAGGTTACTAGACTATTGGCCCTGAGGCCCTTATAAGCCTAGCCAAGAGTTTAGCCCATGTTTAGACAAATATATTCTTCAGGATATACTGCTGAGAGCAGCAGTAGTGGAAAGAGGCTAAGGTCAGAAAGATATATACTTTATAACACACGTACTCTCATATACATGTGTGTGTGTGTGTGTGTGTGTGTGTGTGTGTGTGTGTGTGTGTGTGTGTGTGTGTGTGTGTGTGTGTGTGTGTGTCTACACACAAGCACACACACATATAAACATTTATTTTATACAAACATATATATATATGTTTTATATATATATATATATATATATATATATACATACACATACATACTAAAGTTCCAAATAAAATAGGAGACAAAGTGACACAAAATGCTTCCATTTATATTTCCTGTAGCTTTCTACACAGATTGTGCAACAAATTTGTGCCAAGGTCATCCTCAATACTTGGAGTTAGTTTTCTGAGATTAAGACTGGCTTAGATTTCTAAAAGTTATTGACAGATTTACACATTAAAATAATTCACTCTTCTCTTTGAAATCAGAGCTTTTTAAGAAGGATAAATGCTTAGAAAGACAGTATAAAGAACTTTTATATATGCTTCCTGATGTTTTCTGTTCAGAATGTTACCCTGCACAAGGCACTGTACATAACCTCACCTGAAGGGCATTGCTGTTTACTAAGCAGTATGGAGTCATCCAGTCTGACCTGCTCAGCTTTGCATAAGTCTGCATTTGTTGCAAATTAAAAACAAATGCAGTTCATGCTTCATCAGGGTTATTGGTAAGGCATTTTCCATGTTCTGGCTACTGCATCTCTAAAGGTCACTATTTCACAAGAGATTTCCAAAATCTGTTTAAGCTTTATCACTTAACCACAACTGGCTCTGAAGTTTCTCGACTCAGCTTCTCCTTATGAAGGTCCCTGAAAATTTGCTTCACTGAAGCATATCTTGCTATCTTATCTAACCATTAGGTGGTATCAAAGGTTTTATCTTTCCAACATAGGGTCATGTCTCACTTTCTGGATTTTGCCTTCTACACCAGATTATATTCATTACTTAAAGCATCACTATCTTCCTGGCATTTGGGCTTGTTGTATTTTGCTCTCACTTCAAACATCTTGAGAGGCCATTGCGGAACAATGGCAAAGGTGGAAATCTGAAAATCTGTTGCTGTGCTAAACTCCTTTATGAAATGTCCTGTTATTTTAAATTCTTGCAACAGACTCAGAACACAGTTTTCCATTCTTTCCTTCTCCAAGAAAAATTAGAAGACATACATGTACTGCTGTGACTCCCCCAAAGCAGCCTTAGAACAGAAAATAAACCAGTGTTTTTCTTCTAGCACTGAGCAAACAAAACTAACAGATTCTAATGTTATGATTTTCTAAGTCTCTCAGTCTCAACAAAGTGTTTTCTTGCCCATAAAATAGCAATTTTTTTAGTATTTTATTTTGTTTTCAGGAGACAAAGACAGGAGTGTTTGTCTCATAGTCCATATGGGTGTTAATGACCTGAGATGTACTTCCATGGACTATATGAAGAGAGACATTACTGATCTTTCTGAATATGTGTCTCAGGCAGGTATGTGCTTTGCACTGAGCAGCATTATACCTTCACCAAGGATGATGCCACATTTCGAACAAAAGATGATTGACTTCAATAACTGGCTTAGTTTCTGGTGTCTTTCCAGGGAGATTCAATATTTGTCAGCATGGGAGGACTTGGTTAACAGATGATGTTGCTTTGCAAAGGATGGTCTGCACCTTTTTCCCCTAGGCTTCCGAATATTGGCTAAAACTTTAACTACTCCCTTACAGTCTTTTTTAGGCAATGTCAAATAGAAAAACCTACTGATGTAGCAAACAAAACCCAAAGAATCCTAAAGGTGTTACTGCTCAATGCTAGGAGCCTAAACAAGAAACTCCACACTCTACAAGCTCTCCTCACTCTGGAGAATATAGACATCTGCGCTATTACCAGGACAAAGTTTAAAGCCACAGAAAATATTTCAGCAGTGCAAAGCTTCAGTGCTTTCCACACATTTAGACCACCAGCTGCACAGACAGAGATAAAAGGTGGAACAGTCTCCATCTATATTAATAACAAGCATAACTCTCTGTTGGTTAAACAGGACAAGGCCCTGAAATTTATCCATGTACAAATCATCATAGAAAAAGACCCATACCATAGACTAGCAAGCTGTAGGTCACCCTCTGTGTTCTTAGAATCCCATAGCTCATACCCAGACCTAATGGAGACACTTACCATTAAATCAAGTGCCCAATTCATGGGACTTTAACTACCTCTCTATAGACTGGAAAAAATACACTGCCTCATAGTCATGGGTACAAGAATTCCTGGACTTTATTAACTCAAATTCTTAACCACATAATGTACATGCACACCAGAAGTTCAAGCATACTGAATCTGGTACTCACCAATATGAAAGAGTGCTACACCCCATCTCTCACCTCCTACCCCCACCCCTCACTGACACATCCTTACTAGTGAGGTCAGACCACAGAGCTGTCTCCTTCGAAATAAAAATCAACTCAGTAAACCCACCAAACCCTTTAACAGTAAGGAACTATTCCAAAGCAAACTACATCCTATTAAGTGATAGTTTGTCAAAATTCAGTGTCCCTCCCAACTCCAAGTTCACAGCAACCCATGTAGAATTGTTCAAAAAGATCCTGTACAATCATGTAAATGGCTGCATACAGGTTGCTGTACCTACCAGAAGTAAGTCCAAAACAAACCACTCTGGTAGAATCCTAACCTTAATAGGGTATATAAACGAAGGAAAACATCATGGCTAAAATTGGGAAGAGCAACTTCCATAATTATAGGAGCTCTCTAATTAAATTAAACAGGAAACTAAGAGGACTAATTATATCCAACAAGGCCAATGATGAGAGCAAGGTAGCCTCACAGGCAACAGACAACCACAAGGCCTTCTACAGCTATGTCTGAAACCCCAAAGGCAGCCCACATCAGTTTGCCGAACTGGTTGTCAATGGTACCATCTTCATTGAGCAGAGCAACATAGCAAATTTGCTGGCTGACAAATTAAGCTCAAACTTCACCCCATGGAATACCTACTAGCATACCCCCCCCCCCCAACTATTAACAGGGATGAAGTCCTGGTGGCACTCGTTAAGGCCAAAAACACATCCTTACTGGGCTCCAACAATATCCCAAGATACCTCCAAAATAGCTTAAAACATGACCTATTAGGTACACTTGAGCCTCTTTTCAACTGCAGCCCCAAAACAGGCTTTGTACCATGAAAATGAAGGACTGCAATGGTTATCACACTTCACAAGGGTGCACCATTTAACTGACCCCAGAACAATGGTTATCCCACTTTACAAGAGTACACCATTAACTGACCCCCAGACACTACAGACCTATTTGTCTGACTAGTCTAATATGCAAAGCCATGGAATGAATTATCATAGAAATGATTAACAAAGATATAGGCAGCCTTCAGACACTGGACCCAACCTAGTTTGGCTTTGTCAAGGGAAGGCCATGCCTACTAAACCTGGTGGACTTCTTTAAGAAGGTCATCAAGGCAATGGACGAGAAGAAAACGGTACATACTGCCTACCTGGACCTGACTAAGGCATTCAATAAAATACCTCACTTGGGTATAGTTGACAAACTTACTGAACTGGGCATAAACCCATGCAAAACTTGCTGGATTCCCAGTTGGCTCACAGACAGGACCCAGGAAGTCAGGATTGCTGATACCACCTCCACTAAGAGACTGGTCACCAGTGGGATACCTCAGGGCTCTGTACTGGAACCACTCCTATTTGCATATACTTCTCAGAGGTAAAGGCTAATGTCAAGGGCCTTTAGCTGACTGAGTTCAAAGAAGACTGTCATTTGGGAGCTATCATAGATTCCCCATAACACAAACATCTTACACGAGGGTCTAACACAGTCAAATGACTAGTGCTAAAGTCACAGACTAAAACTCAATGCCAAGAAATGCATTATAGTGCCTTTTTGGGAAAATTGCCACCCAGGATAATTACTCCATCAACAAAACACTCCTAAGAGCTGACCCACTGGACAGGGATCTGGGAACATATATAGACAGTAATCTGGCCTTTAACCAACATGTGGCCAAGGCAGCAAGAAAACCATTCTATGTCACCCGACTTGTAAGTAAAGGCATAGCATGCAGGCCCAAGGAAGTCATACTGTCACTTTACTTGTCCCTTATCAGACCTCTCATGGAGTATAATGCCTCCTTTGGCATGTGCCTAACCAGACATATGTAACAGCTGGAATGCCCACAAAGGTTCCTTACCAGGAGAATCCATAGTATAAATACATTGTTCTATATAGATTACATTAAAACCTTATCTCTACACTCTGACTCCTACAGGTTACTGACAGCAATCTAGGCCTGGCACACAAGGAATCATCAGATCCAGCTCTGACAGAACTTTTCCACAACCGCAAAATGAACAGCATCAGAACCACTAGATCCATGTATTTAAATTTTGCTTGTGACACAAATAAGACATGTTGGCAAGATAGATATTTGTCTCAGAGGATCACAATGCTGTGCAACAGGCTCCCCAAACATGTGAAGCAGAGTCTACGTCTTACCCTATTTATGCATAATCTTGACCAATGGATGAGAAATCAGAAATTCACTCCGGGTCTGGCCCCCATGACTCTGATAGACAGAGGCAAACAGTAATGCTCAAACTGACACACCCTCCCCCAACATAACCTCTAGAACTTTCCTCCTAATAAATGCTCATGATACATAGGAACACAATTTGGTTGGATTGCACAGCTAAACTTATAAAGGCTGTGGTTGTCATAAGCCTAGTATATGCCTATGAACCTAAGGAGTGTTTTAATAAAGGTACCCAAGCCAAAAATTCATGCAGAAAACAGTGGCATTTGGTCAGTACAAGCAAGTAACATGTACAGGTTTGAGGTTCATAAAACAGCATGCAAGCAGAAAAATAAAGTACATTAATTTATTCTCATGAGTACAGCTTATGTTTGAATTTGGAAAAAAGTTAAACAAATCAAGGGCTGTATATCATAGGAGAATGTAGAAGATTACAGGTTTAGCTATACAGCTGCAATATCTTCCTAAACAAAAACAAAACCCGACTCCCTGAACCTATTTGAGGAAATCACCAAAGAGAGTAAAGGGATTTTAGGGCAAAAGGCCCATCTGATCAGAAATTGTTCATTTTTTTGTTTGTTTTGTTTTGTTTTTACATCAGTACTAGTTAGACAGGTGGCATAAGATGAAAAATTGTGCTGAGAGTCATATATAAGTAGAGATGCCACAATATGAATATTTAGATAGTGGACTAATCGTAAGAAATTTCTTGTAGTAACCATGTTACCAGAATAATTACTCCTTTCATTCAATAACTTTACCAACAGTATCAGTAGTGGATATTTAACACTTTTACACATCTGTGAGTTCTGATCCTGTTTTATGCAGTTACTATATAGTGCTACTAACATTTTGGGAGAACTAATACAGAGATTAAAGTAGAAAAATGATAAGATAATCAGCAGCCACATAGCAAAGATCATGGTATGACAAATTTGTATGAGACTAACTTTACAAGCTGTAAATACCAAACTTAACTGATGTTCCAATATACTGTGATATCTCTTTCTAAAAAGGCTGTAGTTACATTGATACTGATATATTTGTCCTATTACGCGATACTGTTTATACTGATTCCACACTTGAGAAAGGGGGCTACAAAACATGCAGGTATATATTTAAACTTTTGAAGGAATAAGACAAAGACAGCATTAATGGGTTCCCATACTCCAGCTGGTACTCCAGTTAGGGCTTTTGTTCAATCTTTCTAGGTTTAATAGTGCTAAGAAAATGGATGAAGAGGTCATGTCCCGGAACTGCAATCCTTAATTATTCTAGTAGTCAGATACCATAAGCAAAAAAAAAAAAAAAGACTGCCATTTTTTTGGTAAGTTCTGTCAATCAGACTGTGAACCATACCATAGCAGTTTTGATTAAATGATTTGAACCCTTTTATAAGTAAAACTTTACAGCATACTGACTAAAGCGTCCTAGATGAATCAAGATAAGGGGCACCTGTACATCCTGCCCTGTCCAATGCCACAAGCAGCTGTTTGGGTAACTAACTTTGTGCAGCAGTTATGCTAAATAATTGCCCTATAGCTACACTGTTGCCTAAGATAGAAATTAACAGCTGTAATGATCCTGCTAGCTCAATAAGGGAAAAAGAACACGTGATAATCGATAGATAACAGTGAGACAGACATGCTCTTTAATGTGTTTGTGATGATTTTACAAAGTTTCATGCCTGCAGAGTTAGAACCATCTGTAATTTTAACTGCAAACGTATCAGTCTATTTTAGTAATCAAAAAACTGGGACCAAGTAGTCTGCAGTATAGAGTGGCATGCCAGCTGTCTGGCAGCAAATACCAACACTGCCAGAAAGGGTATGAAATGCTCTGCAGTTTCCTGAAGATTTGCAACACTGGTTATAGCAAGTAATTCCAACACTGCCACAAGAGCTCTAATTTTATAATAAATTTTATGGCACTGGTTCTAGAAAGTTATACTGCCAACAGAGATTTAAAATACTCTGCAATTTCCTGAAATTTTATGGCACTGGTTTTGGCAAGTAATACTGCAAACACTGCCATAAGAAGTCTACAATACTCTGCAGTTTCCTGAAAGTTTCTACTGTTTATTTTAGCAAGTAATTAATACCAATATTGTTATAAAATGTATGAAATACCCTGCAGTTTGCTAAAGGTTTATGGCATTGCTTCCAGCTGGTAGTACTCTTAACGACACTGCCAGCAAAGGTCTAAAATATTCTGAGTTTCCTGAAAATTTACAGCACAGGTTCTAGCAAGCAATGACATTGCCATAAACAGTCTAAAAGGTCAGTTTCCTGAAGGTTTACAGCACTTGTTCAATTGTACTTAGAACTAAAGGAAAGAGGAGTCAATCACTTGTTTTGGAAGCAGACCTCCCTACTTAGACAATGTTGCTGGTTTATCCCAATTACACTTTATACATTTACACTAACCCCTTTCAGCATAAATGCTGACCTGTATACTTTTTTAATCTATAGTTCATTGAAGGTTGATAACATATCTCTCAACCTCTTAGTGCAAGAATCAGGGACAAAGCAAAACTAATGATGAGGAAGGAAAAAGAGATCCAAAATAGGAGATATTAAAAAAATATCTTATAAACTTAGAAAGTTGCTAGACTACCATATTTTGTACCATCATGCACTTTCTGAAAGCTATCATATCCGAAACTCCAATGTCTGTCATTATTTAGTCACTGTGATCTTCACATATTTGACAGGAAAACAGAAATTTTATATAGAACAAACCAAAAGTATGAGGCAAAAACCTGGACAGTTGAGAGGTATGAGTAATGGAACTGTGTGACTTTAAACATCTTCTGAAGCCCTTTCAGTAGATTTAACCCCAGTAAAACCTTATCTTTTTATCTAAGATCATGAAGCCCAAGTTAAATGTTTTAGAACAGAAGTCAGGTGTGCATACTCATATGAAACACAGCAGGTAAGAAACTGTCAAGTAATGTGGTTATTATTATTTTTTCAATTTGTGGATATCAGCTCTTACTTATCAACATAAAGACCAAGCTTTGATAGAAGTCAACTTTTCACAAACATTCAGGTGTAAAGAATTGTTTAATTGTTATAGCAACCAATTTTACCTGTTATTTATTTATTTGTTCATCTGTTTGCTTGTTAACCAGGTAGGTGGATGGGCACAAACCCCTTTTAAACTACAACTCAGACCAAAGGTACAGTTCAAGTTTAGAGTATTTATCTATTGTAAAAAACACGCTATATATAATATTTAATGAAATCTGTATAAGGTACTCTGTCTGAATTCATTTGTAGTTTATAGACAGTTATGTACAAAGTTCATTTAGGACTGTACCACTGGTCCATTTAGTTATGTGCAAAAATCATTAAGAACTGTACCACTGGTGAGTTCAGTTATGTACAAAGATCATTAAGAACTGTACCACTGGTACATTCAGTCATATTCAAAGATCATTAAGGACTGTACCATTGGTACATTCAGTCATATTCAAAGATCATTAAGAACTGTACCACTGGTACATTCAGTCATATTCAAAGATCATTAAGGACTGTACCACTGGTACATTCAGTCATATTCAAAGATCATTAAGGACTGTACCACTGGTACATTCAGTCAAATTCTAAGATCATTAAGGACTGTACCACTGGTACATTCAGTCATATTCAAAGATCATTAAGGACTGTACCACTGGTACATTCAGTCAAATTCTAAGATCATTAAGGACTGTACCACTGGTACATTCAGTCATATTCAAAGATCATTAAGGACTGTACCACTGGTATGTTCAGTCATGTTCAAAGATCATTATGGACTGAACCACTGGTATGTTCAGTTATGTAAAAAGGCCATACCAGTGATACTACATACAGCTCATATGATAGGTTCAGTGCTGTGGCTGGAAATTTGTCGGAAAATGCTATGTATCTTAGGAAGAGCTTGATTATCACAGAGAAAACCAAGATGGTGCACAAGTTACAGTATTAGATGTCACATAGATAGGAAATCACTCAGTATGCTGCTAATCAGAGTACCAATAAATATTCATCACTTATCCATGCTGGGAACTTTAGTGTTGCATCTGAGGTAAAAACATATACCTTAGCTGTGTGTCTATTATTTTATTTATCCCTTTGTTACTTTAGTCCTTTTAGGACTGACTAGGAATCATACCTCTCAACTGTCCAGATTTTCACAGAATGTCCAAATTTTTGCCTCATAATTTTGGTCTGTTCTTCATAAAATTTGTGGTTTCTGAGCAAATCACTGTGATGATCTGAGGACTGAAATCTCTAAATAATGACATATATTTGAGTTTCAGACTTCAAATCCTTCAGAAAATGTATGTTAATACAAACCCTGTTACTCTAGAAACTTTCTAAGTTTATAAGAACAATATTTAAAATCTGTCCCTATTTTGGGGCCTTCGTTCCCCCATTTCATTAGGCTTTCTTCAATTTTTTGGACTAAGAGGTTGAGAGGTATGACTAGCATTAAATTTCCATCCCATCCATCCTCCCAGATGATTTTGCATCTTGTATGTCATGACTTCAGTTCAACAGAAACAAACACACTCACTTAACTAGTGAGCTAAATGTTTTTGGATGTCAGTATAAATCATAACTTAGCAGACAGGTGTTTATAAAGAACATTGTACTCTTGGTTTCACAGTCTTAAGCCACAACTACTATGTGTGGACACAGGCTGTCATATTACTGTGGGAACAGTAATATTGCAGTGGAAATCTTGGTCCTTTACTCAATAAAGCAATAAAGAACTAAAAGAGCCTACCTTCTCCAGGAAAGACTACTACTCTTTAAAATGTTCAGTGTGTTCCCATTCCAGGCAACCTTTGGTGACCCTAGTTTGTTCCCAGGGTCTGTCCACAAGCTTTCAAGAAAGCAAATCTCAGCAATCTACTCAGCTAGGGTGAATGAATGCCTCATTTAATTGGTTTTAAGTGAGAAAAAAAACACAATAATGAGATCATTAGGTATAAGGTACTTGTGATTCTGTAGCTGGCTCAACTTCATTAGATATGCACATGGTATGTTTTACTGACACACACAGACACACACACACACACATATATATATATATATATGTGTGTGTGTGTGTGTGTGTGTGTGTGTGTGTGTGTGTTGTGTGCTTATGTGTTGCCTTTTCTAACTTTGTACATTAAAGTAACCATGAATGCTCTTTAGACAGCGTTTGAATTTTCACAGCTAGTCACAAATGAAGTGTTTGATAAGCTAAAGGAAGCAACAAACATACTAACTAGAGTGACCTGACTATAACTGGTGGCAGCTGGTAAAAGTCTTCATGAAATTGTGGTGAAGTGAATTCACCATGACTAATCACATCTCATTTAGTTGGCATGTGCTTAATTTCCACCAAAACATCTAAAAATGCAAAATGTTGCACTCCAAAGTAATAAGACACAACAACTCTCACAACATTCCTACACATTCTTGCTTACCCTGCACCCCTAGATGGAGGAGGAAGCCCCTCTCTCCCCCAAACAGAATGTTTATATACAATGTGATGAGAGAAAGTGTATGCAGCTCTCCACTTCTATATGCTGTGACTAGGTAATATATTACTGCAACTTTAAGGAGTCAGAATTCCCATAATACTTAGCATCTGGTTTACCATTTTATATTAAGTTTGTGATGACAGGTGAAGCTGTTGACAACATTATTGCTGTGTGGCCATGTTGTGTGCTGTTAAAGTTTCCGTCTTGCCTCAGATGGTAGTGTTTCCTGACATTATTACTGGATAACTTTTAAGAGTGCCTAGTGACATGATGTCAGAAATCAGATATTTTTCGAATAAGAAGACTGAAAACATCACTTTAGACCAGAAAACTATGACAAAGGGTTGAGCAAACACCACCAAGCTTTTAGCCTTTTTTTCTGTTAATAATTTACTGACACAATCACTTAGCCAGCCATCTTAGTCAGTAGGTTTTCTTCTCACCTGCTGAACTGCAGTGTCCATTCTATGTTTTTCATTTAATTACTGCTTCTTTTCAAAAGATAGTTTGTGCAGAAATCAGCTAGCCCTGTCACCATTTGTTGTATATTTCCCCAGTATAATAGTGTCTGCATAAAATAAAAACAAGATTCCATAGCTACACACTGTGCATTTTGTATTTACTGCTGTTATTTTATGTCTGACATGCCCAGCTAGTTCACAAGTACACAAATGTGCACCTTTTACTAGCAAATATTGTAGGGGGATAGATGCATAAGAGTCAGAATTTACTAATGAACATAGATCATCGAGAGCAGAACTACCTGCATATATTAAAGATGATCACATCTTGGTGCTCAGTTCTGAAAGAAAAGTAAAATGCTGAAGATGGAGGGTTAAAAATGAAAGACTAGGAAGAACTGCATTATCTGTGGCAAGCAACTCTTTCTGACATGATGTCTAAGGACTTAATAATCTAGCTATTGATTGACTACTGTCCTGAACAAAATTAAATAAATGCATTTGTCAAAAATAACAAAGCAGCATTCATGGCCAAAGTTCTGAAGAACTGCTGAATGCTCAAAAGCCTGTTTGTTTATTGTTAAATGCATTACTGCCTCTTTGCACTTGCTTTGTTTACTAGAAAGTATGTTGGTCAAGTGGACCATCTGTTGCTTTTATTTCTTTTTTATAAACTAGAAAAATCTTGAAAGTTGCAAGAATAAAATAATTACTAGCTTTAGTCTAAGGGTTTTCTGGCATCATGCCAGAACTCCATACCTTGTAGACATAAAACAAGGAACCCTTCTGTCGCACAATCTTAATATTCCAAAACATGCACACTGATTGGTCAGCGTGCACGTTGTAAATCAGAGTTATAGTAATGGAAAAAGGTCCGGTCGCCCGGACTTTTTCCATTAGTATAACTCTTTTTTTTTTACAGCAACGGAGAATGCAAGATCTCCATTACTTTTTACACATTGTCTCGCTATGTTAAACGAGTTTAACATAGCGAGACAACTTTAAAAAAAGTAACGGAGATCTTCCTATCTCCGTTGCTTTTTTTAAAGGTGTCTCGCTATGATAAATGGGTTTAACATAGCGAGATAGCTTTAAAAAAAGCAACAGAGATTCTCCATTGCTTTTTCTAAAGCTGTCTCGCTATGTTAAACTCCCTTAACATAGTGAGACACTTTATAAAAGCAACGGAGATCTTGCTTTCTCAGTTGCTTTTTTCAAAACTGTCTCGCTATGTTAAATGGGTTTAACATAGCGACACAGCTTGTCTCGCTATGTTAAACTCCTTTAACATAGCGAGACGGTTTGTAAAAAGCAACAGAGATCTTGCTTTCTCCCTTGCTTCCGCCCACAGCTCTGATGTACTGCGTAAGCGTCCGCATGCGCAGTACATCACAACTGCCGCAGAATACCAGACAGCTGAGGAATGGCAGCAAGGAGGCATTATACAATGCCATTATTTAAGAAAAGTAATTTTTTTTTTCTTAAATAATGTCATTGTATAATTGCAATAACCCACACCTGGGTGTGGGTAATGCTGGATTTACCCACGGTTGTCTTTGTTTGGCCACTCGAGCTTTGCCCTCGTGACCAAACCACATCAACCGTGGGTAAATCCAGCATTACCCACACCCAGGCATGGGTTATTGCTATAGTTTTTCAGTTTCTTTGCTGTTGGACTAAAGTCAGTTAATAATTCCATTCCTGCAACATAATGTTCATTTTTACATTTTTTTTAGATTCTTCCAGATTTTACTACTTTACTACTGAATTTATTTACTGGATGATAATTTACTGACACCACTAACTTTCCCTAATTTAATGTGTATAATTCCGTTGCAATTTAAAGATGACATGCAAATGATTTTTTACTGCTTCTTTTTACTGTAATGAAGGTCTCATCAAGTAAAGTGAGTTTTCTGATTCTAAAATATGTAGATTTTAGTTTAGCAGTATTATAAAAAAGTTTAATAAACTTGTGAAGCTGTCCGATTGCATCCTGATTTTGTGTCATCTGGTGTCACCTGCTGATGATGGAATTGGGGAGACAAACAGTTTGAAGTGGATATGGAGTGTTTTCTGTAAACCGCAGTGGATTTCAACATAAAAAGTGACACAGAATGCAGAACAATCAATCAGTCAATCAGAAATAACTAAACACGGTCATAGTCAAGTAAAAAGACACTCCTATGTCCCTCTGTCAGCATATGTGTGCTCCCTCATTTGTATTGACAAAGATTACAGTCACTGGCTTGAGTGGTAACACGTACATCTTCCCAGCATCAGGGCCCATCTCCTGCATCACAATGGACCACCACTCTCCGAGGTCCTATCATTGAAGCAGTGGTCTGAGCTGGGAAGAAGCCACCATTCTTCTCCCCCAGGAGAGGCATATCCATCCCCCCATCTGAACAGTCAAGCACTGAAGCCACAAGTCAGATTAGGGTCACCTGGGATATAGTCAGGTCTTTAGCCCTCTATGTCACTGGCGTAAGCTTCATCTGTAGTTGTGTTGTTGAATCCATAGCCTGCTCCTATAATCGTCATCATCATTACCAACCTCAGGACAACATCATTGTTTTTATAGTGGTTTGCAGTATTGTTTGATTGGATGGCACAAACACAAAAAGCATAAACTAGAAACATGTTATATAATTTTATATTAAGCCTTGCATTACTATTATTTTCCTAATTAAACTACTTCATGGGTCACATAGTGCCTTAATGTGAATTACATGCCAAAAACTATATATAATGTAAGCTGCTCTTCCCATGATATAAGGTAAATCTGGTATTGGAATATTGTGGCCCCAGAGTTATGTTTTATACAATGCATAATCTATAACCACATCCCCAGGACTTACAAAGTGATTTCAAAGGTTATCAGGGGCCTAGTGCCATACTTGTTTATCATTGATAAAGCTGCATCAGTCAAAATTAATTTCAGTACTCACTGCTCAGCTTCAAAATATTATGTTCAAGTTTATCATGACATCAGCCAGGAATTTATGAATGGCTGGTACCAGTTTTGACTCCAGTAATTTTGAAATTATTCAAAGCGGTATCGAGTATAAGGTTAATGTCTGACACTTGCCATATCAGGAGGTAAGGTTTGTGCCTTTTAAAAAATGAGAAAAGATTTGAAGCTAAGTGACATGTAAGAGCTGACATTTAGCATGCCTAGAACAATTTCATTGGAAAACTATTTTTTCTAGTATAGCCAGTATGTGCCACTTTCATTACCCCAGCTGGGGTAGGCCCCCTTGTTGTCGTCGGAATTAATCATTCAAAATTATCAGAAATGGACCCAAATGGAGAAAATATATATATGAGGAAGACAGGAATGACTTTAAATAACAGTGAATATATAATCTAAAAAATCTTTTACCGGTATATCCTTAGGACAAACCGGATCCTAGTTTAAAAATTAATTCCTTTATTTAGTGCCAAATGTATCAAAATTACTTACTGTTAAACTCATCTCAACATAGCTACACAGAATAGAATGAGATAAACCTTAATCCTGTTTGGATAGTCTCTTCAGAGTCAGCTGTTTATCCAAAGGGCAAACATAATTTCAGAAAGACTAGATAGATCAAAATCCTAAGGTCATGTTATAACCCCAAAATCGTATTACAGCAAGGAGGGAAATGGAAAGCGCTGTGTTTTAAGGAAGCTGTAATAAAAAATGAGAGCCGACATGTCAGACTGTGAAGAATACACTAGATAAATATATTAAACAAAGAATTGATGTAATGTTAAGTGGAATTAAATTCTAAATGCATTAATCAACATTTTCGGTGTTTTGCCATTTGTTGCACAGCTGCAACACAAATTTCCCTTAAACTAGTCAAGGCCAATGACTTCCCTAGTTCTAAATTAAAGCTGCAAGTCTCACCCATGACCTTAAAATTCGACTGTGGAAGCTATAACTGGGTGGAGACAAGATCAAACATTCAAAGTGACCACAAAAATTTTGCTGCTGCTGCTGCTGCATGCAAATATGGCATCAGGCTGATAAATGCTAATAAACAAACAAACCTTCTAAAATATTAAACAAATGTTACCCTGTATTTTGCGTATGTGTGTGTGTCTGAGGGAGGGGAGACAGGAGCACTTAAACTTTAAGTATGGTGCTCCATTTTAATAAAGCTGAGGATCATGAAGACAGTCTATCACATTTCAGGGAAGAAGCAGAAAAATGTCATACAGCCAATGGAATTCTTCCAGCACCAAAAATACTGAGCACATCAGACAGCATTGTTTTTACTGCTTGCAAATCTGTTTTGCATTTGGCATGGTGTTCAGTTTCACCAGCAGGTGAAGCTAGAGAAAACCCAAGATAAAACAGCTGCAAACGACCAACCCACTAAAAACTAGAACATTTAAACCCCAAAACAATCTTTCTTTGTATTTTTCATCACCAGCCATTCTACTCAAGTTCAGTGTAATTATTTCTTAAAGAAAGAAAAAAATCTTTATGAAAATATACCTATATGAACTTATGAATGTGTGTGCATATAATGTATAAACATACATGTGTATTATATATGTATCTACATCTGTCTACCTACAAACACACACACACACACACACACACACACACACACACACACACACACACACACACACACACACACACACACACACACACGTATATTTTCATAAAGTTTCTGATGTAAAAAGAAAACGGTCAAGCAGTTGTGGACCTTGTGATGAGGCTCCCAGAGAAGAGAGTTAAAATCTACATGAAACCCCAACAAAGGTTTAAACAGCAATGTGTGATTCACATGGAACTCTGGTGGACTGTAGTTAAGCTGGCATGGAATGCTTCCTGACCTGGTGCCCAAAGATACTGACATATAGAATTGCAAATGTTCCTCACATTTAACTTAACATATGTTGTCCTTTCTCACTGGTTACTGCTGTTTCAAACTTAAGTGAATGTTATAGGTAAGGACATCACATCATGAGAGCATGCCACAGTAAGCTTGTTTTGTTTTATATATATTTTATGTATTTTACCCACAAACAACCTCCTATGTATTATGCTTATTCTCAAAACGCACAGCGCTCACTAGGCCATCATGAGTGGCAATAAACAAAAGCCTAGAAATGTAGCAGTGAACCTGCAGCTTTAAGGTATATACTTCTAACACTTCATGATATGGCTGTACAGCATCCTGAGGTTAGTGTGCTGTATTCTCTAACCTTGACAGCAATTATTACTTACATATACCCAATATAACAGATCAGCAAGGAAAATTGTTTTAATAGGTGTCTGTCACACAGTGGCACAGCAGATAGTGTTGTCAAATCACAGCAAGATGTTCGCTGGTTTGACTCTCTTCTGGGATATCTTCTGTGCAGAGTCCGCATATCCTCCCTGTGTTTGAGTGGGTTTGCTCCAGGTGCTCCAGTTTCCTCCCATACTCCAAAGGCCTGCAGTGTGTGGATTGGACACTCTAAATTTGCCCTAGCTGTGAGTGTGAGTGTGTGGTGTGGCAGAACTACCACAGTAGGGCTAGCCACCTGGCGGTGTAAACCTTGGCTCTAGATGATTGTCACTGTTGAAGTGACACTCCAACCCCATGTGCAAAAACTGGAAAAAAGGGATTATGTATGGAGGATGGATGGAGATGTTTGTCACAATAACTTAAGATGTGCCCTTTATACACACCCAAGCTGTGAGGCACTGGCAAAAAGGAAGAGGGCAGTGCAAGACATGATAATATCTGTTTAGTGCACAACTCAGCATGTGTTACTGACATGAAGAAATTATATTTTTATGCAGTTGTGTTCTTAAGGGAGGGAGGTATGGAGAGCTTATTTGGCATACCCCCATTAGCCAATCCCATTTAGCTGAAGCAAATCTTATTTTCTATATTGCTATTAGCTAGATGGAATGTTTCCTCTTCCTTCATCCCTCATTCACTTTTAGACAGCAGTAGCCTTAAAGTAAGAAAAATGTTTGAGCACAAAAAGTTATTTTCCAAAATGTGGCAAATTATGATTTAAAAAACAGTTGGAGGGGTCTGAAGATACAGGTGCCAGGCTACATTTATATTTCTCTTCACAAGGATAGGAAACATAATGTTTATTTATTTTTGTCATTCAGTGGTCCCTGTGATAAAAGAAGATTTTCAGACTTTTTCCATTTTTTGGTAGTAATGGAAACCAAAGCTAGGCCTGCAAAAATGTGATGAGTGCATCTTTTGCTTTTTACTAGCTCTGAGGCTAGAAACTTTATTTATTCATCAGATGTTATGTTTATAAAGAAATGGGTTAGAAAGAATGCTTAGCAATGATAAGTGAGTGGGAATTTAAAGATTTGAAATTAGACTTGCAGTTAAGCTGCAGGGCTAAGAAAGCCATTATCTGCAAGAAAAGGATGACATCCTATCTCTGCATACCACTCAAATGTCCAGATTTTCGCAGAATGTCCAGATTTTTGTCTCTTATTTTTGGTCTGTTCCTCACAAAATTTATGGCTTTCTGGTAAATCCCTGAGAATTGAAGTCACTAAGTAATGACAATATTTGAGTTTCAGACTTCATATCCTTCAGAAAATAAATACTAATGCAAAACCTGTAATTCTAACATTCTTCTAAGTTTATAAGAGCAATGTTTAACAGCTGTCCTTATTTTTGGGCCTTTGTCTTCCATTGTTTTTGGTTTTGGTACTAAGATTTTGAGAGGTATGTATCTCTAGAAGAAGAGATGTGTGCTACAGGTTCGGGAATACTCAATGCATGAAGACTGCCCTTGCTGAGAAAAAAAGCAAGAGGTAAACAGCATCTAGATAGAAAAATTCTTCAAGTTAAAAAATTATTGGATGGTTCTGAAGACATAGGAGCCAGCAAATATATTTATTTTTGTTATTCAGTAGTCCTTGTGGTAACAATATATTTATACTTCCACTAATTAATAGGTAATTACTAGGGTAACTGGGTCATTTTAAGCCTAGCCAGTTTCCCTTCCAAAGGTGGGAGTCAAACCCTGTACCTTATGTTTATGAGGTAAAACCCTTAACCATTATATCCAATCTCCAACTCCCATGTTTTCTTATTGGTAGTAATGGAAACTAAAGCTAGGCCTGCTAGAAACCGTCTTTACTCCTCAGTTGTTATATTTATAAGTAAATGACCTAGAAAGGATGTCCATCAGTATTGAGTGGGAACATAAAAGTTTGAAATTAGAGATGCAGTTATGCTGCAAGACTGTGAAAGACATTATCTGTAAGTAAAAGGATATCATCCTGTCTCTAGAAGCAAAGATACAGTTAGAATATGCAACATGTGTGTAACAGGTTCTGTAATACTCAATACATGAAGGCTCCCCATGCTGAGAAAAAGAAAGAGGAGAACATCATCTAGATTGGACAGTTCTTCAAACCTGGACTTCTAAGCAGAAATTTGGGAAGTTCATATTATATTCATTAAAAGTAGAAGGAGTGGGAGACCTATCACAATAATCAAGGATGGTGAATATTAGTTTCCCAGTTTCTCTGACTGATATTAATAGGGTTTTTGTGAGCCCCTTTTGTAATGTTCCCAATCCCCATTGTTGTTGTTGTTTAGTTGAGACGGACTCTTCATGACCTCAAGGACTTTAGCACACCAAGCTTGTCTGTCCAAAACTGTTTCTTTCGAGAAACAGTTTTTCATAAGCCCCATTACCAGATCTTAACGTAGGATAACCAAATGTGTGCTCCTCTGTCAAAGGAGGAGTTTGGTATCCTCAAAGCCCTGATCACTGTAACAGAAATAGAAGTAGCTAGTATTCATTGGCCACCATTAAGGCCTTCAGTCCTGATGGAGGAACAACAGAGCTTTTATAAAGTCTCTCTGCTGTTGCTGAGATATTTCTTTAACAAGAATGTTCTGGAATCTAGATGTCCGTATACAAGTAATTATTATATTTCTCTCTAAACCTGACAAGAATCCTCAGAATTAGCCACGGTCTGTGATGAATGCTCATGGCAAACTTTATGCCAAATTCTGGGCAAACACACTCCTGTGTCTGCCTCGGTTATTTGGGCTGCACCAAGATGGATTTATTAGGGACCAGTCAAGTATGGGTCAAATCAGAGATTTAATTTCTCTGTTTTACAAGTTCCTATGTACAACTCTGCCATGGTCAGTGTCTTTGTTTATTTTGAGAATGGATCTGACTCCATATTCTGAAATTAATTTTGGTTAGTTTTGGAGAAATGCAGCTTTCCACCAGTATGTATGATTGCTATACAGATTCTATATAAGAACACAGCAGTCCCACTCCTTACCATTTACCATTGGGAAGGGTCAGTACACAGGGATCCCCTTCCCCACAAAGGGCCATCCAGGCATGTGGCCCAAGGGACCTGCAGGAGAAGGCTGCTATTACCAGTGATCCACTCCCTGCTTCAGCCCACGTGGCTAATACTTCTGCCCACTTGTTGCCAAGACCAGGCCCTCATCAGCTTCAACCACCAATGCACTTCTGTATTTAGCCTTAATTCCACTACTGGTTGCCAATGTGAACACCTACATTACAGAAGGGGCATCCTATGGTCACATCTGTGCATGACTGTTACCAGATATAGCCAGAGTGAGCTATTATCATCAATTTGGGAGCACCTACTATCATCAATTTGGGAGCAACAAACCCACATCCCCAGTTCTTGGCTTATTTTGACACCTGTAGCCTCTTCTTATAAGAAAGAAGCAACCAACCATATCACTGATCCCTCCTCCTAAGGATGGCTGAGTTTGCATCAGCTACTCAAATCCCATCTCTCCCTACCTAGCTGCTCTAGTACCTGACCAACTACTCAAATTTAAGTCATATGGGTCATAGTGAGGACTTTCTGCATCAATACTACAGATCTGGGTGCTCATACCTTATGTTTGAAGATGACTGCAGGGTAGTTTCTGCATCTCCAGTGAAGGAGCTGCCTGCTATGGTTGGAAAATTGCAGAATTTTGTATGCCACTCTGGGTTAAGGGTTAACATAATAAAATAACTATCTTCTCTATTAATGCAGTGGTCAGCACAATAAAGACTGCTGGTCTGACTCACTCTTATCCATGGTATTCTAGGAATCCCAGCTGTGTATGTATTTATTCATGTCCTTTCAATGGCTACATAATCATGATAAATCTGTATTCTCAATGAAGAAACCATTGGGATGGCAGAAGCTGAACCATTGATTGGATTAATGTCAACCTGTAAACACTGAAAATAGGAGCTAAAGCCCTTGAAAGGTAGGTACATCCAGCTAAAAATCTGAACACCTAATTATCATAAAGTTTGAAAAACAATTAGCACATAACTCTTCCCACATCCAGCAGGAATGTAAGATACCACTCAGAAACAAGTTTAAAAACAGGCAGTAAAAATGATGGAAATATAAGCACATTATTAAACAGAGTGTAAAATCTGTAGATTTTAATGAACTGTATTACAAAGTTTATTTATTTTTGCTTCAGAAGAAGGGAGATGTAAGATCTGTGTTTTCCTTCCTTAAATTATTATATTCAGTTATATCCAGAATATACATTGGAATAAGTCAGTTACACAGAGAGCAAGCCTTTTGGAATCTGGTCCCTGCTATAAACTTGCTTTATAGAGAGGCCTTACACTGGAGTAATTCACTTACACCGAAAGCACATATTCTGGAATCAAGGTTAATATTTTGTGAAATTCCACCATACCCCAAATTCAGTGATTACACTTGTACCAAACAGAAATTGTTCAAAACTTGGTTATGAAGACAGGGATACTTAAAAGGATTCCAGGTTATTGCTCTTTGGAAAGACACCTAGTGGTTTGATGATTCCTAGGCGGGGACTTATGTTTTGAAGACAGACTTCATCTGAGTAGAAAAGCCAACACTTTCTTATCAAAGACAATTAAAAACAAAATTCAACATTTTTAGAGATGCTGCAACTAAGGGACAAGGAAGACAAAAACACAACTAATAGTAAAAATGGTGACTTAAGGATCTTCTGTGTTAATCTCCATGTGACGATCTGAGGTATTGCCACCTATGCCAGGAGAAGTAGGGCAATGGATGTGTAACATATGCCAGCACAGCTAGCTAGAAGCTTGTAAATAATTATATGTTATTTAAATATCAAACTGATTTGTACGGATGCTTGTGTTGGAAATGTATTTGTAAAGCTCCCTGTGTTAAAAATGTGTCAACAGTGTGCTCTACTGAAAGGAAAAGAAGTGTACATGCATTATTGTAGCTGTTTAAATGTATATATTGCAACAGAGGATACTGGAAGAGAAAATGTTAAGCTAACTCCCAACTAACTTTGGAAAATACCTGAAATTAAATTAGGACATAAGGATTGTATCTTACAGTTCTGGTTGCAGTCAGAGACAAAAAAAGTATCAGGAAGCCTTCTTCTTGTCTCTAGCTGGGAGCTAATTGGAAGGGTAGAGGTTTGAAATTGTTTTATGAATTCCAGGAGCTGCAGCAGATCTGAGCAAAGCTCTATCTGTACATATGATAACATATAGGTGTTAAAATCCTGGCAGCTTCTAGTGTTGGTTATAGTGTGGGAAACAAGAGTCAGATTACCAAATGTGATGTCATTCTGTAAGCTATCCCAGAAATAATATTTAGATATTATATTGAGAAGTTTTTCAGTCAGACTGGGCAGTCTGTTTCTTGAACCTGACATAGAAGGATCCCTCACCTACTTCATCTTGCCTTGCTCTAGTAATTGACCAGGGAAAGTAATTCTCTAAATCAGTTAGGAAAATATAGTGAGATTAGTTAAGTTCTATTTTTCTGCAACTGTGTGAATCTGTTCATCTGTGTTACTTTAATAGTTCCTGTGGATGAAACTTTTGTGTTTATTGTAAATAGATATTTAGTATTTTCTTGATCTTTTACAATGTATTATTAAATATATATAAACATTTCATTGTGGCTGGTCTTTTAAAAAAATATTTTTTACCTTTGCGAATACTTATATCTATTGGTGATAACTGTGGCCACTCCTGAATGCCTGGCTGTTTCATCAACATTACCATTTGTATTAATATTAAATTCACTCGCTATAATTGGATAACCTTTTAACAGCCTTATAGTAACTGATTTGGCAGTGAATCTACCTTATAGTTTGGGCAAAGTTGGTAGAGCAAATAATCTGTGCCAGCCTTTCCCAGGTGTGTGCGCATGAAAATTTAATCTAAAAGAGTGTATGTGTCAGCTTCTTGCAGTAGGGACACAAATCACTGGTTTCTCATAGAGGGTGCTGGAGGACTTGGCTTGGACCCGTGGCTGAGGACTTAACACTGCAGCTGTGCCAGTAGGAAGCTTGATTTGGGACCTGAGGAGAGACCAAGAGAGACACCCAGACCATGGGCTGAGTGTGTTCCCTGTGTGTTCTTAAGGGAAATTGTGCTTGATACAGAAAGGTCCGCAACTGAAAACACTGAGTGCATCCATTTGTATTCCAAGTGAATATCCGTCTCCAGTGTCAGTGCTGAGGATTCAGCATCCTGATTACTGGCCCAGAGTGGGGACATCACATATTGGTGGCAATGGTGGGATATTAATTAAACTTCTGTAGTCTGTAAGCAGCTGTCACTAAAGGTGTGCTCTCAAGCAGCCACAAGGTAAACATTCAGAGTTTCATTTCACAAAAGTTCTATTTAATTTTTTTGTTACTTTAGTTTAACTAGGGAAAGCAGGCAAATATGTTAGCAGAGGATCATGGCAAGCTGGCAAAGAACCAGTTGGCCAAGGTGTGTGAAACCTAAGGACAGGTAAACACCAACCTAACTAAACAGGAAATTATTTCAGCCTTAGTCACAGCTCAGACCAGCAACCAGGAGGATAACCAGTCTGGTGATGGGAATTTGCAGCCCTCAGAAACAGGACAGTTCACCTTTTCCTCAGATGAGTTAAAAACCCATCTGGAGTTAAAGAGACTTGAACAGGGGGCCAAATATTTGGAATTAGAATCAGCAGTGAAACTGTGGCATTTGGAGGCTGAAGAAAATGAGAGACTGTGGTGTTTGGAGGCTGAAGAAAATGAGAAGCAGCATCAATATGAGAAGGAGATGATGATTCTTTGCTAAAGTCATGGAGGTAATGGAGAAGGGAGTTACAGAACCCCAGAAGCAATAAAGGTTAGCTGATTTCTTACACAATTTACATAGGGTGATCATTTTGATAGTTTATTTATATATATTTGAATGAGCTTGTAAACAGTATAATGTTGACCAAAGGCTCTGGGTACAGTTTCTGACCTCCATACCCCTCCATGGTAAAGCTGTAACTGCTGTTTCTAAATGCTCTGATATTGATTGTTTAAATTGTGATAAAGTCAAATGTCGTTTACCTGATTGTTTTAAGGTAACACCTGAAGTTTACACAAAAAAAGTTTTGTGAGCATAGGCCCAACACAGGTGAAAGTGTGTGTGATTATATTGCTGAGTTATGCACAAATTTTCATAGGTTGGGGAGTGGGTGTCAGGCCACCACTTTCAAAGGGCTGGCAGACCTTTTGGTGAGGGCAAAAGCCATTAACACTTTGCCAGAGGACATGTGAATCTGGTTGGCAGACTAAGAGCGCAACTCTGCAGATGAGCTGGGGATAATGGGGGGATCTTTACTTAATCAAGCAGGGCATCACTGCACAGGAAAGGGATACCCAGTGCAGCATACGGATATAAGGGAAACCATGGTGGGAAGCCTAAACCAACCCAGTAGAATCCACCAGTAACAGGGAAGCCACTACTTCAGGTACATTGCCAGGATGAAGGGTTAAATGCTTTAAATGTAACCAGTGGGGACATGTATCATGCAGATGTCCATGGAAGCAAGGTGGGGAAGCCAGCAAGTGGGAATAACAGTATGCCAGTGGTACCAACTGTCACAAGAGGATATATCCTATCTTAGTGGATGGAAAACAGTCCACTTGTAAGAGAGACACAGCCTCTGACATAACCATTGTGAAGCCTGCAGTGGTTAAAGAGGAGCAGCACTTGCTTGGGTAGTCCACTCCAGTCACAGCTTTAGGAGGGATCCTATTCCAAATGCCTTTGGCCAGGGTTCACTTTGACTGGGAGGGTGGAAAAGGAAGCAAGGAAGTAGGTATGTTTGAGGATATCCCTGCAGATGTCCTAATAGGGAATGATTTTGAAAATGCAGTACTTTGTGTGCATGCAGTTACATGCAGTCAGGCTTGGAGACAGACATGTCAGTCTGGTAGCCTGGGGGAGACCTAGACAGACACCACACCAGAAGCCAGGGCTGGTGAGGTGGCTATTTCAGGGAGAGAGCTACTCTGTAGCAGTGAACATGAACACAAGCCACAGCTGCCTGTAGGTACTGATGTTCCCTTAGACAGAATGACTCCAAGGACAGAGGTGAATGGTATTACCCAGGCTGACAATGAGACACTGATGTCAGAGGATACCAGACTTCCTGTGGATGGGGAGCTGGGAAAAGTCACAAAAGTAGAGCTGAGACAGGCTCAGCTCTCTGACCCTACATTTTAAAGCTTGAAGGAGGTAGCTAAGAAGGTACCTGATTCTCAAAGAAAGGGGGAATCGGTATACTGGAACAAAAGGTTACTAAACAGAAAGTAGACCTCTGAGGGATGGCTAGAGGGTGAGGTAATACAGAAGTTAGTAGTGCCTAGAGCCTACCATCTGGCACTTCTAGCCATTGCCCATGACATTCCTTTTGCAGGTCATATGAGCATAAAGCTTACCAAGAGACATATTATGCAGAACTTGTTTTGGCCAGGAATTGCAAGGGATGTAATAGGGTACTGCAGGATCTGTGAGCAGTGCCAAAATGTAGGCAAGGCAGGAGACAAGGTCAAAGCTCCTTTGATGCCTTTGCCTGTGACTGAAGAGCTGTTTCAGTGGGTAGCAAGTACCCCAAGTTCCACAGGGAAGAAGTATATTCTAGTGGTAGTAGATTATGCTACCAGATACCCTGAGGGGTTGGCTCTGTCCTCCATCAAGACAGAGAAGGTGGCAAATGCTTTGTTAGTGATTTTCAGCAGAGTAGGTTTCCCGAGAGAAATACTGACTGGCAGAGGTGCCAATGTCATGTCAGACCTTTTGGCTTGTCTGTGGAAGTGCTGTGGGGTGAAGCACCTAAAAAACACCCACTACCATCCCCAGACTAATAGTCTTGTGGAGAGGTTAAACTCTACACTGAAGACCATGCTACAGGCATTTGCAGACTATTTTAAGAGAGAGAGTGGAACAAATATTTGCCACATCTGTTGTTTGCTTACAGAGAGGTACCTCAGGAATCTACGGGTTTTTCATCCTTTGAGTTGCTGTGTGGGCATAGTGTGAGGAGGCCTTTAGATCTTATTCATGATGAGTGGGAGGGTGAGTGAATCCCACAAGGAGTCTGTTGTGGCATATGTCCTAAACCTCAGGACAAGGCTTAGGGAGCTTATGGGCTTGGCCCAGGAGAATGTGGCATGAGCCCAATAGCAGAAAAAGGTCTGGTATAACAGGAATGTTTGAGTACGAGAATATGCTGTAGGACAGCAGGTGATGATTCTCATTCCTGTCAGACACAATAAACTGCAGGCAGCTTGAGAGGGACCCTTCAAAGTGATAAGAAAGGTCAGTGATATTAACTACATGGTAGAACTGCTAGGTAGGAGGCAGGAGCACAAGTAGTACCATGTTAACATGATGAAACCTTACCATGATAGGGAGGCCCTGGTGTTAAGTATTTGCAGTAGGAGGCAGGAGGAGTCTGAATGGAATCTATATCTACATTGAGAGTTTGAGACACCCAGCAAAATGCCAAGTTACTAAGGTGGAGCCTATGGTTGCAGGCAACAATACAGATGGGATCTCTCAAGCAACATTTCTTAAGGGACACTTGAAAAACTAGCTTGAGTCTTCAAAGGGAGGGAGACATATGATGATGTGAGGTATTGCCAGCTATACCAGGAGAAGTAGGAAAGTGGATGTGTAACATATGCCAGAAAAGCTAGCTGGAATTTTGTAAATAAGTATATGTTATTTGAATATCAAACTGATTTGTACATATGCTTGTGTTGGTAATGTGTTTGTAAAGCTGCTTGTGTTAAAAATGTATCAACAGTGTGCCCTGCTGGAAAGAAAAGAAATGTACATGTATTATTGTAACTGTTTAAATGTATACATTGTATCAGAGGATACTGAAAGAGAATAGGTTAAGCTCAGTCCCAGATAACTTTGGAAAATAGATGAAATAAAATTAAGACATAAAGACTGTACCTTACAGTTTGGTTGCAGCCGAAGACAAAAAGTCTGGGAAGCCAAGTATTAGGAAGCCTTCTTTATTGTTTCTAGTAGGGAGCTAATCACTACTCTGGAAGAGGTTTGAAATTGTTTGATGACTTTCAGAAGCTGCAGCAGACCTGAGCAAAGCTCCATCTGTGTGTATGGTAACATATAGGTGCTACAATCCTGGCAGCTTCTACTTTTGGTGATACTGTGGGAAACAGAGTCACATGACCAGATGTGATGTCATTCTGTAAGTTTTCACAGAAATAATATTTAGATATTATATTGAGATGTCGCTCAGTCAGACAGGCCAATCTGTTGTTTGGAACCTGACATAGAATGATCCCTCACCTACTTCATCTTGCCTATCTCTAGTAAGTGATCAGGGATAGTAATTCTTTAAATCAGTTAAGAAAATATAGTGAGATTAGCTAAGTACTGCTTTTCTGTAGCTGTGTGAATCTATTCATCCATGTTATTTTAATATTTTTTGTGGCTGAAACTCTGGTGTTTACTGTAAATAGATATGTAGTATTTTCTTGTTCATTTGTTATTTATTGTTAAATATATTTAAACTTTTCATTGTGGCTGGTCCTTTAGAGAAATATTTTAACCTTTGAGAGTACTTATATCTATTGGTGATAACTGTGGCCACTCCTGAAAGCCTGTCTGTTTAGTCAACATTACCATTTGTATTAATATTAACTTAATTCAATATAAATTGGATACACGTTTAAGAGTGTTATAGTAACTGACTGGTGGCAGTGAATCTACCTTATAGTCTGGACAAAGTTGGCAGAGTGGGTAATCTGTGCCAGCCTTTCCCAGAAGTGTGTGTGTGTGTGTGTGTGTGTGTGTGTGTGTGTGTGTGTGTGTGTGTGTGTGTGTGTGTGTGTGTGTGTGTGTGAAAATTAAATCTCAAAGAGTGTGTGTGTCAGCTACTTAGAGCAGGGACATGAAGCACTGGTTTCACAGAGAGGGTGCTGGAGAACTTGGCTTGGACACTTGGCTGAGGACTTACACCTACAGCTGTGCTAGTTGGAAGTCTTACTGGGGACCTGGGGAGAGGCAGAGAGAGAGAGAAATTCAGTGCCTGAGCTCAGTGTATTCCCTGTGTGTCTTAAGGGAAACTGTGCTTGATGCAGAGAGGTCCGCATCTAGAAACACTGAGTGCATCCATTTGTATTCGAAGTAAACGTCCCTCTCCAGTGTCAGTGGTGAGGATTCAGGCTCCTTGATTACTGGCCCAGAGTGGGGACATCACAGTCCGTGGCATCAAAAAAGAAATATAGAGGGATTTATAATTCTTAAAATAAGTCAATAGATTGTGTGTGAAAATTAAATCTCAAAGAGTGTGCATGTCAGCTACTTAGAGCAGGGACATGAAGCACTGGTTTCACAGAGAGGGTGCTGGAGAACTTGGCTTGGACACTTGGCTGAGGACTTAAACCTACAGCTGTGCTAGTTGGAAGTCTTACTGGGGACCTGGGGAGAGGCAGAGAGAGAGAGAGAAATTCAGTGCCTGAGCTCAGTGTGTTCCCTGTGTGCTCTTAAGGGAAATTGTGCTTGATGCAGAGAGGTCCGCATCAAGAAACACTGAGTGCATCCATTTGTATTCAAAGAAAATGTCCCTCTCCAGTGTCAGTGGTCAGGATTCAGGCTCCTTGATTACTGGCCCAGAGTGGGGACATCGCAGTCTGTGGCATCAAAAAAGAAATATAGAGGATTTATAATTCTTAAAATCAGTCAATAGATATAGAAGTATAGCTATCTCTGAAACGTGGGACATGAGTGATCTAGTATTTATGGGATTTAAACTATGTCACAACCCAACAGAAAGATTGGAACCTAATGCTATTAATATATGAATCATTATATTCTCATTTAAAAATAAAATCTCAGAATGCAGAATTACTAAATGTAATCTTTGGTAAAATTCATCTTTGTGGTGATTGTAGGATATTTGTGGCATACAAGAGTCTTAATCTTAATACAAGGGAACCTAAGGCATTTCTTGAAGAACTTGACAAACATATGACAATAAACCTACAATTATTCTTGAAGATTTCAGCTATCCAAATACTCACTGGAAAACTGGTAAATTAAAACTTATTAAATGGTCAATGTCCTTAATCAAGAAAAAAAAAATGAGAACAATACACAATCTTGAAATCTTATAACATTTAGATATTTCAGACCATAACTCCCTTTTAATTTTGTAAAACTTAATACTATAAATATAAAAAACATTTTATTATGAGTAAACTGGTTAAGGAAGAACTAGTTAGAAAGTTATTGTCAGTTCTACGGGACAAGAAAACAAACTTAGACAAACCATATTATGGATGGGAGTTTCTAGATCACAAGTGTATTGAACATTTAAACTATTTAACAACTATTACAAACAAGAATGGATATAAAAGGAAGCTACAGTGGAAAAAAATGAGGAATCTGGTAAACAAATAGGATATGATATATTAATTATACTGACTGCATACATAATAAGTATTATAATAAATTAAAGACAATTACTAAAGAACTTAAGAAAGTACTATTGAAAAAAAGAAAAAAAAATGAAACATGAAAAAGAACTAATGAATAAATCTGATAGCAATAAATTCAATGTGTGTGTTACTTCTCACAGGAAGATTCCTGTTACAACAGGCCCCCTTGAAATACATGGATCATTAGTGGAATCTCTTCAAGAGATTGTTGAACTGTTTAACAACAACTCTATAAATGTAGGGAAAATAAATCCATTTACTACTAATCCTATATCTCATTTGGAACATAGAATTTGCCCAACTACTCTAAGAAAGTTGTGGAATCCTTATGAAAAGTTAGAAAGACACTGTCCATGGGACCTGATAAGATTTTCTAGTCAATTAGTAAGATATCTCAGGAATTAGCTTACCCACTAACTTTAATGCTTAGTGAAATACTGACAAGAGAAATAGTCCCTGATGACTCAACTTAATCATCTGTAGTCCCTAGTTACAAAGGATATATGTCCATCAATTGACAGCACTATTATCGAGTGACTAAAAATAATGAGCAATAGAACTTTTGCCAAATCTCAGAGGTAAGTTTTATTTGCAGGGGGCTTCCCCCAAACTTAAATATACACACTCCGAGGTCGCACAACAGTAGAGAAAAAAGGAAACTCCACTGTTGGTGAAAGTTATTTCATTTCCTTGTCTTTGATTGTTCAGCACTAGACAACAGCGCTCCTGATCAAATGACAGGGGCCTGTTACAAAGATAGTAACAGTCAAAATCGGCTACCCTCCTAATAGCCAGGCATCCATAACTGGTAAATGTAAATGTTTTGAATGTTATATGCTAATAAGGTATAACAAATATGGGATTAATATTGGGCAATCCAACACCCTTTTGCCCCCAGTTCATGCTAGAATTCAGGACACAACCAATTTTTTTACAAATCATTGAGAACATGCAATTAGAGCCTGAGTGGCTAATGTGCACTTTGGATGTGTCCTCATTATATACTAGCATTCCACATTGGGCCGGGCTTGAGGCATTACAATTCTGGTTGGATCAGGCTAACATCTATCTCCCTGGATTCAATACATTTTTGGTATGTTTAACTGAACACGTATTGACAAAAAATGTGTTTCACATTTTTGGCAAATGTTTTTGGCAAGTTAAGGTTACAGCCATGGGGGCATCCTTTGCCCCCATTTATGCAGATCTGTTCATGGGCTATACTGAACATGAGCTCATTTATGATGTTTCACATAACTTATTTCTTCAGGAAATTGACATCTGGCAGCACTACTTGGACGATTGCTGAATTTGTTGAATACCTCAACCAGAACAAATGGGGTATTCAATTTACTTTAATTTCCAATAAAGACTCTATCACTTTTTTTAGATGTGAAGGTTACTAGAATCTTGACCATACCCTCCAAATGGAGGTGTTTAGAAAATATCCCCAGTATAATACATTATTGCATGCTGGCAGTCATCACCCCCCACATCATCCGCAATATACCCAAGTCGCAATTTTTGAGGATGCGCCACATTTGTTCTACTCAGGAGATCCATGCCTGGTTTGAACAGGATCTGCATAACCAGTTTATCCAGAGGGGATATAAAGACAATAATATTTGCCAGGCGAGGGATCAGGTTAGACAACAATCTAGAGTGGAGCTGTTACAGTATAAAAAATCTGACATCAACAGGAATGAACAACAACCCATACGACTGGTAACCACGTTTGGTAGAAATTTCCAAACATTTAAGAGAGTTATCAACCAACATTGGGATAACTTAAAGGCCAGTGTCAAACTCAATGACATATTGTCTTCTACTTGCTCATTTTCTTTTCATAGAGGGCCGATGTTAGGTTCCTGCTTTAGCCATTATAAATGGAAAGTTCCGACCACACTTCAACAGTCACTGTATCTGGTAATAGGGTTAAGGGATGTGTTCCTTGTGGACATTGTTCCGCTTGTCCCTACATATTTAAAACTCAAAACATTTACTAGTTCCAACAGCCCCAAGGTTTATGACATTTTATGTTTTGGAAATTGTAGCAATGAATGGATTGTGTATTTGGCTACCTGTTCCTCTTCGGCATTTTATGTTGGACAAACGTCTAGAACACTGAGGCTTCGAATTTCCAAGCACCTCAGTGACATCAGGAACAGGAGAGCCACTAATGCTTTATTTAAGCACACCTTGGTACATAAGACAGCTAGATTTACATTTTCTGTGATTAATAGGGTCCAGGGTTCTAAGCTTTCTAAACTTGGTTGGCACGCTATACTAAATAGCAAGGAATCAGATTGAATCATCAGGCTAGGGGGTTTGTTTAACCCTGGTCTGAATGAATTGTCATAATGATATATTCAACCAATAATTTTTGTTCATGCTAATGATGTCATGTATTTAAGGATTGGGCATTTGTATTTGCTTTAATGCACTGAGGAAGGCTGATGCCGAAACCGGTTTGCTTTGTGGTCTCTTATGCTACTTAAATAAACAAGTTCAAAGTTTTCACCCATTGTGCTGGACCTCTTTTTGTGATTAATATTGGGCAAACAAAATTTGGAGTTACACATAATACTCAGCTCTGGTTTGCCAGACTTGGTTCTATGATAAAAGGTTAAATGACCAAGGTATTACATGTATAGTGATGTATCTTGATGTTTCAAAAGCATTTGACACTATGTACCAGGATCATGTATTATGACAATTGTGCAAACTCAGAGTTACTCTTTATATAATTAGATGACTAGAAAAGAGGTTGACATCCAGGAAGCGAGCAGTTATAATACAATATAACAAGTCAACATGGAACAGTACCAAAGCAGGAGTACCACAAAGCTCTTTATTGGCCCATTACTTTTCAGCTTCATATTTTCTGAATTTCCAGCCTCTACCAAATTTTGGACATATAAAAGTATGCACACAACTACAAGAAAGAAGCAAAACGTCAGAAAGCTGAAGGCTCAAGTCATCTTAATGCTGCCTATGATCAAATTAAAATCTGGTTTGAAGGTATTGGTCTAATGTTTAATGTAAATAAGTTCAAAGTTGTTTCATATGTTGAAAATATCTAACTACAGATCAGTTTGGTACAGGAGAAAGAAAAGTTGTGTAAGTTCTTACTATATCAGTAGATGTCCTACTTCTCACTGTTGCATTATTCTTTATACTTGGGATATCCTGCCAATGATAAGCTAATGTCCAGCCAGTATACCAAGGCCTTTACACATTCCATGTGTCGTATGTCAGACACATGTCCTACGTGAAAAGGATAAGGTACGTGTGTAACTTACAGATGTCGAATCCTCAGAACTGAAGTGTCCCAGGAGAACCAGAGCAACCCCAGAGAAACAATAACATGCCCATCCAGGAAGGGAAAGAGGAGGAGATAGGGATGTAAGACAAAACCTTTTGGCCATTAGTAGGGTAACAGAAAAAGAAAATGGGGCAGGAGGGAGGGACCAAATACTACAACAGTGAGAACTAGTTCATTTACTGTTATGGTAAGATCTTATACAACTTTACTACATCCTTCCTTGTCAATGATGCAGTATTCATTATATTTGGGAGAGTAGAAAAACTACTGTAAAGTATGGGAGGAGGAAGGCAGAGAACACAAACCCAGGAAGGATAGCCCTGAGAAATCCTGCTCTGTCCCTGGAAATGATATCCAACTTATAATGCTTGGTAAAATTGTGGACAGCAAACCAAGTAACAGCTTACAAGATGGATCTAGTATCCAGACCCTTGAAAAAAGCACCAGAAGAGACTACTGTCCTAGTAGAATGAGCACAAATGGAAGAGTAAATCTGCTTGCCATGAAAAGAATAACAGAAAAAAATGGCCTTAGAGATCCAGAAGGAGATGGTTTGCTTACACAATTTCCTGGCATAAAAGGAAACAAAAAATTGCTCAGATTTTCTGATGCATTTTGTCTTATCTCAGTAATACCTTAGGGGCCTGGTATGAAGGATGCTGTTTAGGAATTGTTTGGCTTAAAAACTAGAAGCCAAAGGTGAACTCAAGAGACAGACAGGTAGAAATGTCTGACAAACCAGCTTTAACAGAAGAATATGCCAAACCAGTATTGAGCAATTCACATAAATAAGAAAGGATTATAGGTAACCATGTAGAAAAAGGGTCCTGGTAATGCTTGAGACACTAAATAGAAAATGTCTTCCATTTAGCCATATAGTATTTTCTAATAGTGGATTTTCTGTCCATCTGCAAAACCTGAAGCACATCCTCAAAGAAATGGTGCCTAAAAGGAACCAAAACCCTATCACCCAGAGTGTCAGCTGAAGTGTGGATAAGTGAGAGTGAATGAGAGACCCTTTGTCTTGTTGGGAAGATCCATCTTATGAGGTAACTTGTGAAGATTGTCCTGGCTAGGTGAAAGAGAAGGAGGAACCAGTGCTGTCTTGGCCAAAAGAGTTTCACCAACAAGATTTTAGGTGTGTCCCACATGATCTTGTGCAAGACCCTTAGAAGTAGATGAAGATAAGGATAGGCATACAGGAACATCCCCTTCCAAGAAAAAAGTCATGGGGTCCACTTTCCAAGCCAGTAGACTGAAACTCTGGAACAGAACTGGGGGAGTTGTTCACAGGGGAGACAAAAAGATCTTCTTGAAGAGTACCCCACAATATACAATGTCCATAAACACCTCTCTGTGAAGCATCCATTCAGGAGGATGTATCCTGGACCTGCTCAAAGAGGCTGCCACTAGACTGTGCTCTGAAGGGATGTAAACCACCTGAAGAACCAAGGCATGGTAGGTTGCAAAATTCCAAGCCTGAAGAACTAGTCTGCAAAGAAGGTGAGACTCTGTGCCCCTCTGCTTATTGATGTACCAGTATGGTATTGTTACTAAAAACCTTCAGAGGACCTGGAACCCACAGGGATTGAAAGGCCTGAAGAGTTAGGATTAGAGCCATCATCTCTTTAATACAGATGTGATCTGCCAGTTGTTGATGAGACCAAACACCGTAGATTTTCAGATTGCTGGGGGAAGTTCCCCAACCTTGATCAGAAGCATCCACATACAGCTCTTGAGTAGGAACAGGAACCTAAAAAGGCATACCTGGATGTAGGAAGATCTGCTGAATCCACCAGTGGAGTCTGAATTTGTGACAGGGTAAAAGCGTGACTAGAAACTCCAAAGAGTGGCATTGTTGAAGTCAGTCTTGAGACACCAGTGGAATTTTTTTCATTTGGATATTGGCAAAAGGAGCCATGGGAATGAGCTCACAGAAATTCCCTTGCAGGAAGAACTGAAAGAGGAAGAAGAAACTGGAAATAAGCAGTCAAGCTGAGAACCTTGGGAGGCAGAAAAGAAGCCAGCAATGGAATGGTATGAGTCCTGCAACCCCAAAACACTTGGTATTAAAAGGGAGTCAACACTGACTTTTTGAGATTGATAGTGAATCCCACACTGTGCAAAAGAAGCATAGTGAAGTGTAGATTCTGAAGCAGAAGCTAATGAGAGGAGGCATCAATCAGAAAATCATCCAGATAAGGGAATATTTAGATTCCCTGAAGTCTGCAGAAGGTTATCACAGGCACCAGACATTTGGTAAATACCCTTGGAGCTGTAGAAAGATCAAAAGGCAAACCAGAGAACTGATAATGAGAAGAAGAAGAAGAAGCAGAGAAATGTATAAAGTCCCTGAAGAAAGCATAAATAAGAATATAGAGGTAAGCATCCTCCAAATCAAGAGAGACTAGAAAAGCCTAAAGGAAGCAAAAAAGGGAAAAGGGTCTGAAATAACATCCTGAAGGAAGGAACGCTGAAAAAGGTGTTGAGATAGGGCAGGCCCAGAACAGGCCTCCATGTCCCCTCCTTCCTGGAAACCAGAAGCATTCTGAAATAGAAACCTGTTCCGTGTTGAGACAAGGGAACAGGTCATATGATTCTCTGTTCCACCAGATCCCGCAAGACCAGAGGAAAATGAGAAAGATGGCAAGGAGGAAGGGAGCTCCAAGCCATAAAGTAACCATGTTGGATGATAGCGGGAACCCAGGCATTGGTGGTTAAGAGTTGCCAAACAGGAACAGAAAGGGTTAGCCTGAGGGACAGAGGAATCTGGCCAAGGGGGTGGGGAGGGGAGATGGGATCTGCATTGACAGATAGAAGCAGATTTATCAGGAAAAGATGTCTTTAGGAATTTAGAATTTTGAGTGGGCTTATCTGGGAAAATTTGTTTAAAAACCCTCTTACCCCTAGCAGGTTGTCTAGGCAGCTACAGACAAATGATTTCAAAGAATAGTTTCTCTGGAACTTAGGTACAGGAGAAACAAAAATTTGTTCAAGGTCCAGCATAACCTTACCATTATCCTGCAAGGGTTTACTGCAGGACCAATGCCAAAAAAGATTTTGATTATCTAATGGGTAATCTAATAGTTCGGCTTTAACATCTTCATGCAAAGCTGACAGATGCAACCAGGAATATCTCCTAAAGACAGAGCCTGATACAGCTTCCCTAGAGCAGGCATCACAGCTGCATTTAATGTAATGATGAGCTACCTGATATGCAGAACTCAGTAGAGAAAGAGCAGAAGTCTTATTGTCCGAATCAAGCATGTAATTCAAAATCCCCCTAGCTGGGACAGAAGAGCCAGGACATACCTAGTCATGTGGGCCTGATAATTACTTTTTCCCCATACCTCTCCATAGTGTAGCTGCCCTTGTAATAAGGTAGAAGCTTGGAAGAGGAAAGCAATTTGGATGGCTTATTTGTGGATATGGAGACAACAGCAGGATCAGGTAATGGACTTCTATATAAGTAGTTATGATCCTCAGGTACATTACAAACTCTGTCTGGCTTCTTAGGAGCTGATGGTTGAGAGCCAGAAGCCTGAGAAGCTGCTGTAAATGTGTACAACAGGGCAACTAAGATTGAAAGGACTGCAGAAGTTCCAGGTGAGTCCATTTGTAAAAGTTCATAATACCTCTTTTGAACCTCTAATACTTGGTATCATATCATATCATATGGACCACTGTAGCCTCAAAGGATAATTCCTCAAAAGGAGAATCAGGGGACAGAAATCCTCCTTATCAGATTGTAGGCCAAAGGGGAGTGTAATTGTGAGGAATATAGTAAGGTTTCTTCACCAGAATTCAACTCCTTATCAGAAGAAGCAGAACCCCTAGACTTCTTAGAATGGGTGAATGACCATGGAACAGCAGCAGCACAGAAAGGCAATCCTTGTGGAGGTTTCAGAGCCATGAAACAGCCCCTGAGTAAAGTCCTACCACTCTTTGTGAGGATCCTTAGCTACTGTAGCCACAGGTTTAGTTTTCTGTTTCTTTTTTAAGGGAACATTACCCTTGACAAATCTAGGTGGCTCAGAACTTTGTCTTGATTCAATAAGGGTACCTGGCACCTCTTCCCTGACCAAAATTTGGGGAATTCCCCTGGGCCCTTCAGATGTAATTAAGTGTAGTTCCCCCCTCAACATCTGTACCAGACATATGCACATCTTCAGCAAAGTTGGCAGTTCCATGTCAGCCTCTAACTGGTTATCTCAGAGGGAGCTGGCATCAACACCAGCTAGTCCTCAGGTCCTTCATCCAACCTAAGAGAGACATCTGGTGGAGAATGGATAGCAGGAGATTCAGAATGAGCTCTTTTAGCTTTTTTTCTTAAGAGGTGGCTGAATTTGGGGCGGGCGGATTCAGCCATGGTACTCTGGGTCAATAACTTCAGATGATGATTTTCCATATAAATCAAAAGGGAAGACAAATGGTTGCTGAGTGTCTTTGGGACAAAAGCCATACAGAAATCACACTAAATATGGTCATGTGTAGAACCCAAACAAAAAAGGCACTTCTTGTGTCTGTCTTTATGGGGACTCTACCTCCCACACTCACATTTCCCCTTCCTGGATGACATGAAAGCAAACTACAAGGGGAAAAAAAGGAAAGGAAGGGACCTCAACAGGGCACTTATCTGTAACAGTCTTGGTAGAAGAACCAGCTTGGCAGATAGCATACAGACTGAATTTTGCATTTGGACTGATGGTAAACAGGTTCTGGGGATTAGGTGTCCATACATCTCACCTTAGGACACACGTCTGGTGTATGACACCTGGAAGGTGTAAAGGTTTTGGTTTACTGGCTGGACATTAGGCTATCCTTGGCAGTATAACCTGCCAAGTGGGTGAGAGGTTGGCATAATGGTTAAGGTGTTTACCTTATAGGCACAAGATGAAGGGTTTGATTCTCAGATGGGGTAATTGGCTAGGATTGAAATGGCCCACAAGGGCAGTTAGCCTAGTACTAACCTATGAACCTATAAAGAATACTGCAACAATGATAAGGAAGGACATCTTATTAATATGTGATTATACAATGGATATGATACCACTGTTAAGACCCATACAATGGGCATAAAAAGCAATAACAAAAGTTATCCTGATCATGACCACAATAACCTCGAGAGATGAAAATATGCTGCTCATACTATACAAGTCACCGGTGAGATCCATTGTTGAATACATCTTATTCTTTACAGTATGACTTTAATGGATCTAGGTTTATTGGAATGTATCTATATCCTCAGAAGTCTAAATATTGTTAAAAAGTTGGACCACTTTAATAGGTTGAAAAAATTAAAACTATTCAGCATACTATATAGGTCTGTAAGAAGCAAACTCTGTTTAGCATTTACATCAGTGAATAATCCATTATTATATACTAAGGAATGATTTATGCCTAACCTTAGTTAAACAATATTACAAGAACAGGAATACAGATCCATTATTCAAAGTGATAAACTGTAAAAAAACAGATTATTTTGTTTCTTAATCTATCTCAGTTCTCTTGAATAAATTTCCTTGTGAAGTCAGGAAGGTAAGTGGAAACTTTAATGACCTTTAAGAGATATTTAGATGATTACATAACAACAAGAAAATGTAAGTTCGGACTGAAGGAAGTTGTTATTATTAGCAGGTTTTAGGACCTGACTGCAGTGATAATACAGTTTATGAATTAGTCAGAGACAAGGTTACAATGATATTGATGAAAGTGCTGTGTGAGGGTCTCAACATAGACAGACTACATAAGTTCTCTGACTGCTCTTACAGACTCTCTGCATACAGGTAGCAAACTTAGTTTCAGCAATTAAGCATAACACTATCCTGTATAACCCTTCATTATAATTCTTGGCAGGCACAGCACCTTTATACCCCTTGAAAAATGTATCAGACTATAAGTTACACAAGTACTACATATACTACACTCATTACAACTCACTTCTGGAAAAGAATTCCAAACCTTTACAATGAAACCTCATATGTTTCTGTGGAGCTTTGCAAGCACATTTTAAACATAGGCCATTGGATGGTTCTCTTCAGGTCAGCATTTTACAAGCCAACTCCAGGCCACCCTGAGGGCTATGATCATCGTGTATTTCCCTTGAAGGTATACATATGATTTGGGTGTTTTCTGTAAATTTAAGTTCCCAGTTAAAGTTGTCTACACTTAGTAGAATGGTTATTTCTACATGTCTATGTTCCTCCATTAGGCTGTTTTGCATCAGGGATGCTGTCCTGGTGTTCTGATGTTTTAGAACATACCATATACTTCTATGTATGCAGACTTTTAATCCATGCATAATTGGGAGTTTCACTTCCTTGCTAAATATTTTATAAGACAATTTGACGTTCTTAGTAAATATCCTGCAATTTTGTTTCATAGCTGTATTTCACTCTGTTGCCATTATAACTTATAAGAAATGAAAAATAAGTAAACAATTACTTCAAAAACAACATAAAAGTCTTTCCATCCCATGCTGCCCCCCACATTATATATAAACCAAGACATTGACTGATGCTGGCAAAGACTGGCGGCAACAGAGGCTAAGCTGTACAGATAGTGAAGTAATGAATATGATTTTGAGACAGGTCTAGTGTGCTAAAGTCCCTGAGGTCAAAAAGAGTCAGACTTGACTAAATGACTACACAGCAACAACAGATGCCTATCCCTTCACCTCCAAATAAGCAAGAGCAGTAATAGTTAAAATGGTATATTTTAGCATAAAGGTATACATGATAGTTAGTGGCATCAGAAGGTTTGTTAGTAATTGGAGGGCAGTGGGGGATGGGTTTTCTTGCCCTGTAGGTGTGTGCCACAGACATTTTGGTTAGTCTATTCTGGAGATTGAGGTGATTGGAATTTTGTTCAGCTCTACATCGAGTAGGGATAAAACCAAAAAGTAATATAGGTACTAAAATATGTAAAAATGGCAAATTCAAAACTAAACATAAGTAAGAGAGTATAATGGCAATAAATCATGTTCAAATATTGGATTTCTACTCACAACTGATACTGCTTGGTGTGTGTGTGCGTGTGTGTGTGTGTGTGTGTGTGTGTGTGTGTGTGTGTGTGTGTGTGTGTGTGTGTGTGTATATATATATATATATATATATATATATATATATATATATATATGTATATATAGAGAGAGAGAGAGGTAATGATCTTCTTATTTACAGGGAATACCCCAAAATAAATTTAATTTTTAACTTGAATTGAAATAAAGCACACTTCTGTTTAAGCTATGTCAGGTTACTTGAGTTCAAGTCCACTTAAAGTCGTTCAAAAGACTATAACAATTTCTTGTAGTCCATAGCCTTGACTCTCCATCTCAGGACAAGCTGGCTTGTAACACTCATAGTCATCCACAAACAGGCCTCTGGTTCACCGTGGGAACAGGTACAGCCACAGCAAGGCTCCTGACGTTCCTCTGAATAAATCCACAGGCAGGTTCCTGATGTCCCTTTGAGTACAGCCACAGGCAGATTTCTGGTAACACCACAACTTCTTCTGATTGAGGTACTCCCAGTCTCCACTCTTTGTTATAAATCCCTCTTTATGACAGGCAACAACTCTAATGTAAAATGCTTTCATACCATCTTTTAACCACAGCTTTTTCAAAAGTTCCATATTACCTATACTGTTACATGCTTTTACTACCATATTTCACTGACTAGATGTGCAACTATTAAGTTTTCCTGTTTTTTACCATAATATACATCATATCAAAACAGGGTTTCTGTTCCTCCATTTTTACTGGAAGACGTAGCTTTCTACATTCACAGCATATCAGTATTGCTCCCAGAATGCCCAAATACTACAGCTCCACACACTACAAAGCAGTTGCTAGGAGCTATTTATTTATTGTCCAGGAAAGCCATCTCGGTCAAGTGCACCCATTTTCAGCAGAGGCCAGGGAAGAAAAGCTCTATTTGCATACAATATAAATACAAAGCGGCTCAAGTTACATATACTATAGATTCATAGAAATATAATATAGATTCATACAAATGCAAAGAAAGTGTTAATAGTATTACATGTATACAGAAGAAGACTTAACGCATTGTTTTGAAATTTACATGGGTTTTCTATAAATTGCGAGAGTAACTAGTTGTTGAAATACGCATTTGATATAGTCAGGTAAAACTATAACTAAAAGGAGATTTAAGAATTAATTGAGTAGACGACTGAAATTTCACAGGTGAAGAAGAAGTTCATGAACAGGGAGCTGAGTAGTAGCACAAGGAAAGAAAGATGATAGTAAAAGTTATAGAAAGACTAGATTCACAGGGGATGTAAAAGGCTGGGAGAGAAGAGGAAAAGATCAGGGAAAAGGGGTAAGGATGATTAGAGTCTATATATCAGAGAAGTGGCAGTATGTAGTTGAGAGTTTAGAAAAAAATTACAACTTGTATGTATGTGGTTGAGAGTTTAGAAAAGTGTAAAGTTGGGAATAGAAGAACATATTAAGTGGTGTTAGTAATGTGGAGGTACAAGTTGGGAGAGATAGTGAGGTGAGAGAAGTGGGAGGGTGGAGAAGAGGTATGGGATGACAGAGAAGGGATGAAAGTAAGGAGTAGCGGGGGGCGAGGGAAAGATAAAATATAAATGCAGGATATCAGCCTGGGTTGGAGTATGAGCTGATTCATGACTCAGATAAAAATTCCTTCACGGAGTGTTTGAATGTAGGGATGCTAGGATTATTCCTAGTGGATAGAGGTAAGGAGTTCCAGGCTTTAGGAGCAGAGATTAAGATCTGGATATATAGTAGGTTTATAAAGAGAAAGGAGTACTTTATCTTCTGAATACGGAGAAGTTTTAGGTAAGTATCTGCCGACTATTGAGCTAAAGGCAGGGCAGGAATCTAGTTTGTAGATGATGTTGCAGGTATTTGGGCAGTTATGAGTTACAGGTAAGAGGTGGTGGGGAACGTCAAGCCATTTTAAGTGACTGCAAGGCTGTGCAGTGATGGGAGAAGTATGTTTTTCCTGTCGCAATTAGCAATTTTATTATAGCATGTTTGGAGTTCTGCTTTTATTAGATCTTGTAGGTTAGTTAGAATTGGAGCCCTGTATAGGGCAGAGGGTACCAGGTAGGTCATGATCAGAGTAGTTTTGTAGTTGTAGTATACATACATACATACACACACACAAACATACACACACACACTAAAAATTGAAAAAGAAGAAGAAATGGGGTGTGCATGTTATAGTGTCAGATATATTACCAGGGATCCAGGCATGTTATGGTGCACTGACTGCATTACAGATCACAATTCAGTCCTACAATATACAACAGCATGAAACCTCAGGAAAAGTTACTAAAAATATTTTAAACTTTTACTTAGGCACAAACAATAATGAGCCTTATTCCAGGACCAGGACTAATCTATACATAAGTGACTTAAATACAGAGCCCATCCTATTGAAAATTTAACTTCTTTTAATAAATGTTCCTTCAGGTCTAGGAAAACAGACTATTTCATAAAAATATGAAACACAAAAGCTGTTGTACTGATCTGGTAACCACTCAAGGAAAACTAACTTTATTCAAAAAATAAACACAAAAAAACTAAAAAAATGAAGTACAACAGAGAACCAGAAGACCATTTCTGTCTCTTTGGAGCGCAAGCTAAAACATATTTTACTGTCTGTAAGTAGCCTGTTTAAACTTCCTAAGTTCCATCTTAGTAATGTACAGGGACAGTCTCATATCAGATGTGGTTAAAGCAATTAATGATTTAAGTTTTCCTCAGACAGTATAGAATGCTCACAGTATAAAAGTGCATCAGAGCTGTAGCAGTCTGCCCTGAGGAAGGTACTATGAGTAGAGAAGCAGTCAGTTTGGTGCATTAAAAATAAGTTATCATGTAATTTTTGTCTATAAAGGCTGCTGATTAAATGTATAGCATATTAAAAACAGTGTATTTTTACTGCAGTGTCGTAACATACCATATTGCAATGTTGTGAGTAAACTGTAATGTCACACAAAATGGATTTAGCAGATTTTGAGTTTAGTCTATGTATCACCCTGAAATGGTCATACAGCATAATAGAGAGGAGACTGTAAATATCCACCAGCTTCAGGGAGATAATTAAAGGCTGTATCAGTCTTTAAATAACACAGGATGTGCAGGAAAGCCACAAGTACTGCACACAGTCATTTCTGTACATGTTGCATATGCTAGGAAGTGTAAAATGTGTCAGCAGAAAAATGAATAACAATAGTAGTACAACAGCCCTTCAAAGTTACAGTCTTAGGTATTGAAATGCATATGACAGTATTTGTAATAAAGGACAGGATTACAGTATTTTCAGAAGCTCATTACATTTGTTAGAGACTTGCAATTATCTTTGCATTCTTTACCCGTAAACTAAACAGAATGCCAATCTATCATGTGTGGTCCATAACTTGTGCTGTAATCCTTTAAGCAATTTATCTTGAGCTTGTTTCTTGTTCGCTGTTCATTTTTTACTTTGATCATGTGTTCCCCATGAAACAAGTAGATAGCTGTTGTCAGGCAGCAGGTCTTTTTTGGATAAGAAACATTTTTACAGGTGGGGGTATCACAGAGATTGCTATTTTCAGCATGTTACTTGGTAATTTTATAAAGCTGAATATAAGTCATAATTAGAATTGCAGTGCAAGGAGAAGTGGTTTGAGCTGAGTGCTGCTTGTTTTTTTTTATACTCGATTTTGACTGGCATTCCAGTAATGTATTTAAAAAGCAATTTATTTTTTCATGCCTCACAACCTTTGTGTTTCCATCTAGATATTAAGTAAGTTGTCATGTAGCCAATGCATTAAAATATTTTTTCTTCTACACTTCATTTTGTCTTGATTGGACTCTCGTAATGATGGTTTGGCACCCAGGGTAGCGTATTTAATTAAAGTTCCATTTGTTGTGGTTTTGAGCATAGTTCCACCCCTTTCTAGTTGGCCACACCCCTTCCCATTGGCCCCACCCATTCAACTGTTTCCTGCAACTCCCCTTTAATTTGAAGTCACCAGCCACTACTGAGTTACAGTGAAGAGTACAATATAACATATGTCACTGCTGTAACAGAACTAAATTCACCTGTATCTTTTTAAACACTGGATATTATTTGTCAAAATATATAATGCAATTCCGGTAAAAAAAAGTATCAATATATTAGCACAAGAGACACCCTCTGCACATATACTGCCAAATGAAACAAATCAAGATGTAGTGTGGTGTTACAAGGATGGACTGCTTTTAGCTTAATGTGAATCCAATACTCACAGGCTCAGTAATGTATCTTATTTAAAAAATGCATTATACTGAATCAATCAATGATCAGTAAGATAGATCACGGTGTTGCAGAATGCTGAGAACCAACATGTAGCTTTTTTTTTTTCTTTGTGCTGTATTTTATATACTTTAAGCTAAGCCATTAACAAGTTTCAAGAAAAAGTAAATCTAAAATTTTAAGTCTGGCACAGGGCTCCAAAACATATCTGAGAAGGTAAATACAGACCTCTCCCATGGCACAACTATCCTTTTTAAGCTTTCATATATGCATAACTGTATCTCACCCAGTTTCTGAGACACATGTATTTTCGCTTAGCCTTTGTTCCATCTGCAAATCTGGAAAACAGCCCACTGACTCCTAAATGCGTTATGCTGAATTGGGAAAGGAATCCCGTGAAAGGTGTTGTGTGAATATGCAGCACTGAGTAAATGAAGCAATATGATGGCATACTCATGGTGTTTATGAAAGGGATCTTTCTTTTTAATTGTTATGCAATTATTTATTTATTTTACTGTACAGTGGAATTCAGTGAAAAAAGTCTGCAAGTGAATGGCAATGATGCTGTGAATTAGATGCATTCGCAGATGTTGTGCCATAGTAACAGGAACAGTAAACATCTATATCTGAAAAAGTCAGGTAAATAGGTTACAAGCTGTGCATAAATAACTACTTAGGAATTTCAACCTTTTAGTGTCAAATTGCAAATATAGGCATGCAGTAAAGGTAATAGATATCACAACATTTTCAAGCCTGTATATGAATATATGCACACAAGTCTTACGTGTCAGAGATATTGAGTGCAGAGGTTTTCAGTAACCCCTCTGAGCACTTTAATTTGTGCACTAACTTACGCTAACTGCTTCTTCTGTTACATTTAGAAACTGAAGTCAACCATAAATGTTGAAATAACAATTTCATCATGATCAAAAATGAACAAGGTGGTTTATGTTTACCTGATCTAAAGGGATATTTTAGAGCTACATAATTAAGGCTCATGTACATAATACAAGCAAAAAGCTATAATTCAAAGTGGAAAGGAATGATGATGGAGCAGGGGGGAAAAATTCAAGAAATAAGGAGAGAGTGGGATTTTGGATACAGATCCTTAAGGAGAATAACAATAACCATACAGAATATTATAAAGCACTATTTATATGCACACCCTGAACAGACACCAAACTGGTTAACAACAGGAAAAACAATGCTCCTACTTAAGAGTGAACCTGCAAGCTACCCAAAAAATTATAGACCAATAACTTGCCTTCTGACGACGTATAAACAATACACAGGAATTGATGCTGTCAGGGTTTATAGTCATTTAGAAGAAAACACAATTATGGCATTAGAACAAAAGGGCAGTAAAAGAAAGTCATATAGAACAAAGGATCATTTGTTGTTAAATAAAGTCATAGTGGAGAACTGTAAAAAGGGGAAGAATCTAAGTATGGCATGGATTGACTACAAAAAAGCATTTGATAGTATTCCTCATTCATGGATAAAAGAGTGCTTAAAAATGTATAAGATACACAGGGGGAACTGATCAACTACATTACAGTGACCATGAAACAATTTTGCAATTAAGCCATAATAAAGGACAAATTGTTATCCCAGGGATATAAATTCAAAGGGGGACATTCCAGGTTGACTCTCTGTCGCTGTTACTATTCTGCATTGCCCTTAATCCATTAAGCTGTTTAATCAGCAGTTTAGGCCATGGCTATAATCTGGCTCCTAGAAAACAACAAAGTGTAAAAACTTCTCGCCTTCTCTTTGTTGATGATTTAAAACTGTATAGCTCATCAGATGAGGAACTGAAAGCACAATTGCAAGCTTTCAAAACTTTTTCAGATGATATAAGGATGTCATTTGGGCTTGATAAATGTGCAAAAGCAACCTTTAAAGCAGGAAAACTGCAATGCCAGGAAAACATTAGTTTGGGACAAGAATGTGATATAAAAGAACTTGAGCAAGAAGAAGTGTATAAATATTTGGGAATTGATGAAAGATCAACAATAAAACATGAATAAATATGAATAAAACTTAGCAAGGAATACTTTAGAAGACTTAAATTAATCCTGAAAACAGCACTGACATCTAGGAACAAAATCCAAGCTATAAACCAATTTGCTCTTCCTGTCCTAACTTACAGTTTTGGAGTCACTGACTGGCCCCAAAAACATGTTGGGCAGATTAGATAGGAAAACAAGATAGATGCTTCATGCTCACCAAATGATTTATAAAAATCAGTGCATACCAAGATTATATATTCCCTGTTCTAAAGGACAGATGGGCCTCCTTGAAATTGATTATATGTATAGATCTGCAATTGTGGGACTCTACACATATCTGCTGACCTCACAAGACCCAAATGTAGTGAAAGTTTTGAAAAATGAGGAGAATAAATCTAAGATGACTTCTCTGCTTAATCTAGCAGAAGCTTATCAGTGTCAAGCAGGAATGGAAATCAAAGCAGCAGTGGATAAAAATCAGGCAGCCACTGAATGTGCCAAAAAAACAAAAGAAAGAATTTAAGGTGAAGGATCAGATAAGAAAGCAAGAAATGTGGAAAAAGTATAAATACAGTTGTAAGTATAGAAAACTTCTGGAAGAACCTCATGTTGATCAGGAATGAACACAGGAATGGTTAAGGAGAGGCGAATTCAAACCAAGAGATGAAAGGTTAATATTGGCGGCCCAAGATGGTGGTCTGCATACATGTTGGTTTATAAAGTCCATTGAACATGTGGGAGAAACAAACAAATGTAGGTTTTGTAAAAGTGAATTGGAAACAGTTGCACACGACACTGCTGGTTGTGATATACTAATGACAGAAGGACTGTATACTGAAAGGCATAATAATGTGGCAAGACTGTTGCACTAGTGATTGTGCAAACATTATGGTACTGAAGTGGCCGAAAAACACTGGAAACATGAGCCGCAAAGCATCATAGAAAATGAAGAAGTCTACATCACATGGGATCATCCATTACCAACAATTCAAAAGATAGAGGCTAGAAAACCGGATATAGTGGTCCAAGAAAAGAAGACAAGAGTAGCATTGATCATTGAAATTGCCACACCCAGTGACTACAGTGTCTTGCATACAGAGAGACACAAAGTCATAAAATATCAGGATCTGCAGCTAGAAACAAGACCAATGTGGAAGAAAGATATACCCAGACAGTTCCAATAGTAGCAGGAGCAACAGGGCTTACAAAAAAGAATTTACAATCATATTTAGATATGTTACCAATACATATAACTTCATACAAACTGCAGAAGGAGTCATTACTGGGCACATTGCGAGTGCTGCGAAGCACACTACTGGCAGACATCAAAGACTGAAACAATACTGATTTCATGAACTTTAATTGTATTTTGACTTAGGAATGGGGGCCATTCCCGTCATGGTATTCGAAACCCAAAAGACTTGGAGAAATTAAAAATATTATAATATTATATTCAAAAAGTATCAGAAAGTATTTTAAGAACTAAGCCAACTCAAGAATATAGAAAATAAATTCTGCTGATAGGGATGAGTGTAATTAAGGATAAAGAGAATAGGCAAAGGGGGCTGGAATTTACTGCAGAAAACTGGCAAAGGAACTAAGGTATTGGGAGCAAGTAACTAGAGTGCGAAAAGTAATAGATTGGGAAGAGACCAAGAAGATATTTGGACTGCAGGCTAAAGACTACCTTCCCTACCAGGGATTGATATCAGAGTATAGGCAAAGAGAAACCTTCCCTACCAAGGATTGATACCAGAGTATAGGCAAAGAGAAAGGAACAGGAAAATCATAAGTGAAAGACCTGTTCTGGGAGAGTTTTTAATTGAATCTAGAACAGCAGCTGCTGTTAAAAATGGATATTTAATAGGGCATATAAAATATTGCACAATAACTACAGAAATCAATCAGAGGAGGTTAGAAAACATTGGGAAGAAAGACTGGATAAGCAATTCACAAGGAAACAATGGGAGAACATACTACTGGCTCCCAAATATGCAACAAAGTCTAGAAGATTTAAGATTTTTGCTTGGAGTGTAGACATTAATGGTCTAATGAAGCAATATCTACATTGTGAAAGTGCTTACCTTGTTTTGTTTTATATGTGATTAAAGCTTGTTTTACCCTGGAAAGTGCTTTGGTTCCACTCTTCATTTGCGCACCCTTTAAAATTCCCCTACAGAGTACTGTGTCAGAAATATTAGGTAAGCAAGTGGATGTAACTAAGGACATTTTTTTTTAGTTGGAATACGGGATGCCTACATTGCCTAGACATGTTTAGTGTAATTCTAATGGCTGCCAATAAAAAGCAATTACTAAAGAAGAAGTCTTATAATGTTAATGATGAGGTACTTATCTTTGCATTTTAAATCTTATTTTATTGTACTTTCTTTCTTTCAAGTTACAATAAACTGTACTGAGCTTCCACAACAAGCCGCGACATTGAATATTGTAACAGAGATGAAAGAACTGGAAGTGGGAATTTTAGTAAAGTGTAGGAGCAAATTACACAGAAAAAAATGTAAACTGTAGGGGCAATACATCCAGAATAATGTTTTGGAGGAGGAATGAGGTTTGAGGGAAGGTAGGAATTGATCAATTCATGTAATGTTGGAATTATGATAATTGTATAAAATAATAGATGTGATTTATGATGTTTGTATCAGTGAACATGTTTTTTTCTTCTTTTATATAAATATATGTTTGCCTATGTCTTCAGTGATAATTCAATTAAGGTGTTAACATGGTTAAAAAATGTGTGAACACCCATTGCAGCCACTTCTAACAGTATGTTACCATTAACAGTTATCAATCTCCATAAGAGATTGCCTTTTTTTCTCTTATTAGAACAGACTACATGTTTGAAAAGCAACATATTTCTGATGTGAATTTTCAAAAGGTCTTTCAACTTTCCTAACCAGAAATTTCTAAACACTATCTTTGACAGCTGGATTTATGGTTTGTTGACATGCACATCATAACACTTTTTCAATTTTAGTCAAATGAAGACCGCCTCTTAGTTCATTAATCATTTCAAGTTTCACATCTCTAAAAAAATAGTCAAAGGTAGCCGTGCACACTACCCAAACTACGAACAAAAGATGAGTGTGTCGGACTTTAATAAATGCCAGAAAATAAAACTTTTGTTTTCTACCAAAATAACCAGTTTACAATGGGTTGTGTGCAAGAATGTACATGCCCTTGGGAAAGGCATGAATCAGCCTTGCATCTGAGAGCACACATAGGTTCATAGGTGTATACTAGGCTAACAACCACTAGGGCCCTTAAAAGCCTAGCCATGTAACCTAAATTTGATTTGTATTTGAATTGTAGGGGGTGATTTACTGACTGTCTCTGTCTATAGGAGCAAACCAGGGGTGAATTTCTGATTACATATCCTACATATCCACTGGTTCAAGTTGTGCTTAAAAGGGATAGAAAGGAACTCTGCTTCACATGGATGGGGAGCCTGTTCCAGAGAATGGGAATTCTCTGAGAAATATATCTGTCTCCCAACATGTCCTATTTGTGTTGCAAGTAAAATTTAGGTATTTTAATGTAGTAGTTCTGATGGTGTTTGTTTGTGGATGTTCAAAAGATTCATCAGAACAAGGTCCAGGGATGCTTTGCATGCTAGCCAAAGATCACCTCTCAGAAGTCTGTATGATACTGAGTAAAAATACAGGGCTTTGAGATGAACAGCATAAGACATTATGTTTACTTCCTGTATTCTTTTTATAAAGAATCTCTGTGGATGTTCCAGCTGCTGCATGTCTCCTGTCAATTACATATCGATGGGGGCATTATAGTCTATGATGGGCCTGATGAGGGCTGATACAGTGGTATGATGACCTCTCTGGACCTAGAAATCATGCCCTTACTTATAAGTTGAGCAGCATGGAAGGATTTTCTTACAACCGCGGAACCATGTTGGTCAAAGGCTGGATTACTATCTACATAAGTTCCCAGATCCCTGACTAGTGCATCAACTTTTAAGGTTGTTTTATTGATGAAGTAGTTACCTGGGGTGGCAGACTTCCCAAAAGGTACTATAATGCATTTCTTGGTATTGAGTTTTAAGCCTCAGCTTTCACATCAAGTGTTTATCTGTATTAGATCTTCCTGAACAGTGTTCTCATCTTGGGAGGTCTCAATGACTTCTCCCAGTTTGCAATCATCTGTGAACTTGGTTAGCCAGAGGCCTTTGACATTGGCTTTGACATCCAAGAAGTAGATGCCAAAGAGGAGTGGGACTAGCACAGAGCCTTGGGAGACTCCACTGGTGACCAGGCTCTTTGTGGAGGTGGTCTTACTGATTCTAACCTCCTGGGTCCTATCAGTGAGCCAGCTAGCAATCCAGCATGTTATGAAGGGCTTTATACCCAGTTATGTAAGTTTGGTGACAATGCTTGAGTGGGATATTGTGTGAAATGCCTTAGCCAGATACAGGTAGGCAGTATGCACCATTTTCCCCTCATCCATTGCCTTAGTGACCTTTTCAAAGAAGTCACCAGTTTCACTAAGCATGACCTTACTTTGACAAAGCCAAACTGGAATGGATCCAATATCTGGAGGTCTCCTATGTCCTTGTTTATAATTTCCACCATGATTCTTTCCATGGCTTTGCAAATAAGATTAGTCAGACTAATGAGCCTGTATTTTCCAGGATCTGTTGAAGGTACTCCCAATATGAAGGCGGATGACCATCGCAGTCCTTCATGCATGTAACACAAAGCCTGTTTTAAGACTATAGTTAAAGAATAACTTAAGGTGTTCCAATATGTTGTATTTTAGACTATTCAGGAGGCATCCTGGGATGTTATCAGTCCCCATTGAGGTCATGTTTTTTACTTTAGTGAGTGTAACCAGTACCTGTTCCCCAGTTATAGTTTTAGGGGTTATGTTTGAGAATATTATTGGGGGGATGGATAGGGACGAGAGAGGGGTAAAGCTGGAACTGAATTTGTCCACTAACAGATTTGCTATATCTCCAGGCTCAGTGAATGTGGCACCATTAGCCACCAGTTCCTCACATTGCTGTGTGCTGCTCTTGAGGTTTCTGACATGGTTGTAGAAGGCCTTATGGTCATCCTTCACCTGAGAGGATATCTTAATCTCAAAGTTGGCTCTATCTGACCTAATTAGACCTCTAAGTTGCCTATTTATTTTGATAACAGAATTTTTATCTTTATGGGAATTACCCTTCCCTATTTTTGCCATATTTTTTTCTTTTGTTGTATATCCTGTTTAATTTGTATTGCCACCAGGGTGCTTTGTTTCTGGGGCTAGTTCTGGGCTTACTTCCGGTAGGTACAGAAGCCTCTCTGCAGCCATTGACATGGTTGTACAGAATTTCTGGAAGCAATGCAGCATAGGCTGCTATGTTCTCAGGGTTTGGAGGGACATTGAATCTTGACAAATCATCACTGCAACTGGTTTTAATGGGATTACTGAGCAGATTTTGATTTCAAAGGGGATAGCTTTAAGGTCAGATCTGACCAAGGAGGATGAGACATGGGGGCATGGGGCAGCATGTCCAGAATGTTGGAGCCTCTAGTAGGGGTATTCACTATCTGGTCTAAGGTGATTGCCTTTAGTCACCAAGGAGAGTAGTTAAAGCAAGACAACAGTAAAGCTATGAGAACTGTGTTAATGATGATCTCCTGTGACCAGCAATCACCCATCAGGGAAAGATGGGTCTGATTTACAGTGTCAGTACTGATGGTTGGTACTAGATAGCAGTGATTAAAAAAATAGCTCAAATATAAGGTGAACCAAGTGGCAGCCTTCCATTTATTAAAATGAAAAAGGAACCATGTCAATGTGGAGGACACAAAGCCAGCGTACTGCAAAGAGATCAGAGTTTCTGGGAATGTCTCTTGTCTTATCTTGTACTGCACATGGAATAGAGCTAATATCAGTGTGTATATGTGCATATCACTCGGATTAGTTCTTCTTGTAATTTAGTTTAAAGCTTATTCATTGCTGTAAACCTATAAGCAAATAAAAGTTTAGTTCATTATGAACACAGTGATGCTGCTTTTGATTTGTGCAGATATGTGACTGTGTTTGGTATGTGTAGCAGTGAGTTATTTTATTCTTCTATGGTTTTGAGGTGTCTCCCTACCTACTCCTCATACTGTGCAGCTTAAGGGACTAAAGTGCAGCTATCCCAGATTCATTCAGGAGTCTCCCCCTCCGCTCCTTGACTAACTACCTCCACCCATAACCACATACTCACATACTATGGCCTCTTCCAGATAACCCCTGGGCCGAATTCACAAGTCAAGTCCTGCTTTGCTAGCAGTGAGTGCAAACACTTGTGCCTTTGCCTTCGAGTTGGACGTTTTCTGAAGTTCTGACATTAAATTACAAAACTCTTCAATAATATCATGAATGACTATAACATCAACCAATTATGAAATCCAGACATAAGTATTTTAGCTCCTTGAAAGCATGTGAACCTTTAACAATAACACTATTTTTACATAAGAGTCTAGGATGAAATATGCAATTCTTTTGAATTATACTTGAATGGACACTTAAAATATAGATATGCATTTTATAATTACAATAATGCACTTGAAATGTGTTCATAGTACAGATATTATCATATGCCCAAGGGTAATATAATTCCCCTCAGGTCTGAATCTGAGTGCCTTACAGCCTTTGGGTATATCATAATATCAGTGCCAAACACATCTCAAATGCTGTACTGCAAATATAAAAGGGAAATCTGTATTTTTTTAATATCTAAGTATCTATGCCAGAACTATGTTAATGCTTCCATAAGGATTCACTCCAAAACATTAGAAGTAGGAAAAGGGAATTCTGTACTTCACCCTCTGTCACTGCATTCACCCAGTCTTCTCACATCTTCTCGCAAATATGCATGCATACAAAAAAAAAAGGTTAAAAAACTTTCTAAGCACCTCCTGATCAGACTACGTTTATAGATTGTGTTACTAATGTTACAACCAAATATGATGGTGCCACTTGACAATGGCTTAGCATACAGTGTACCCAACTTATTGTACATAGTTTTGTCAGTCTGAGATTAACATTTTTCAGCATAAGTTTCTGGTGATTGTGTCCCTTGTTGATGGATTTTAGACTAAAGGGCATATAGAGTTACATAATATTTTTGTGCCAAGACAAGTTGAAAAGCTTTCTCTCATATTTCTCTATAAATACAAAGTGTCAATTACCTTTGTATAAATGAATAGTGAAACTGTACACAGCTGATCTAATAAATAGTGTAACTTTTTCTTTTAAGCTTTTCTATCTTTTATTGTACAAATGTACTGTGACAATTGGAGTTGTACCGTACTGTACTGTGAAATTGGAGCTGTTTTCCCTGGGCCTCCACATCCAGCCCAGCCAGACTTCCCTGGTCAACAAAACCAACAAATAAATCAATATTCTGCAGCTCTGGCCAGTTTGTTTGTGCTTTAATGATGCAGAATAATATCCACAAGGGTTGCAGATCTATCACCTGATTACAAAGAATAACAATATCATTTACATAAAAAAATGCAGCTAGTGTGTCATACCTGTAACCAGCCTGATCTGCATGATAATGATATGTTTCAGACAACATCTACTTATTCATAAATAGCAGGGTCGTGTAACAAAGATGAATGGCACAATGCAGTAAGCCCAGTAAGTAGTATCTAAGTATGATATCGTAGTATCTAAGTATGATATCACAGTAGGAACTAAAGAGCCATTAGTAATATATCCAAATCATTTCCAAGCAGATGGGATCTTAACAACATATGTACATCCTAGAAACAGTCCATGATAATGAACAGAAGTACAGAGCTGCCTCAAAGGGATGCCCCCACAGTACAGCAAATACTATATGAGGTAATGAGGACTGCATGTAGCACGCATATCATTTATATTAGAAAAAAATACTTTACCTCGATTAGTGGGCATGCAGAAAAAACACTGTGGATACGTTATCTGAAATTTATTGTACAGCTCTTGGAAAAGTTACATTTCTTTTGTGGATTAACTTTGAAAATCTTGCAACTGCCCAAACTGTATGGTATATAAGCCAAAACTGTCATATTGGAACTATACCTAATACAGATAGATTTACTGTGTCCAATCTTCCTATTTCTTACTATAATTCCTCTCACTACAGCTTCAAGCCTACAATCTCACAACAGTTTGAAGAAACTCCTTTAATACAGTAGTCTGAAATTTCTCTGGAACGGTATATACACTGCCCCTATATATATATATATATATATATATATATATATATATATATATATATATATATATATATATATATATATATATATATATATGTGGTTCCACTTCACAATATCGAATTGCTGAAAACTCAAACTTCATATGGTCAAGACCATATGATCAAGTTTTCAGTAAGTGAAAATTAGGAAGTGGAATAAAATATATATATATATATCATTTCTGCAGGGGGGCAAGCCCCTCCTGTACCTACCCTACTTAAATATACCATCTCCGTGATCACACTATAGCGAGGAAACAGGAGGTCTCCCATTCTGCGCTTCAGCATATGGCGTGGAACGGGAGATTTCCTTTTTCCCCACTGTAGTGCGATCTCGGAGTTGGTATATTTAAGTAGGGGAGTGTGAGGGTGTAGGGGGGCTTGCCCCTCTGCAGGAACAATGAGTTTGTTTTTGTTTTTTTATTTATTCCACTTCATAATTTTGAGTTACTGAAAACTCAATCATATGGTCTCGACCATATGGAGTTCAAGTTTTCAGTAATTTGACATTGTGTGTGTGTGTGTGTGTGTGTGTGTGTGTGTGTGTGTGTGTGTGTGTGTGTGTGTGTGTGTGTGTGTGTGTGTGTGTGTGTGTGTGTGTGTGTGTGTGTGTGTACACACACACACACACTTATTCCCAACACTGCAAACTTTAACAGATAACACATTTTACACTATTTCCATAAATATCTTCTAAAAGTTTAATTTTTCTGTTAAAACACCTCCACATGTACCCAATTTTAATTATAAACAACCAAATCAAATCTATACTGTAACAGATCCATTATCAGTTTTACAAGCTTTAAATCTTTATCAATTACAGTTATATCATTGTGCAAATAAAAAAAAATAATTGGTAATTTAATATCTTCTTCAATTTCCAATGACTACTATTCTAGTACTTGCTTTATATTACACATTACTACACTAATTAGAGTCTATATTACTTTATTGAATGGCTATTCAATGAACAGCCATTCATCAAACCCCAATTTGTCGAAGCCGCCCTTCATTGAACAGTAAATTGTAACTATTGCAAATCAGCGGTTGGCCACTATCTGGAATTTGCCCTTTTCCCCACTGTAGTGTGATCTCAGAGTTGGTATATTTATTTGGGGGGGGGGTGCATAGCCCCCCATCTTAGTATTTTTTAAATTCTATGTTTTTTTTTTTTTTATTTACAGTGGCTTGGTTGGCTAACTGTTGATTTGCCGTACTTAAAATTTGCCATTCGATGAAGAGCAGCTTCAACGAATAGGGGTTCAATGAATGACTATTCACTGAATAGCCATTCGATAAAGTGATATAGACCCCACTAATTACTAGTCCAACAACCTTGTCTCACCCCATTACACACCCTTACTTTCTCATCCTTCCATCCATTAATCAGGAGAACCACCATTCCTTTAGTACATATAGACTGAATAACATTACTTAGTTTGCAGTCAAAGTTATATTCCTCTAGAATGTCCCATAACCTTTTGTGAGTTATATTATCAAGCCAGATTCAGGTCACATTCCCCAAGTCTTTCTTAATATTTTTTCCCTTACAGAAAGTAGGAAGGGTTGTCGCTAAACTTAGGGAGCCTATGACGAGAACAATAACCAGAGATCCTATAGAGTTCCAGAAATTTTATGAAAATATGTATAAAGCAGAGGAATGTGGAAACCAAGAAAGAGAACAAATGGAAATATTTATGGATGACTTCATTATGCCAAGATTATAGGAAGAGGGGCTCAACAACTAATAGTTAAGATAGGAAGATATGAGATGAGATGAAAATGATGATATATACTCACTCTGCAGAGAGGTCTCCAGGAACAGACTGTATTCCTGTGGAAGTCTGGAAGTTTGGAAGGAAGAAAGTGATATAGATCTGGAAGACTTTGGTTAATAGTATATTAAAAGGATGTGACATATTAGCATCGTGGAACAAGCTGTGGTGGATATATTACCCAAGCAGGGTAAACACCACTCAGACCCAGCCTTCCATTTTAAACTATGACTATAAAGAGTTTATGTCTATACCAGCTAAAAATGGCAAATGTGTTGCCAAAATTAAAAAACATGGATCAAAGTGGTTTTGTGGGAGGGACGCAAACATCTGACAACATTAATAGAACAATGATTATCTGGAGGGAAGCAGCTTGTAAGAAAATACTACTGGTGTTGGTGGGTCTTGATGCAGAGAAAGCATTCTACAGAGTAAGCTTGGATTTTATGAATAAGGCAACGGAAGCATTTGCATTTCCGGATAAAATAATAAGGATAATTAGAGGAGATACGAAGGACTGGAGGCAAGAATTAAAGTGGGAGGGTTCTGATAAGTTGCATCTGAAGAGAGGAACCAGGCTGGAGTGTCCTCTTTCCCCTTTGTTATTTTGCTTTATATTTAGAGACACTGGCAAAGAAAAAAGGGGACTCAGAAATTCAAGGATATAACTGATAAGTAATCAAGAAAAGTTGCCATTATTTGCACATGATATTAGCTTGTACTTGATAAATCCAGAAAAGGACATCTTGGTATTGTAGAACATTCTGAGATAGTTTCAAGTCTTTTCAGGGTATAAAATTAATGAGGATAAAACAAAAGGCTATAGCTGTAAATTATGCACCCAAGCATGACTTGGTTCAACAATACCCATATTTATGGAGACACAATAAGATGAAGTACTTAAAATTATGGATTAAACAAATTCTGTTGTGGCAGCTAAGGTTATGTGGGAAGAGACTAAGCAAAATATAATGCAAAAACGGAGAAAATGGAAGCTCTTGTTTATGGTTATGAATAGTAAGATTCAAGCAGTCCCTTTAGTTTTATACGTAGATCAGGCAGATTTTTATCAACTAGAGGAAACGTTGTGGACAATAATTAATAAAGAGCTAAAGTAATTTATCTGGAAGGGAAAGAGGGCAAGAGTTAGGTAGGATAAGTTGCATCTCCCAGGGGGGGGGGGGTAGACAGCTTTTTTCAGTTTGTGCTCTAAGGTCAAGTGCTGCTGCACCCTCCCATCATCCATGCTGCTCCATCTTTGTTCATCCTGTTAATCCACTCAGACATAATGATCACACTATCCTGAGATGTCCATAAAAGCCATGGCAACCATCTCTGCACAATTCTAAAGGTTTCGTTGTGAGGAAAGTTAAAAAAATTACCACACTGTCTTCAGCCCTCCACAAAAGATATAGAAACCTTCTATGCATGCATCTGAGTAAAGCCAGTTTTACTGTAAGTGGGATCCATGTCAAAGTTCTTTACTAGGCTTTTATCAAAATTCATTTATACAGCCTGGAGAGTGGAGAGGCCAGGCTACCAGAAGCTCTGAGAAACTATATATTATGTGATGCACTGTATGCCTTATTTTCGAAAGATAAACTGTTGACTGTTCTTTTGCCCAGAAATAATATGTGTCCACAGAAAAATAGTGATATTTTTCTCATGCGTGCATGCGTGAGCACACACACACAAAACCCATGATAAGCCAGGTCTATTGCCTGCCCCCTACTGTAAATTTGATAAGGGACACTCCTCTCAGTCCCATCTCATTAGCTCATTCTACCTAATACAAATATCATTTGGGAAGGTCAGACCTCTTAGTTCCTTAACCTTGAATTTTTTTCTGTTCCTTCTCTCTCCCTTTCCACTTTACTGAAAAAAAAGACTTTATTCAGCTTCTTTTGCTGTATTTGTGTTTCCTCCTCCTGCTCTATTACTTCATTTTGCTTTTTCTGCTACTTGCTGCAGCTTGTTCTCTATAGTATTCAATTGCATCTTTTCTGTTGCATTTGTTACTGCTTATTTATAGCATGTTTAAATTGTGTTATTCTAAGCCACTTAGTTTTGGTTTAAGCACTTGGGTTTTAGGATAACCCCTTGGCACTCCCTGGCCTTTTCTCTCTGATTCTGAAAAATATGGATGGGCAATTTCCTACAGTTTTTCCTGCCAGTCTGGTTGATATGGGCATCCTGAGACACTGTAGCAACTGCCTCATGTACACGACAACCATCTACTACTGCCACCTAGGAACACAATTTGCGAGAAATGCAATTACATTAGGAACCTAGAATCCAAGCTCTCTCCCTCACAAGCCAGCATATCTGGCACTAAGACGGTTGTCAACGCAATCTCTACATCTCAAACACCACCCACACATACACAACACACACCCACATATGTGGAGGTCCTCAGCAAAAACATACCCAAACAAAGGAGACCTCCTAGGCAAATACACACATGATCTCCACAGCCCTCCACACCACATACCACGCATAGTCCACACACCTATCTCACAACCACTAAGGCTTAACCATAAACTCAACATATTAGTCATAGGAGACTCTATTGTGAGACACACAGATGTGCCTCTCACCAGGCTAGACAAGGAGAAAGTCACAGTTAGTTGTCTGTTAGAGACCAGAATCTGCCATATCACACACACACACTCAAGTCTCTCAACAACAGGTACTGTTGTGACTCTGTCATAGTTGAGACACATACTCAGCGAGTTCAATCATGTCTCTCTTCATATAGTCCAGGGAAGTACGTCTCATGTCATTCACACCAACATGGACTATGACAGAGTTACAACAGTACCTGAGAAACTGTAGGAAATTGCCCATCCATATTTTTCAGAATCAGAGAGAAAAGGCCAGGGAGTGCTAAGGGGTTATCCTAAAGCCCAAGTACTTAAACCAAAACTAAGTGGCTTATGTAGCTCTGTAATTCAGATTAAAAAGTATTCTCCGTCAGGCACAAATGAAGCTCAGCAAGATAAGCAGGGATTCAACTCAAATGTAATATTTTTATACCAGCAGATAAGACCCTTCCAAAGTCACACCCTGAGACAAAGAGATTATAAATGACTACATAATGAAGAAATCATATAAACTGTTATCATTGTTTAAATACTATACATTATAGTATATATTAAATATTATATTTTAAGAACTCTATTGTGAATCTATTACTTCAACAATACTTCTCTCTAGTAGCATGTATACTCAGGCTCACTAAGTTATAGTATAACTAAAGGTTCAACTCTAAATCGCCAGTCAAGGTACACAGTTGTCATTGCTTAAATGACCTACACTTTTTAAGAACCTCACTTAGTATACAATACATCTGTGACTGTATTTTCTGGCTGCAAGTATAACTGAGTAATGTTGCAGGTGAAAATCGTGTTGATTTGTTGTCCTCATAAGGATATTGAGTCTGCAAGAGTTAAAGTTCTTTTTTGCTTGTTTTCGAACCTGCCAGCTGCTTTCTGTGTAAGATTTGAGTTGAAGCATGCTCTGGGAATTTACCCTTACCCTGCTGCTTTGTGGTCTTAGGGTTGGTATATATAACTTTTTTTTTTCAATCATTTTATATTCATGCTAAAATGATCACTCACTTTATCCATTTAGTTTGAAGAATTTCTTGGGACAACTGCCTGAAAATATTTCTGAAGATGTAAGTAGAAGTACGTTTTTTTCTCACAAGGTAACATTTCAAAATTAATTTTACCAATAATCAGACAAAAAATTAATCAAGGGCATTTTTCCTTACAGAACACAATTTCAAACTGCACATTTTCCACAGATTCACACAAAAATGCACACAAGCTTACACACAGTAACTGTAATGTCATGAGGTCATAACTAGTTCCTAGGTTGCTTCTCTAGCTGGGACTGACTCATTCACTTCTATTTTCAGTATGGCAGCTCACCGGTTTAGGTCATGTATATAGTTGATTGGAGGAGAATGGGCAAATCCAACTCCTGCTTCCCAAATATACTCACAGCTGTCAATCGAATGGATATCTTCAACTGTGTCTAGCCCAGTCTTTTTGTGACCAACATAAAAATTTAAACAAAACACAAATTAAAGGTCATGCTGCTAAACCCTAGGAGTCTAAACATGAAGCTGCACTTATTGCAAACATTCTTAACCCTGGAAAATGTTGACATCTGTGTGGTCACAGAAAACTGGTTCAAAGCTGCGGAGAGCACCCCAGCCTTACCTGGTTACCAAGGGCACCAGAGAGGGGTGCACTTGCACCCCTGAATCGGCTGGATAATTTCAAAGAAATCTCTCTTTTTTTTTTAACGTGCTTTCTTCTTTAAGAAGAAAGAAGTCCTAACAGGACAGTCGCGGGTGTGCTGACATCATCGTCGCTAAGTTTGTGAGCGGGAACAGACGGGTTTACAAGCAGCCAGGAATAGCACGCACGAGTAAACGAACGGAAGACGGGACACTTTCAGGTAGAGGTGTGTGTGTGTGTGTGTTTACATTGTTATGCATGTGTGTTTGTGTTTAGCATGTGTGTAAAATACATATGTAACATTCACACATACAAATACCCATGCAGATGTCCAAGTAACCAATTACTAAAACGTATTTGAGACTGCCAGGTCTTATGTGCTTTCTTGTCTCACTTGATAGGTTTTTAACCCAAGGTATTTTGTTGTTATGGATTATCTCTCCATTACCATAGCATGATGACTCTATATGCTTCATTTTCTGTGGTCAGTTGGGCATCTGTGTAATACGTTATATGTACCAGATTCTGGTTTTGTTGAACTTAGGGCTTCTTGGGGTATAGGTGTGGCTTTTGCAGGTTACAGATATTTCCTTTTGCCTGAGTCATCAGGGGGTAACTTGTTTACAGAACAGAGGCATGGAGCAGAGCCCCCATATGGGAGGTTAAAAATAAAGCCCATGCTGCAGTCCTTTGTGGTAGTCTTTTGAGGAAGCAAGACAGTGTGGTTCATAACCAGAGCATCTGATAGTTTGTTGTTGCTGCTAGTGTGCAAAAGTAAACCCGTCTATTCTGCATCTAACTTCCTAACATAAATAGACCCTTCTATTCAAGCCTCGCCAGTAGTGTAGAGAAATAAAACTCTGATTACTACCCAGGAGATCTGAGTTCAGTTAGTGTCTCAGACTCCATGCTGCACTAAATAGAGCTCATTCCCTTTGTCTTTACCTCAGTTCAAAATATACAAAAAGAGCACTTTGGAAGGCCACCAACAAACTCTTGAACTGAAAATCTTTAATAAGTCCACAGTAAAAAACAGTAAAATGACAAACACATATACAAATCTTTAATAAGTCCATGTATATGCTTGCTGTTTTACAGTTTTGCATATTTTGAAGTGGTTTGAGTTTGAGCACTTTATTTCTTACAATTATTGATGGTTTACCTCAGTTTTACCAATATTTTCATCAGTACTATCTGCAATATCGGATATTTAAACTTATGTTAGTCTGTTCTCCATTACCTTCATTTCAGTTAGCTATGTAAAACTCTTTGCTTCTCAGCTTCTTCTTCATTAATCCTGTTAGTGCTTCACTCCAAAGTTCAAACTCTTAATAATACCTTCACTGGATTCCATTCCAGTTCTACTATGAAATGCTGACTTCCTGAAATAAATTTTTCGAGTGATTTCAAGAGTTTAACACTGTGCCTAATGGTACAGAAAGCATCTGAAGCTGCCTCTTACACATGCTCCTTGAGAATATGTAAAGAAGCCTTCCATCCCAGACCATAGGATTCACTCCACCACCATATACATTCCTTCCCATATATTGTTTCTTTATTAAGCATGGAAAGCATTCCTTAAAACAAGATTGCCACTGTTTTGTCCTATATACCAAACATATACTCAGTAGAACACCAACAATATCTGTAGTCCATTAAGCTTCATTAAACACACTTTATATTCCATTAAACTTCATTAAATACATAGTATTTACTGATTTATTGACTTAACTACTGTACTGTTTACATTTTATTACTATATTACTTTCTGTTTATTTTGTCTCTGAACACTGACCTTGTGAAGCAGTTCAGTCATCTGAAGCAGTAAATTAACAATCAACATTCTCAAATTCTTCTTAGATCAAGAACTATTGTACCTGTGAGTCATCCCATTTCAATGTTAGATATAATGTATCGAACATGTATCTGAATCTATAAAAGTATGTCAGCTTTTGTGGCACCATTTTTAAATATTTCCCAGTCCATTCCTATTCTGTACTGCGTAGGCTGCTGGCTCCACTCGTGGGTAAGTGTTTTGTCTTCTTTTCTAAACTATAGTACTGCCATTAGGTCTGAGACTGTCTCCAAAGACAGGGACTGCAGTTGTAGCATGTCTGCTGTTCTGCAAGCCCTGTGTTAGTACTGTCTCATCACAGAAGGGATAAATTCAAACTGTGCATAACAAAATGCAATCTTATCTTGCTCTCCAGAACTAATTAATGCTCTTTGATATGTCTGTTCACGAACTGCTGCGTAACAGGAGTCAAAGGACTTTCCTGTCTGAGGTCAACATGTCTTTGGCTTTAGAACCATGGTAATGTAAAAGGCTTTGCCTCCTCTTGTCCATGGTATCAAATGACCATTAAGAAATACTTTACTGTCATCACCCTCCCTGAAGCTGTAACTGCCCCTTTTGGTCCTCTACAGTGGACATGCCAAGACATTAGTATTCCTTTACTCAGTCTATTGGTCCTAAGGTAGGAGATCTGTTACTCTAGGTTGACCAGTTATCAAAATACTTGCCTGTAGTCTATGCAAATATTATGATAACTTTTCAAGTAGTGTAGCCTGAGCAGGAGAGGGAATAGTAATGTGTCCCTCTTCTTTAAAATTCAAACTTGGCTGTGAGACCTTTCTACTTCTTTAAGAAGAAAGAAGTCCTAACAGGACAGTCGCGGGGTGTGCTGACATCATCGCGCCTAAGTTGTGGAGTGGGAATAGACGGGTTTACAAGCAGGACCTGATAGCAGTTTGTGAGTGGGAACTCACACAGACGGGTTTACAAGCAGCCAGGAGTGAAACGGAATAGCACGCAGGAGTAAACGAACGGAAGATGTGGGACACTTTCAGGTAGAGGTGTGTGTGTGTGTGTGTAAAATGCCCCAGGTGTACATGGTAGAGAATAAGGCTTGAACCCTGTACCTTGGGCCCAACTGGCAAGAGCCTAAATTCCCTACCCACCACCATTTGTAAAAATGTTGCAGGATTTTCCTTCATACTTTTTCTGTTCCTCATAAAATCTGTGGTTTCTGCATTTGTGTCCTTGTTGCCTGACAGCTACATGTTCTCTGGTTTTATTCTTGGCTGTCTGGAATGTTTCTCCTGGGCCTCTGCTAAAAATTAGCTTTTCAAAGTCAGACTTTCCTGGTTAACAAAAGTTAAAAAAATAGACACACTTCAATATCAGACTTCATATTCTTCAGAAAGTGTATGGTGGGGGCGTGGCCAAGGATGAACACAGGATAGCAGCAGATTTCTTCAGCTCCACCACCTCATATTACATTGACAGGGAATTAATTACTTAAAAAAATTTGAAGTAAAGTTCCCCACTAAATTCTATTGCATGACGAGGAATTAATTAATAAAAAATTAATTCTTAGCTAATTTTCTTTCTAAATATGTTTGTTTTATATAGTTCTTGAACTATATCTAAAAAAGAAAGGAAATCTTAATAATATTCCTGTCAGAAATTGCTTTGGAAATTTTCCTGTCAGTTTATCAGTCTGAAATGAGTTCCAGTAAGACAAATTCTCAAGACTCCAGCATCAAGAAAGAACTTCAGTCTCTGATAATTATAGTCCAGCAACTTACTGCTAAGATGGATAAAATGGATACTAAAATAGACACTTCTATGAAAAACTACAAAACAAATAGACTTGTTACATATGGACCTGCATCAACAGAAGATCCAGATGACAGGCATAGAAGAAGCTGTGAATGACATGGAAAATAAAATACAAGAACAGGAAATCAACATTGAGTTTCTGCTGAAACAATTTACACATTTACAAACAAAGCTGGATGACCTGGAAAATAGATCTAGGCTTAAACATTTGACTGCCAGAAAATATTGAAGGTAACAATATTACTTTTTAACAACATGGCTCCCTAAACTTTAGATTTACCAGAAGCATTCTCTTTGGTATCGAAGAGCACATAGATCTATAGCTAATACTAACTCTAACAAAAACTATCCTAGATCAGTTATAGTTAGATTTCTATCATCTTTGATAAAGAGATGGTTCTTAAATCTGCTGGGCTAAAAGCCTGTTAAGTTTAATGAGACAACTGTGCGTTTTGACAATGACTATTCTTCCATGGTAATTGCTAAAAGAAAAGTTTTTCTGCCACTAATAAGGGAGCTTAAAAAGCACAGTTTAAAACATACCAATCTTCCTTCCTGATGGTCCTATGATTTAGACTCTGCTTTACTGTTTGTCAAAGAAAAAGGATTTTGGATAAAATAGAAGAAATGGAATAAGAGATTGGCAACTGAAGCTTCCTGGAAGACTTCAGAGAAGAAGAAGAGATTTGTTATATGTTTTTTTCTCTCATCATTTTAGTTCATTATTAATCTTTCTTTCCCTGAAAAGTAAGGTTAGAATTTGATGCATTTTTTTATCTTTACCTTTTTTTTTTTTTTTCCTTCTTTCTTCTTTTTATTATTATTTTCTTTACTAAATGACATTTATTGATTATGTAGGTAAAGGGTGGGGAGGGCAGGGAGAGAACAGTAATGAAATATTTCATTAATAGAATAATAACATATTTATTTCTTGTAAAAGTTATAAGTTCTTCAAATGCTACTTAATTATACTTTCTGATTATACTTATGCTTGTTTTGAATGTTTGCCACAAGTTTTAATAAGTTTCCGCCAAAATGTTAAGAGAGACAATCTGGGATGTGGGCTGTCTCATGCATAGTGTCCATGAGTTTCCTCAAACTTCACTCACAGAATTTTCACAGAGAAACTGAAAGCAGTTAGTATAAACATTGACAAGGTTATCACACTGACACACCACAGATTCAGGAAAATACTCTATTCATAAAATATGTCAGTTATGATGAGTTTGGATGATGTAGTTTCTTGTAGCAAGTAAATATCTTATTTTAGAAGGCATAGAAAATGAAACATTTATTTAAATGTTTTTGAAAATCTACTTAACAGTAGCATAATAATCTGTGTTAAAAACTTGTGTCCCAAACATATACTTTACTAT